>NC_136812.1:20528539-20818539 GCF_951216825.1 Electrona antarctica
CTCGGATACGGATCGCTGCAATGTGAAAGCCATCCGTACTAAAAGGCCAATGTGAATCATGGTCAGCGGGGACCATGCAGGCAATCGTATTCGGGAACAGTGTGAATCTGCCCTCAGTGAGGCTAGAAAATGTGCTAAGAGGAGAGGCACGACATAACATCAAAATCAAAGCAGTCAACCAACAGTTGCTTTCAATTATTGTCAAAACTACACAGAAACTTCTCTGAACAAATATATGCATATATGCAGATCTAGAGATCCAGTCTTCTCCATGACACATGACATAATGAGCGTGTCTTGAGTGTACAGAGTTTGATGAGGTCAGATCAACATATGGAATGAATTCTGTACTGGCCATATATGGAGCGTGTCTTGAGTGTACAGGGTTTGATGAGGTCAGATCAACATATGGAATGAATTCTGTATTGGCCATATATGGAGCGTGTCACGAGGTGTGACGGACGTGAGATGCAGGTTTTCATCGTAAACTGTGACCTGGCCTACAGTAAGTCAGTTTTTGAGTGGTGTAAACCACTCCTACGACTGGCTTTGTTAGTTTACGTGTCTGTCTGTCTGTGCTCAAAATTTGAGCACCCAGTTCACCCGGGTGTGATTTCATTACGTCAGACATTACGTCAGACCACAGCTGATCAGGCTATATAAGACCTTACACCACTCAGTTCACACGGGTGTGATTTTTTAGGTTTTCAGGAAAAAAATAAAAAATCACACCCGTGTGTGAAGTGAGTTCCAGACCCACAGGAACGCACCCAGGGTGCCGGCCCGGTTCCGGCGAGCCACTCCGCGTCCGAAACGGTAGAGAAATGACAGAGTTACCGCGTGGCGGTCCCTCTACTGTACTGTACTGTCACTGTAATGTACTGGCAGTCTGGCACCCCCGAAAGCATCATACAGTTAATACGTGTGTGTGTGTTTGTGTGTGCGTTAGGTTGCGCACAGGTGGTGAAAAACAACCATGCTGTTTTCGTGCTCATATACCCAGACACCAAGACACCCACCCACCCACCCACCCAGCCACCCACCCACACACATAGCTCCGTAAAGGAGTGGTTGCACCAAAAATGTCACCAAAAACGTTCTGATTGGCTGAAGGGGTTGTTTATCAACGCTGTAGTCCCAAAACCAGAGTCAGACTCCATTCGCATGTATGGAGAATATGCAGTTTCTGTGACGGGACACAATACAAACACTACACCTGCTCTGAAGGTCATAGGACAAACAAACCTGATTAAAGCAACTAGACTGAGACGTAACAGATTCTCAGAGACCTGACAGACTTCAGAGAGACCTGACAGACAAACCTGACTAAGAGACGTGAAAAAAAATCTACAAATCAACAAATCAGTAGCCTAATATTGGTATACAGAGCCATAACAGTGCTATTGTGCTTTCAATCATGGTTAAAAGAACGTTTTTCACCTGTAACGTTTTTGAGTGGTGTAAACCACTCCTACAACTGGCTTTTGTGTGCAGAAAAAAATGAGCATGGTTGCTATGTTCAAAATAATTTCTGACGTAATTAAATCACACCCGGGTGAACTGGATGACCGTAGCAACCATGCTCATTTTCTCTGCACAAAAAAAGCCAGTTGTGAAATCACATCCAGGTGTGATTTCATTACGTCAGATCAGAGCTGATCAGGCTATATAATACCTTACCTTATATAATACCTCACATCGGACAAAAACTCCAGCTGAATCAACTTCATGGTCACAAATCATCACATCAGAAGACGAGTCTACCTAGCCAAAGATCTTTAACGTCAGACATTACGTCAGACCACAGCTGATCATGCTATATAAAACCTTACACCACTCAGTTCACACGGGTGTGATTTTTTTTACTACACCTTGCACAATTGAGACAGAATCTGTTCACAGCCATGAAAGCATCTGAGTGCCGCTGGCCTAGCGGTTAAAGCGCATATAGGCTCTAATGCAGCCTGGTGTAGGTTCAATTCCCTAGCCCGATGACCTTTGCTGTGTGTTACTCCCTGTCTCTCGGCTTGTCCTCCTCATGCTTAGAAGGAAGCATGAGGTCAGTCCGTTGCTCTCCCCAGATGGCAGAGGGAGAGTAGCTTCCCAGGATTACAGCTTAGACAATAAGGCACCGGGTGAAAAAATGGCTTACAAAATTGTGGGATAAAAAATTATAGATTAAGAAATAAAGGTGTATACATGTACCACTACTTGCACTGTGAAAGTGAACAAGTGACAATGGTGATATGAGCTTGAGCTACCAAGGCTGATATTTAGGCCCCATTTACACTGGCAGCCAAATCCAGCCTGAATCAGATCTGAGCCACATCCAGATTGGAATCTGATTTGTTGAAATGAGTCATGAGACATGTTGGACTAATTTAAACCAATCAGATTTCAATCTCGATGTGGCACAGATCTGATTAGGCTAGATTTGTCAGTGTAAACGAGGCCTTAGTTTGTGCTGACAATTAAGTGCTGATCAATTAAAGCAGTTTTTTTTTTGGGGGGGGGGAAAGAGAAAAGGTGTTCCAAATTTCACACGCCAAATGACAAATCGACCCGCATTTGACGCTTGGCTGGTGTTCATTTCAAACCCTATATGGCTGAGAGACACGCACTTTCCCTAAAACCACTGAAGTGTGATCAGGTTTCTAATTGTGGTTCTAATAGACCACACAACAGAAGTGTAACCTGACCCGAGACCTGTGGTGGTTATTGGCCATGTTTGTCAAACCATGTGCTGCTTTGACAAGTTGAACAATAGCAAGACACGAGCCACAAGAGCCTCACTTAGGACGATAAACCCTGCATCACTGCAGGAGCTGGCAATCTCACTGTTTCTATTTGCTCTGTGTGTGTGACAGGAGCAGTTTATTTGAGAGGTTAACTGCTTCTGCTGAAAGGGTTTGACCACAAGTTTGACCACAGCAGGCCACTCCCTGTTGTGTTTATCTGGTCTGAAAGGCTAGACAAGGGCAGTGTATGTGTGTGTGTGTGTGTGTGCGTGCGTGTGTAAGTGCGCGTGTGTGTGTGTATAGTGTGTGTCTCTGTGAATACGTACAGTATACGTCATGCTTCCATCTGTGTATAGTGTATGTTTGTGCAACCAGGCAGGTCATATTAGCACTGTATATTTGAGTCTGTTAATGATGGCTGCTGAATGCTGAGCCAGCGGAACAAACCCCTGTTCCCACTCTCTTCCTTCCTCTCTAGCTCTCTTTTTGTTTTGCCTCAGTTTCTCCCAATTGCCCCCGCTGTCCTCCAAACCCTCTTTCAAGTTCGGCTCTGCTCATCTTTTCTTCTTCTTTTTTAAAACCTCTCCACCCTACCCCTCTTTCTACTTCATCCTTCATCATTTGTCTTTCCCGCTCCCTCCCTCTCTCTCCTTCTCCTTTGCGCCATTATCATCTCTGAGCAGCTCCAGCCTACCCCAGGTACTGCAATGACATACTGTATAGGACGTGACAGCCTCATTATCACACACACACACACACACACACACACACACACACACACACACACACACACACACACACACACACACACACACACACACACACACACACACAAACACACACACACACACACACACACACACACACACACACACACACACACACAGACAGACTTTAAGCAAAACATTATGCACACCCAAACACACACATGTACATAATTCTGGCAGACAAATGGGTCAATGAATGCATTATGCACCCAAAAACACACACATATGAATACACAAGAATGCAGAGAATCTCATGAATGTAATCTTCACATCTTTGCCCTGAAACTCGGGGTGATTGGACAAAAGTAAAAAAATAACTCTATTCACACTGTTTTATTAAAGAGATAAGCTGGAATTTAAGAATTTGGTCACCAAATATTATTCAGTTGGTATTTGTCAAATAGTGGAGGAAAGGCATTTTCACATTTTCACTTCACAGAAATGTCACACTGTTTCCATGAGGAGACTTTTTTAGTATTCTATTTACAAACTGAAGTACGCAGTTAGATAAAACCTTGCCTCGAGCCCTGACACTTTTTGAAATAGAAAACCCAAAACGCCAAGTTGTCCCTTTAAGCGTTTAAAATATATATTATAAAAAGTGCTCCTTGTTCTCGATTATTTGCAACATCGCTGTCAATGAATGAACCATACAAATCTGATCAACAAAATGGAGAAGATTTACCATCCTAAAGTGGTCATAAAAGACAAAAAGAAAAACTGCACTGCACAATCATGTTAAAGGACCACTTCACCACTTTTCAACCTATCTTCATATAATAGGTCGTCACTAATAATCATGAAAAAATGGTGCAATTTTTTTCTACTCGGTCTGTGTCTCATAGGACTGCTGTGGGCAGTTCAGAAACAGTCTTCCAGTGACATCATCAATGGGGAATACAAGCTAATAAAAACTGCAGGCTTTCTAGTCCTGAAAAGTTGCAATGCGAAAATGGAAGCCATCGTTCTCACGATAATGAAAATCTAAATTTTGTAAAGAAATCTTGTTTAAAAAAAAATCTGCCTAATGATGATGTCACTGGAAGACGGTTTCTAAACTGCCCACAGCCGTTCTATGAGACACAGACTGAGTAGAAAAAAGTCGCGCCATTTTTTCATGATTATTAGTGAGGACCTATTATATGAAGATAGGTTGAAAAGTGGTGAAGTGGTCCTTTAAGTTCTTTATACTGGATACCCCTAAAAGGGTAACAGTTGTCAGGGGACATAACACGTTATGTCCACGCTTCACGTCACATGACCCCCATTAGCCCTCCTTCATAAAACACACTGCCTACTGTATCTGTCAAAATTATCCTAGAGAGGAAAACCTCACCTCGTTGTAAGTAAATGATACCAATGTGTATGTTGTGATTAATTTCGTTTTAATAACGCCACATTCATTTTTTGATGTGCCACTGAGGTTACATTTATTTTGTGCCACTGAGAGCCTGTATAGCCTCATTCAATCACCATTCATTCATCCTCAATATTGCCAATTCATTAATTTTTGAAACTGCCCACAGATTTATTAGCTCAACCACAATGCCTGTCACGGAATTGTTTTGTTGTGTTTTCCATCACACAGACTGGATACGGCATCTAATCAGTGCTGTAGATTAGAACAAAAATACAATGCTTTATGTGTGATTTACATTTGCTATTATCTTTGCTATTTGCGTGTTCTCTTCATACACGTTTTATTTCAATGAACTGAAACCAGAGATTAGTGTTAATGCCCAAACCCATCTCAATTATGATGTATGACTGTAATTATCATCTGGCATTAGTTCAGAACAGTTGACCTGGCACTGAACCCATCTTTCAATCCCTAATGTAAGCACTCTATACTGTATGTAGGTGGTATTACATGCATAGGCCTACACCACATAAATGTCATGAAAGGGGAGACGTTCCCCTCAACATTAGCAGCCCATATACTAGCCATACCTCATGCTGTATATAGCCCATCTGTTCCTTTCCATTCCATAGGGGCCATTGAGTCACATCATGCACACCGCCACACTATACTGTATGTAAGGGAAAAACAGGCCCCATTCCTTGCATTCTCAGGCCACATCTGGCTTCACACGTGGGGCCCTGAGCTGCACTAATAGTACTATAACATTGCCAGAGCATCTACCACAGAAATTACTTCTCCCCTCACTCACCTCAATGGTTGAATTGCAAGACAAAGGCCACGTCATGTTAGGCTGTCTGTGGGGAGTGCTATATTAGACTTGGGCCCCAATACTGGATACCTACAACAACAACAACAGGGTGGAGCCGTGGAGGCACCAAAGAGTGGGATGGGTTAAGATAAAAACAGGAGATCTGGGCCAAAAGCCAATCTCTCAAAGCAGAGCCCTGAGGTTTGGTGAGCTCTATCTGTCCCTTTAGTATGCACACACAGTAGAGTAATTTATTTGCTGAGTACAATAAATACAGTGTTTCCTTAATGGTCTTCTTAGTGCACATCATACTGTACAGAATCACATGATAGAGCTAGTCCTCGCATACCGTGGAGAGTGCACAAAGTCATTATCTGAATTGTATCATACATCATTTATTCAAACCTTTATTCAAAGACTGATTTATATTTATTCAACCAAAAAAAAGATAAATGCAATATTATTGATGCGAGTCATTTGAAAATTCAGTGGTAATATAGTGTGGTGTGGTTATGTGACTGTGAAATGCTGCTGCTGAATGCTACAAGGATACAAGTGACTGCATGGCTTACACTTGTCCAATCTGTACAGTCTGAACTGGGAAAATCTGCTTTCTGCTTCGATGCCCCTATTTCATGAAACACTCTACATTATACAACAAACACTAAAAAATTAATACCCCGATATCCTATGGACTATTTAATATATAATAACGTGCTCTTAAACCTCTCTACCTCACTATGTAATTGTTTTTAACGTGTTCACTTTCCGTTGTTTTGTTTCACTGTTTCTGTGATTTATATCTGTATATGCCTTAATTGTAGATTAGTTATTGTGTTTTATATCTGCTTCTGTACATGAATATATCCTCACCCTGAAGAAGGCAGTATTATCTGTCCGAAACGTTGTTGTCTCTAGACTGTGTCCTCATTAAAACGTATGCATTGGCAGCTATGACTGTGCGGCTATACATTTTTTTCATTCACTTTCCCGTTGGCTGGCACCTCACAAGGACCGGTGTGCTGTGCATCCTTTTGCTTATTATAGCTGTACATGTCTTAATTGCTGATTTTGTGTATGTGATCTTGGCAGCATTGCAAATGAGGGTGAGCCTCAATGCTCTTTTCGAGAATAAATAAAGGTTTCAATCAATCAATCAATCAAAATAACCTTGCTGGTTAACCTACTCATGCATATACTCAGGCCCATATTAATGCATGGTTAAATGAGCTTTAATAATAATAATAATAATGATAATAATGCACAACCCAACTTCCAGTAGGGACTCTAGCCCTCTGCCCTGCTTCAGAATCCCTGGCGGCCTGCAAGTGGCAATCAATGATGCTCAGTTGTTTTTTGTGTTTTCTTTCTGAAAATTGTGACCTTTGCACATTACACGCATGCTTTTGTTTGTGCGTATGTGTGTGGCAGGGGTGGCCGGGTGTTTCTATCACTGTTATATCCAATTACATGTAGGTTGTCCGCCACAACTTTGTTTTTGATGAATTGGCTTCTCATCTGCGATTCTGATCTAGCCTATAGTGAACTTCCGTTTTCGCCAAATAGCAGCAGCTACAGTATGTCTACTGGATGGTAAAAAATGAAATATAGAAAATAAAATAAATTTAGTGCACTAAACCTAGTTCCAGCAGTGCCGGTGATGCTGATGCTGCAAGTGCATTGATCAAAAACTAAATGAGATCCACTATGGGACTAAACAGAATTATCTGATTTGCATGTCTTTAGCCTGGTCAAAGTCCTGAGGTCTACATAGTCTTAATCCGGCTCTACAAACACTCACACAGACACACACTGACACCAAGAAAAGCATATATATTCTTCTCATGAAGTAAATTGAGATAAAATGTGTAAGCATGAGCCGGCCAGGAAATATCTGGCTCTAAACTGGCCCCACTAGCATTTTTGTGCTAGCTGTCACTGCATATAAGGACAATGATAGCTGATCTCACAATTATTGATTCACTCAGTGTTTGTTGTCTTTAGTCATTCGATCGTCGTGGAATGCGTGGATTAAATAGAGTACACTTGATGTTGATGACTATGATAGTGTAGCGCATGTGGGGCAGGAAGTGAACTTCTGAATGCAATAAAATATACAATGTTTGTCACATATTAACTAACCCACCGCAAATAGAAAGACATTGCATTACGTTCACAGGCTCTTTTCCATACAAGAGTTGCATCCATGCTACATAACCTGTGAACAAGTGGGCCTGTTGTTGCTGTGTCTGTGTGTGTGTGTGTGTGTGTGTGTGTGTGTGTGTGTGTGTGTGTGTGTGTGTGCGTGTGCATGCATGTGTGTGTGCGCACGTTTTGTGCAACAGGTTAATATTTTCTAACACGGTATGTCTATCCGACCAGGGGTAATGGCTATCCATTCCCATTTCCCAATGACACTGAGTTACCTGCTATAGGAGAAAACACTTGGTTGAAACATGATGCACACACGCATGCACACACACATGCACGCACGCGCACACACACACACACACACACACACACACACACACACACACACACACACACACACACACACACACACACACACACACACACACACACACACACACACACACACATACACACACACATGTGGCAGAGTGTGCGCACACTGCACACACAATGAAATACTTACAGTATGGGTACATTTTTACACTCTTGAGTTAAAATATCACTGAGTACTCTTACTCTTACCAAGTGCTGCAGACACTCTCTCAGATCATCTCACTGTCATTCTGGATTTTAATTGCCACTTGCAGTTGTCACAGTAACAGCTCTCACCCTGAAATATGTATTTTTCCACATTCCCTATACAGAAATAAGGGGAGGGGGGACCTTTTCATGCCTTGTGCAGCCAGGATATAACAGATTGTTTTATCCTTCTAAAACTGTGTGACATGATGATGATGATTTATTCAAGCATGTGCCTTGAATCAAATGTAGTCTTGAGAGCAGGCACAGAGGTTGCATTGACACTCAACTCAAGTGCTTTGATACCAGGACCCTATAATTAGAGTAAAGGAATGAGCAGAGATATTAGGCCAACCAGTTAAAGAGGGCCATCATTATCCGTGCTGCTGGTGTGGAAATGGGTTTTGATATGGATGCACAACTTCACAAGGATGGATGAACGCAACAAGGAGGGTGTTCCATGACCATGAATCATGATGGACCTGAACTTACCTTGAACAGTCTTTCTGTCAGTCGATTTCGTATTTGAGTCCATAAGAAGGCGCAAAAGAAGAAGAGGCCAATCTCTATCCAGGTAATCTTTGCGTTCTCCAGGAGAGTCCGTCTGGAGAGCTCAAGCCCGCACGCACTGCAGTCTCTCAAGGCACCGTACATGACAGTGGACGCTTTGGTGATGAGGTCCACATAGCCCGGCATGGGCTCCACTTCCAGCGCCCCCCTCATGCTGTCACCCATGCTGTCACTGTCACCCACAGGATGACTATCCATTGCTGCACGGCACAGTACAAAAAAAAAAAAAAAAGGGAACTGGGAAAAAACTGACCCCGATTCAGGGATACAGAACGATGGGCACGAGGCAGCCGGTCCGGGCTAGTGTCACTAATCTCTCCCAACTGGCTGTTAACCTCAAAACGCGGAAACCAGCTTAGCTAACAAGCTTAGCCTCTCCAGTAGCCTAATTCTTTGTTTTCTAAATTAAGACACGGGCCCATTCTTCAACATACAGGAACAATTCAAGATGATGGACCCAAACCGTCGCACGAATGACGCCAAAACGCACCCGCCTATACGACGGGGATTTCTATGTACAGTTTTAGGCCCCGCGCTATTAACGAGCGTTATGGCAATTAATGTGGCCCGGCATCAATGATTGGATCTAATTCTGAACACACCATTCCGCTACGCACGCTGCTGCTTCATCACTGGCCGTTGCGTCGTCGCCGTTAGCCGCTTGGCTAAATCAAAAGCACACAATACTGAACAGACCAGCATTTGCAGCAGCTTGAAGGATACTGTAATAATTGAATGGTACCTACCTACCGCAACAGTTATAACGGCGATAACGGCGCTCCCACGCGTCAGTAAAATTATTCAATTCAGTCTAATATAGCATGCTCCCCAAGCAGCGCATGCACTGTAACATACAATACGTAGCCTACAGTACAGCACATGCGATTATTGTGCCATGTTAAGAGCTTTCAAATCCATTATTCGTCGTATAATAGTCTAAAACGTTCCTCTTGGTTTATTAAGAGTAGTCGTAGCCTATATAGGTGGCTATATATCCCTACCAGACCCGCGGGCAGCGACACTGAAATCGTTTCTACAGCAGGGAAAACGTACTGTAAAAAGATGAAGGAGAATTATTATCCTTTGAATATTCGGCGGCCTCCTCCTCTCCTCTGGTCAACGTGTCCTGGGGAGTCTGTACTGTCAGTGTGACAAGAGGGGGAAATGCGCGCTACTTCAATGGGAGCCTATATTGTAGAACGTGACACACACACACCACCATACGGCTGTCTAGTCGGGACTCCAAATTCTAATGTCGGACAAAAAATAAGTCTACAAAAATCGTTTGTGTCCGTCTTCCGTTTGGAGGACCGCTTCCATCGGCCGTCCAGAAAGCCATTGATTTGAAGTTTATGGGAAGCGAAGAAAAAGCCGAAGACGCGTGACGTAATTATGGCCCGCTATCTTCTTGAACTGCTGCGTAAAAGGATGATTTTTTAAAGAGACAGTACAGTATAGACTGCAAAGCAGGGCAGACAACACATACTCACACACACACACACACACACACAGTGCATCATATTTATATAGTGGTGTATACTGTACATCATACATGTGGCCTATACACATAGCCTACCCCCCCCCCCCCCCCCCACACACACACACACACACAGTGCATCACAACATTAATACATATAATTGTGTTCTTCAGAATTCTTCTTCGTTAGGCTATAGATTTTGCTGTCTCAAACGTAAATTTGGAGCAAACAGTATACAGTAGATATTGCTTTCAGTTTCACTTGTCAAAGACACAGGACATCCAAATGGTGGTAAACATTTATTACCAAATCATAGGAATGCTTAAAGAAAACAGAAAGATAAATGCAAATACAAAAGACCAATGAAGTTGACCATTATGAGGCTAAATACAGTAGTAGTTTAAATAACTTGAGTTTCAAATAGAGATTTTTAATTAGTTTAACAATGGTTCAGAGTGACATAACAGAAAACATATACAAAATGCATTGTTTGGGTATCCCAGAAAAAAAACAGATGGGGTTATGCCACCATGGTAGTGGGAGCATACTGCATCGTTAGTCTGTCGAACTCATTCTCCTGCAGAAAAAGGAGAGGAAAGAGGAAATGGTTCAAATCAGAAGGAAAATATTTGACTAGTGGAGCAGCTGTGCGCTGCATGGTTTGACTCAATATAACCTAGCTTTTCAATGTTTATTTACAAATACTGTCTTGTGTAATTACTATACTGTGTGTGTGTGTGTGTGTGTGTGTGTGTGTGGGTGTGTGTGTGTGTGTGTGTGTGTGGGGGGGTGTGTACACAACAGGGTTATAGTATAAGTTTCAAAGTTTAATGGCTTCATTCCAAGGACACCTGCTTGCCAGCCATAAAAAAAGAGCCAAGCTGGTTTATTAACTTGTATGAAAACAAAGGTCCACCAGCATTGAATGCATCTGGCGAGTGGTGACCCCAACTAGCATGGCCTGTGTTTGTCACATTCTCTGTCTCTCTCCTCACCCCCCCCCCCCCCCAAGTACGTGTTACAGAGGTTCAAATGAGAGCAATCGTTTGTCTTGTGCCGTATTTTAAACATTGAAACCTCAAATCCTTTCAATTAACAATCGTGTTTACTCCTTTTTTTGTGATTTGTTTTTCTTATATTTTTAGCAATACAATACAGTAAGTACAATATAGATACGTATAAGATAAGACAATAGTAATGTTACATCAGGTACATTGTATTATGTACAAGTTAAAATAAATAGTTTAATCAAATATATTTAAATAGTACTTTTTGGAATTGGAAAGGTATTTCTAATCTGTTTTTATGTAGTAAAAGAAACATAATACAATAATTTTACCAGAGTGAGAATACCAATCATGAAATGCAAACATGATGTGATTCCACTTTTTCATGACCAGATCCAATCAACAGCACATTACCTTGGCTAAATAGTCTTTGAGAAATGGGTGGGCTCTGTGGGCATCTTTCAACTGTGAGAGGTACCGATTGGTTACCTGAGAACAGATGTACATAGAGCAGAGAAATTTCAGAGATCAGACAAGAAACAAGAAATGATATTTGTCAGGTGAAACGAGTGCGCGCCGCCCACCCCCAATTTACTTTTTATCTTAAGAAACTATTAAGTTTCTCCTTGACTTCCCTTATCGTGCATCAGATATATGTTGTTCAAAGTAAAACAGATAGTTGGGCCTTTATCTTATGACCTATGAACTCCACGGTTTATTATTCTCTTGGAGCACTGGCTTGTGTAACTACATTAGAGTTTACACACCATTATGCCATTTATTTAAGTCGCTCTGGGATACAGAAGCTAAATGCCCAAATTGCAAATTATACATCAACTGATAATTTGCCCTCAAGGATGAAATTCTTTTCCAGAGTAGTTTCATACATACATTAACAGGAACATATAATACAGAACTGTACAGAATTATAAAAGATACAGGATTTTCAGAAGACTTAAAGCTGCACTACCTAACATTCCTGTTTGTACTCCGGATTAAATCTTTACCACTGAGCTAATAGAGCCTGCCTGCTTGATCTGGGGAGAATCAGAATTTTTACTTTCAGGTCAAAATTTGTGTCAAACCATAAATAGGATTGTGTCAACTGTCAAAGGTTGTGTCTAACCTAGACACATGATCTAAATGTCTCAATAGAAGAGCTCAGCCGGGATACCAAATACAACCACCTCAATTGTATAAGTTACATTATATTAGCATACTGTACCATACAGAGTGGACAAAATATCATTTTATTCACTAAACAATTTACATAATAGAGCTTTAATTACAGGGGTCACACAACAGGATTGATACGCTACCCAGTACACACCACAGGCTGGATTTCATGTAACTTAAGAAGAGTTTACTTATTTAAAGCTTGTATGTCTGTGGGAACAAAGCTCTTGCGAAAAACATAAAAAGGAACTACACCCATTCATATTTCTGTTCTCCCCACAAAAGGACCTGTGGAAACTAGACTGCACCTGACCAAATTCCACGTTTCGTCAAACCAGCAAATTAAACTGACAACGGGTTCATGTAGGACTTCATGTATAGGCTGTGAATGTATGGATTTTCATGGATTAAGTTAAAATCTTGTTTGACTAAAGGCTGGGTTTGTCTGGTGAACTAGAAAAGCTCACAGCTGTCTCCTGGTAACAGCTTTAGGTGCAAAGTCTCACCTCGGGAGCTTTGCCCAGGTGCTGGGTCAGCACTATGAGGTTGATCAGCGTCTCAGGGTGGCTGCTATCCTAAATTGCAGTGAGTGATAGAAGGACGGGAGCAAGAGGAGAGTGAGAGGGAGATTTAACCACTAACCACAACATTACACAGGAAAATAGATGAATAAAAGTGGAGAAATTGTAAGAAAAAAAAGGTACCAGCTCCTAACACTTAAAATGCAGACATTGATTGATTTTCATTTTTTTTTAAATCTCAAAATACGTAATTTGGAGCACATGACTGTATGAGTGCATGTAGTTGGTACATAATTGAATGTAGCACACGTGACTGGAGTACATTACAGTATGTAACTGCATGGACAGTACGTGACTGTGTGTAGCATATGACTGTGTGACAGCATGTCGAACGAGATTGCATGAAGTATGTGACTGCATGTTGTACTGTGAATGCATATAGTATGTGTAGTATTTGACTGTATGTACTGCAGTATTTGACTGTTAAGTAGTGTGCGACTATGTATTGTAGTATGACTGTACGTACTGTAGTACGTGACTGCATGCATTATATAATGGCATGTATGTGAGTGCAGCCCAATCTCTGACATTGCCCGACTATATCTCATCTTTGATAAAGATAAACACAGATCACTGAGATCTCTCTGGTGACAACGACTTACAAGTTAATATTCAACTAGCCTATCACACTGAAATGATAGTAATGATGTGTGTTACAATATGCTTTACGACCAACAATATGCTTTATGACCAATAAATAGTACTAACAAGGAGCACTTCAATAAAAGTTTTAAGGCTGAATTATAACAATGTTACATTTAAACTGTGGGAGGATATGACGTATCAACACCTAAACAACACATTTACATTACACTCCCCTCTGAATATAAGTGTGAAGATACAGACATAGAATTCTGTAATAATTTAACCAGTGATCAGTGTTCTGTGACATCCAAAAAACCACTAGTTTCCTGCCCGGGGTCTACACAGAGACCCTTTCATGGATCAACTGTGTTGTATGCAAAAGGCAGAAACTAATCATGTGGCGGCATCTACTGTTCAAATGTAGGAAGTGCACATTACAAATGGCACAAAAGTGTCACCTTGTCCAATGCCTCCTGCAGCACTCCCTCAGCCTCCTCCCACTTATTCTGAGCCATGTAACAGGCTGCCTGCCCATTGAGAAGCAACAGAGTGGCAGAGTACTTGTCTGACATCTCCTGGAAGATGTAGTAGGCATCCTGTAACTTCTCCCCACCCTGGAACAACAAATGGCAAATGTCAAGGGCTTGGTGAGAACCACTGTTATCTAAACCTTAGCAAGAGAACTATAATGTGAGAAGTGGACTGCAGAATATTAATTACATTTCAATAGTTTAGTGATGCATAAGGGATGATGCATAGTGAGGCGCTCATTAACTCTTTTTCCCAAGTCCGTATATACGTACATCGACGCTAGGTGGCGTCATATCTCAGGTCCGTATATATATATATATATATATATATATATATATATATATATATATATACGTACCCCAACGTATACTCTGTCTATATAATGGTATATAATGGTTTAGTCATACGGAAGCTTTTAAGATTGGTCCGGTTCCTATAGCAACACCCCACCGTTCCAACTATGGGATTGAAAATATATTCACAGTGCAAAGCAGTTGAAAGGAGGATTTTCAAGCCTCCATAAATCGGATTCTAGGATCGCTGTGCTTGGTGGATTTTCTACCATCCACATTTCGGATTTAATTAGTGCCTTTGTACCGCAACGCTGCCGCCATGTAAAAGCTTCTGACGAAAGGTAAAGAGTGTGTGCGTGTTCCAATGATACTAGAGTGTGTGTAGCGAGAGTGTGTGGGGGGCGGGAAAACTCGGACTTTTTAAAGTGAACGCGTATGCTGGCACTGGAAGCTGGGGTTTATGCTAACAGCTAGCGGTAGAGATAGAGTTAATGGAAAATAAACCTAGGGAAGCAATACCGTTCTGACGTGGAAGTCCTGCTTGGGTTTATCTTCCAATAATGACCCCATCACTGTACATGATCCAGCTGATTAGAAAGGTATTTCAATTAATAATCTTCCATAACAATTAGCAACATAAACAGAGGCAGAACACCAGCCTGTTAGTACTTGCGCAAGCAGAGCGCGCAAGTACTGTGGTTGGCTGCGTATGTATGGTATGTAGACCTGTCCTCGGTGGTCCCTAATTGGCTGATGATGGTGATGACGTAACTAAGGTACATTTGGTGATCGGCTGGGTATGTATGCATGTATGTCAGGGTAAGAATGGTGGTCCCTTATTGACTGTTGATGGTGACGTAACTAAGTTACTAATTAATATACGATAAGCCAAATGAATACATTTTAGTCGAAACATTATATTCCATCATCGTTCATCACATTATACACATAGCGTATTGCACATAGGTGATTTAACGACACTCACCACAGCGATATTGACCCAAGCCGTGGCTAGCTGGGTTAGAGTAGCATCTTCATCCTGCTCCTGCATCTTCTTCAGCTCCTTCCTGTCGACAGGATAACCACATCAATGAAAAATTGACATGTTTAACTCAGGGAGTGTCGGCTCTCCTGCACAGTGTGCATGCTGAAATTCATGCAAGTGAAGCATTTTTGTTAAGCAAGTGCAGACTCAGCAATATGGGGCTACCGAAAGGTAAGATATTGGGTAGGCAAAGTGAGAGCTTGTGATGAAGAGTACATCACTGGTCCTGTGATATTATTCAATGAATTAAGCTGCCACTTGGAAACTTCACATAAAAACAAATTCATTTTTTTTATCTATGCCCACCACTAATATAAATATATATATATATAATGTCACACTACGTCCTTGAGTGAGGGTAGTGTGTGCACAAAAGGCACGTGTCACAGTTCCCAAAACCTCCAAAAAGTGTTCAAATGAGCAGGATACTCCAAATAGGAAGCCAGAGTCCTCTTAAGCAAAAACAAACTGTTTTATTCATTCACCTTTCACGTGTCAAAATGGTGTCCCAAAAACAATACAACACACTATTTACAATGGCGGAATAGGTTGGCCCTCTTGGTCTACAGCCCTACATCAACTGCTTGTCAGTGGCAGGTCCCCCTTCTTAAATAGGCTATAGGCCCCTCCCACTGGACCATACCAACCCTAATTGATTCCACAATTAACAGCCCCATATCCAGAGACAATAACTACTAAATCACATTTAACCCTTGTATAATTCACATTTAAATCATTACCCATCGTCCATAATAATTCACATATTTACAAAAACCTACAGTTGGTCTGATCCAGTTGGATGGACTGAGCATGCTCCCTACAATGGAGTCAGGCACTATAAAAGGCCATGGTCAGCACCAAGGAAGCTTTCTTGGTCAGCACCAGGAAGCACTGTGGTAACACATGTCAAACATTCTCCAAACATGATTCACAACTTAAAGAATAACGGTGAGACTTTAACCCATTGTTGTGTCCTCATACATACATACAACATATAATTTAGGGGAGAACACACGGAAACAGTCTGTCATCTATTAAATGAGTCAGTGGCAGGGTAATCTGCCACAATTGTGAGTTCAGTGTTGCCAAGTCTAGTCATTATAAGCTACTTTGGACTTGGAGATTCTTTAAAATATTGGTGGTCGTCGACATGAAAATGCTTGAGAACCACTACTCTAAAACAACATTGGACAATGATGTTTGACAGTCAGCTTATTTTAGACTTATTTTCTGACTTTTTTGGATTTTCTGACTTGATCTGGCCTGATAACAACCCTGGTCAAAGCCGTGTTGTGATCATATTGTGATGGATGGATGGTTTAGCTTAGCACACAACAGCTAACATGATGTAGCAGGCTGCTGCCTGGATATGGAATATGGATATGGACTTATGGCTCCATCGCTGCCTCTTTCTTTTCTAGTAAGTAGAACTTTGTTGGTGTTGCTGTTTGCCGTCCCTCTCACAGACTACACAGGGAGTCAGGGACGAGTGCACCGACTCAGTCTCTGTGCAGTCTCCGTGCTCCGCCTCCTGTGGGTGCGTTCGGAAATACCACACCGGAGCGTACTCGCCTATTAGTTTGCATTGGGCAGTCGGCTCAGTGCGCCATTTCCGAACGCGCCCTGTCACACACACACGTGCGCGCACACACGCACACGGCCCGCCTCCTGGCCGCTGCAGACCCAGCTCCCAGACCCAATTTTGAGAATAGATTAACGGCGATATATTTTTTTTTATCGCGCGATAACGGCCTAGCAGTAATATATATATATATATCACAGATTCACAATGATAGAATGGCGATAGATCTACCGTTAAACCCATTTCATGGTGATTTTGTAATGAATCCATACCTTGCCAGGTCAACACGATCCAGACTCAGCAACACCTGAATGGTCATCGCCATGCTGAAAAAGATGGACACACATTATTTCTTGATTCTTAATATTTGTTTGAGAATTAGATTTACTTCTTCAATCTTGAGTAGTTTTCAAAACATCGTTAAAGGCACATCGACGTTCCATACACGTCAAAGTTCAAACTAAGTTCACTAACCGGTTAATCGATCGATAAGGTTATCAAAACGTATTGTTAATTATTATACAACAGGTCGTTTCGAGGAAGCAATCTGATTGGTTGAAACAGCCTTCTAGCGTGCTTCAAACCAGCATCATGGAACGGCTAATCAAAACAAAGAATTCAACTGCTCTGTTCTCCCAGAGCACAGCAGATTCGGTGGCTATGCTAGCTATTTTCTTGGGACAATTGTGGTCGTAGTGGCTACATCTGTCATTAAAAAAATATATGTTTTTTCAGCGATTTTCTTAGTTTTAAGGGTAACTGTTGTATAATTGCAATATTACACTCGAGGGGGTGGTTTAATGTCATTAATTCACTTCTGCGTTGATTTTCGGAACCACTGTAATATTGCTTAAATGAATTCATCAATAATTCCCATCCCAATTATTTATAAAAGAACTTCTCTTAATGTTAGAAAGTGCTTAGACAAAGGCAAACATTGACACAGTGCAAGAAAACAGATGATGTTTAAGGGTGGCTGCTCGGAGACCAGCGGTGCGCCTGGTTCCCCGGGCCTGTTCGGAAATCGTCGAGTCCCAGGGGCAGGTGGTTCAACAAAGACGTAGTGATGGCCATTTGGAGAACATTTATTAACCGGTAACCGCTAGGCCTTAACGGTTAATTAACTGTTAAGGAAATGATAAAGAAATGCGTAATTTAGTTTTTCCCATAATAGAATGCATTAAAAATACCAATACGAGGAGGAACAAGAAGAATTCAACAAATTGTTTTCCATAAGAAATATGGTTTTATTTTAGCAGTGAAACGGGAGCAGGGCTCGAAATTTTACTTTTTTACGTGATAGCAAAAAATAAATCGCAAAAAATTGCCCATTTTGGACTGAGGCCGATTCTAAAAACGCCTTCTAAATCCTGACCCAAGTTTTCTGAAAAACTTCAAATATTTATATAGCAGCATCCCATTTAAAAAAAATGTAGTATTCAATTTTTTTTTGTGTATACTGTACAGAACCCCAAAAGGGTTAAAACACCAAAAGGGGTGAAGGGGTTCCCGCCCAAAATTGATTAACCATTAAGCGTTAGTATTAACCGGTTACCAATTTCTTAACGGTTACTGGTTAACGGTTGGCCATCACTAGATGTAGCTATACAAAGTATGAATGGTTCAATAGGTAATTCCACAATTATTTCATTAGTGTACTTAGTGTACTAAGTATCTGTACTCGAGTTATTCACCTTAGATTTTAGGCATCTACTGAACTCACTACATTACAATCCAATGTAAATTATACGCTTTTAGTCTAAATGACCTAATTCCTAAATGGTTGATATTTAAACTGCTTAAATACCATTGTATCATACATTGTTGTGTGATGTTGTTGCATGGCGAAAATAGCCAACGTACAAGTTGTAGTACTTGTGTCGCATTGTGTTGCACTTGCAACGCATCAGGAGCTTGTAGAGCTGCCATTTAAAAAACAAATCGGAGCCAATACAGACATACAAAAAATAGGAACGCCAATTTAAAATGGTTTAAGAGTTGTAATGCAAAGTGACTTTTAAAATTGTCAACATTGATCCATTCTTACCACTCCAGGCTCTCTCCCTGGTGCAGTGTCCTGAGAGCCGCATCGGTGTTCATTTCATGGTAATAAATGGAAGCAGCCATGAGGAGAAAGGCAGTGTTGGCTGCATCCACATTCTTTGCCATCATTTTGTCTAGATCAGCAACAATAGCATCCCTGGACACAGCAGAACAGAAGGCAACAGTAAATGTCAGTGACAGGGACTAGAGAGAGTTGGCTAGAATTCAATTCAGATGCTGGATGAACATGGCTGGTGACCTCAATACAAGTTGAATCAAATGTGTTTTATATAAACTCAGCAACAAAAGTTCGGAAACTTAACTTTGGTCCATTATGTCTCAATACCAATTGGTATCGTATTGTATATCAGATTAATTTTAATCGTTGATTAGTAGTCTCTACAACGAGGTATAGATTGCATTTGTGGAATGAGCAACACAGCTAAACGTGTGGGTGGCGACTGCGCCTCCAAACAATTTGCCAAAATGGCAAGTGGTTGATATTCAACCCTTGCTATGAGTTGCTTAGTTGATTGGATGATTGCACTCTTCCACAGTAATAAGGGAAAAACACACCATTTTTATATTTTATTAACTTTACACTTAGTGTTAGGGAACTCGGTAGCTGGTGGAAGATCCATACACAGCCACAACACTTGGCATGGTATGGGGCAGTATCTCTCTCACAGGCAAGACAGAACTTGAACTTGTCATCATTGAGATATCAGTGAGATATCGGGATGAGATTCTGGAGCCAGCGGCGATGCCATATCTTCAGAATCTGGGACCTAATGCCATCCTCCAGGATGACAACGCTCGCCTCCACAGAGCCAGGATCATCACAGAGTAGACTACCTCCAACATTTTTAAGTGGAGAGGATAGAATTGCCCACCGTGAGTGACCTCAACCAATTTGAACACTTGTGGGATCAGCTTGTGCTGTACGTGCTAGAGTGACCAACAGAACCACGTTGGATGATTTGCAACAAGACCTAGTTGAGGAATGTGTTTTCCCCCCTTATTACTGTGGGAGAGTGCAATCATCCTAAGCAACTCAAAGCAAGGGTTGAATATATTTGCTCATTCCACAAACGCCTGATCTTTACAATCTATACCTCGTTGTAAACGTGACTAATCAACGATTAAAATGATATAAAATACAATACCAATTGGTATTATAAAAGTGGAGAAATAACGGACCAAAGTTAAGTTTACGAACTTTTATTGCTATATAGGCAGGATCTCTATTAGCTCAGTGGTAAAAACTTCAGCTCTTGTGCAGGAGACCCGGGTTCAAGAGTACATCTTGAGCTCTACAAATAGTTTACCACCTTTCGGTCAATGCCTTCTCTAATTCACCCGCTGGTACCACTCTCTGGTCTCTGCCAGACTCGGCACTGATCAGGGTTGCCATTAAGCTGTTTAATACATATTTAAATGATTTGTTTTGCCATCTCTTGCACTCCATGTCCCACCTCCCACGTCTTGTGATAGGCTGGGCAATTAAAAGTGCAGCAAGGCAATCACGACAGGAGAGGCAGGGCATCGAGTTGAAGAGACAACTTTTTAAATGTGCATTAAACATGTTTAATGATGTTTAATGATCAACACACACTTCTGTGGGACCCTAATGCAGGGGTTCTCAACCTGGTGGTTGCGGCCCCTCGGAGGTCGTCAAATTATTTTGGGGGTCCCCAGATTATTTTATTTTTTTAAAGAAAAAAAAATGCAACTGAATGGCTGGAAATGGATATGAAGGGTTTACATAGTACGTGCATAAACTTTCCTTAATTATATCTGGTTTCAGTATTTATTTCTCTATTAAGGTTATTGTAACAGCCAATTTGTATTTGGGGGTGTGGAGGGGGCGGGGGTCACGAGACATAGCCAAAGCATTTCCGGGGGTCCCCAGTCCAAAATGTTGAGAACCCTTACCCCTGCCCTAATGCAGTTCAGAGTATCTTTGACATCTCTGCAACACTTTAGAGACCTTATATCCGTTAGAGACCAGAGAGTGGTACCAATGGGTGAATTAGAGAGGCATTGACTTTCAAGGAACCCTGGATACTGTCATCCCAAATACAAAAGGGTATACAGGGTTCCGAAAGGGGCTACACAGAGTTGAGACCTTAGACGTGCGTGTGTACACAAGTGGTGCATTTATAAAGTTATTTTATCCAAAACGCTTTACATAGATAGATGTGCATTACATTCACAGTTTTCACACACACACATTCATACACCGATGGCGGAGGAATGTGCAGGGTGGTGCCTTGCATGGTTTCCTCAGGAAACCATGCAAGGCACCACCCTGCACATCCGGAGCAACTAGGAGTTCAAGAGTCTTGCTCAAGGACACTTCGACACCAACTCTTGGGGGAGCCCGGGGTCGAGCTGGGAACCTTGCGGTTCCCATCCGGCCGCTGTGTGTGTATTAACACACACACACACACACACACACACACACACACACACACACACACACACACACACACACACACACACACACACACACACACACACACACACACACACACACACACACACACACACACACACACACACACACACACACACACACACACACACACACACCTCGAGTTCTCAACTTATTTATCAGTAAGAATAACTACTGACATTTATACTGACAGTGTAATTTATAGAAAATGACAACTGTTTATAATAATGAGAACGTTCAGACCAAACACAATTCTTATGTTATGATATGGAAAAGAAATCTACATTTGGTGGAATAACCATTATGTTACCATCCAGCTGGTCCTAATTGTAAGATGACAGTAACAGCCACAGTGTGTGTGTGTGTGTGTGTGTGTGAGACAGTAACAGCCACAGTGTGTGTGTGTGTGTGTGCGAGTGTGTGTGTGTGTGTGTGTGTGTGTGTGTGCACGCGCGCGCGCAGGAGTGAGAGAGAGAGAGAAAAAGAGTGTCACACTCCATCAGTGTCTACTGTCTACCTATTTTGGAGACAAAATGGGTAGGGCTACTATAGTGCAGGCTGACCTTTTGCTTTCGCTGAAGCGATATTCAGCAAACATCCGGACGGCCTGCAGTTCAGGTGCAGAGCTGGGCTTGATGTCATCCAGGACTACAGCATACTTCCTCTGCAATAACACATTCAGGTCACATTTTGTGAGACAATAAGACAATACATACGAGTCATTTATCTATCCGTAATTGAAATAATTAAATGGTTACCTGGGCAACGTATGCTCTGTACAAGAACATATCCCTCTCAATCTCCTTCTCTTGTGCTGAAGGCTGTAAAGAAACATGTTAAGAAACTCATTCAGTCCAGACTCCAGTGACAAGATGCTAGCAACGTTACCTTAGCATGAAGTAGAGAATAATAAGACAATCTGCAAGTCAGAAAAACAAAACAACCTTTGTCAATATGTACAATCCAACACTTGCCTTAACTTTCTGAGCCTCGTTGATACATTGCTGATAACTGCCAATGTAATAAGCATTTTTCACATCGAAGAGTTCATCAACATCACCCTGCTGCGCCGCCATCTTGACTGTACTGGACTTCCTCCAGCTGACACGTCAACACGGTCGTCGTCATCTGCACGCCTCGTCATCGTCTTGCTAAGGTTTGTGGGATGTGGAGTTTGTTTACACTCTGTGTAACCTCGCCTCACCAGGCTTTACCAGGGCTTTACACTCTGTGTCAAAAAGAGAATGGAAACTAAGTTACGTATTTGAGAAAATGTCTAATCATTCACTTCCGGTTTTACATTTTAAAATCCATTCCATACGTATGATGTTGTGTAATAACATTGTAATATCATATCATTGATTCAGACTCACATGGTTCCTAAACCACAAGATGACAGACAGACACACACACACCCACAGTGGTGGAAATCTCTCTTCTTTTATCCCTTTAAAATGAATACAAATTCATGTTAATTACATTCATTTTGTAATAATTCAAAGACACGCACGGGATTTGCACAATTTCTTAGGAAAAACATTATGTATAGCTATGCTTTAGATAAACGTAACTGTAACAGCTAACATAATATTGTGTTATATAGCCTATTTTCGTAATAGCCTAGTGCATTTCCATGCAATTATCCTCAAGATCAATAAAGGTCTGTCTCGCAAAAGTGCCCAGTTTTCCTAACCTGAGTTCCCACTTCCCGCTACTCTGCAGTATGCAATTAACCTGATGTGACCACTAGATGGGGTACCAGTACACAATGGAGAAAGTTAGAGCCTATAATTATGTTCATATAATCATATTATATTAGATTAGATTCAATGTATTGTCAATGTCAACTGCACAGAGTATACAAATACTTTGACAATGAAATTATGTGTGGAGTCTAGCCAGAAGTGCAATAGTCTATAATAATAGCCTACTTGTCCTCCATAGACTACTACTTTAAGACTTCAATGTGTCTTGTTTTGGCAATGTTAATATTATGTATACAAATATATTAATTAAATACACTACTGTAGTCTGTATACACTATAGTAGCCTATACGGGTACACCGTTACAGACAGTATAAAACGTTGATTACAGAGGCTGCAGCGCAATACAAACTACCATTGTCCAAGACCCAGCTGTGTTGATGACGCATCCCATTGGTGTGCATAAAACCACGTTGATTGTTGACACCCATGGAGCATAAATAACACATGTTGAATCACAATGGACATATTTTGACCTCAGGAATTCCTGGTAGGAAGTGTTCATTAGACTGAAGGGAAACTAACCCTGTCTTGAAAACATCCGCAGCCAAGCATTTTGATTCAAACATGTCTAGTGTGTGTGTGTGTGTGTGTGTGTGTGAACTGTAAAGGCTATACCATTCAGGACAGCTGTAGTCATATATCTAGAAAGATTAGAATTAGCCACATTGATTTTTAATAAATAAAAAATAAATTGTGATTTATGATTTAACGAGGCTGTCATTTTGCTGGTGGCTACACTGCTCCCCACAGTTCCTGCTCATTGTTCCCCAAACACCATTTCCTTTGGGAAATTCTCAACCTTGGGATTGTGCAGCGCTGGACGAGGATAATTACTGGAAGCCGTTTTGGGGGCAGGGAACGTCAGAGCACCAAATGGGCCTTTCTACTGGGTTGGCTGGGTGTGGGCTGGTCCACTTCAGTTGTGTTCATTCATTGGCCGAACTCAACATCAATCTGGTGCCGTCTGGGTCCCTCAAGTTTGAAACTTTTTTGCTTGCCTTGAAGGAATCGGGTTTCAAACTCCTGTAACCGATCTCACGGCAGCGAGAGGAAAACACTCTTTCAATAATTTACACATCACATCAGTACCTGATACAGAACACGGTCACGCTGTGGAGGAGAGAGACGACACCGTTTCCTCGTATTATACAAACAGGGAGATACGGTGGAAAATGCTGTGAAGTGACCTATTATGCGTTGCCATAATGAAGACTTGAGGTTTTGCCTTGATTAAGTTGTCAACTTGTAGTGTTTCTACATCTCTGTCCCATTCACGCCCCGCGACCCGCATCCGGTTGGAACAGAAAGAAAGGTAAGTTCAAAACCGTTATTGGCTTTAGTGATCTCTAGATCTGTGCGCTTCAGCAGTCTTTACTGAAACATAACATCAAGAATCGGAGACCACATATACTGTAGCCCGTGGTCAAATTACAATCAGGGGAGATTTACAAGGAACCAGCTGTCTTTTATTTCAATACAAGTTTTAAGACGTAATGGGTCTCAAGTTAAAACTTTTATTGAAATAATTTTCACTTCGCCTAGTTATAAAATGAGGGGAGACTTTAAAAAAAAATATATATATGCCTATTTAATTTCTGATTTACATCTATGTGACCATTTCACAATTAGCAGGCTGTCTTTTTAACTAGCCTACACAGAAACAAAAACAACAAACCTTTGTAGCAGTAGCCTGATGTTATCACAATTTTGAGGTAAGCTCAATTTACTTTAATTGCAATGCATTAGTAGTAGGCTATCAATACACAGACTGAAAGCACAGCCCATATGTTTTGCCAACAAAATGAATGTTTTGCAACACATTTCTCTGTTTACATTCTATAGCCTCTGCTCCGAACAAGGCTTCATTCTGGATGAATAGCCCCACTGTGTAGGTTTATGTTCTGGCAGGTATAGCAAGACAAATTATCAGGCATAGCAGCCGTAACAGACATGTCAAGTGAATTACGACCTTGAAATGGGAGTCAGAGTTGTGTCGCTGCTTAAATCAACTGTGTTGTTGGTGAAATGATTTAGTGTTCACTGCTACCACCCTTGTTGTCATTTGTCTCCTCTGCAGCCCAAATCTCAGTTGGTACTGCAGTAGCAGATAACCAGTAAGTTGGGGTTGGTTAAGGTTGGTTAGCTTTTGTATTTGAGAAAAATCCAGTTATCTGAGTTTCTGTTTTTCTAAACTGACAATAGAGTCAAGCTGTCACCTTCCTAGACATGCTCATGCTCTCCTAACTTAAGAAAGGGAAAACATTTATCTGCTCAACAATGGTGTCAAAGTTACGTCTGTTGTTCCTGCTGAGGTGGATCCATGGCAACTCACTGACAAGTACGAGAGAGGTGTCTGACCTGCTTTTACTGGGCTGCAAAGTTCAGTTGTCTGGCCAGGTGGCATTCTGTTGCCTTGGAAACCTGAAGTATTTTCGCTCTAGCTGGAAAGAGCAGACTGTCTAGAGCTGTTGGGCAAGCCACCGCTGCCACCTTACAGACATCATGTCATTATTGTGAGTGTGTATGTGAGATTGGGAGATATTTGACAATAGACAATCACGCATGTTTTGTGTGATTGTCTATTGTCTTTGTTCTGGAGAGAGAATGTAATTGCTCCACAAGAAGTTACTTTTGTGAAGACGTAAATCAAATTAACAAATTATTTTTTCTGGGAATGAGGCGAATAATTCATCATACTGTGCCTTGTACTTGTATGGCGAGGATAATCTAAAGGTTTTGCCCCCATACTTAAAGATCGGTTAATGCTTTCATTATGTTGTGCATTATTTATAATGCTTTTGAAAATGTGCTACTACTACTGTGTGTATATATATAACGGCATACTGGTTTAGATGGCAGTTAAACTGTAATCACATGACAGCAGAGTAGACTTTATGTTCAACAGCCAACATCTTTCCTCTCTTTTTCCACAAATACATTATAGCTGAGTGCCGATACACCACAATTGTATTGGTACTTAACAAGAAGATACTGCTCTGTTCTAAATCTTCATGATAAATTGCGAGTTTTCGTTGACGGTGTTCAATTGGCCCCAGGGCACCGTAGGAATGATTTTGCTACTTTATTCCCGGCCTCATTGCACATGCATGAGAATAAGTTGATGTTACTGAATATATTTTGTGGGCTCCTAGCTTTACTTACTGTACATTTTAGTAGTCTGACCTTTTATCCCTGTCCTACATTTATTGTGCCATACCTGTTGCATCATGGCAGACTTCAACCAGCCTCCAGGTCTATTTTTTCCAAATCGGCAAGCTAAATTATTAATCCATGATCCATTATATACCGGCATGTTAATTATTAATTGCTCAGAGGGCTTCAGCAGATCTGCAAAGACTGTAAAAAAGGACAGGTTGGGGATGGTTTCTTAAAGAGGCTGACTCTCTACCTTATGAGCAAATCTGCATGAGCCCTCATACACAAATAGGAAGATGAAAGACTCCACATGCTCATCATATGAGATCTAATATATTCATTTATAACAATGCATGTAGGTTCCCACATGGTGCATGTATTCAAGCATACATACTATACGTATGAACCATTACCTCAGCTCATTTCCATGCACATTGCATGGCATTCATACAGTATCATGCCACAATGAGATCATACACGTATGCAAGAGCACCTGTACACCACATAGTAAAGTGCAGTCAGTATGTTATGCAACAGTTTGAGAGGGGAGAGGGAGAGTAATGCTACACAACTCGACAGAAGATTAAATTACAGCAACAGCATTCAGTATTCCTCAAAAGCTGCTGTTCATTTCCTGTTAAAAGTGGTTGTGTTCAGTTAGTGGTTACTAGTCCTCTTTGAACACAAAACGGGCATCTACCAATAGCAAAGATTTTTGTCTCAAGGGCAGAAAGTTTGTCCTAGTAAAGGGGAAAATCAAAGTTTCTATTACAGTTTTTCCCCCCTGTCATATAATGTAACATGTGATGTTCTAGTTTGGTTCAAAGTCAGTGCTCTTCGAACTTGCTAAATGTTACTGGTTACTTTTGACACTTTTTCAGGCTATTGTACAAAGTAGGACAATAGAATTTCCTCTGTAAATAGCTACTAAAGTAAGTAAGTAAGTAGCCTTGCCGAGCCAAGAGGCCCATAGGACAGGAGCCTATCCCCTGTTTCTGTAGCGTGAGGCAGCTTGATGTACAAGTACACCCCCTGGACATTACGCTAGTATGTCGCAGGGACTTACCCCCAATCCAACCCTTTTGAGCATAGATATATAAATAACCGAGACGCAATGCAATGCAAGTGGATGGGAGGGGGATTCCGGTGCCGTCTCTATTATTTATATATCTATGCTCAAACCGAGTGGAAGTGTGTAGGGCGAGTGGGTCCCATTTTTAGAGTCTTTGGTATGACCCGGCCGGGGATTGAACCCCGACCTCCCAGTCTCAGGGCGGACACTCTAACCACAAGGCCACTGAGCTGGTTTAAATAGCTACTGGCTACCAATATTGATTCAACCTGTCTGTTGTTGTAGAAACAGCTTTGTGTAACAGCTTTGTGTACCAAGATCTGGGGAGTTTATTTGTTGTTTGGAAAAACAATCAAGACTTTTGCCCGGTACACGTGATTTGACAAAGGCCCAATTTCTAATCGCATTATCGTACCCAAGTTTGAAGCACTGACAGCCCATCAGTCTTTTTTTTTATTGGATTAAATTGGATAAAATTTCCACTCTGAAATTCGGAGCTTTTGATATAGTGTAAGTTATAACTTAACTTAGTGAGAACTGAGCGGAACAATGTATTTTTCTAGTCACAGAATAGATATTGTACTGTACCTTTTTGGCCCAACTTTTCCATGGTTGCCAGTAGTTCCCAAGAACAGTTAATTATCGCAAGTATTCATCCTGTTTCCTCGATAATATAAGAACTGAAATGGATACATACTGTAGTACAGCACTGTACCAGCAAGTTCACAATGTTCTGCTTGTTAGTACTCTTCTTAGTGAGTGCAGCACTAGGAAACTAGGACAAATTCCTTATACTGTAAGACACTTGCCAAATAAAGGTCACTCGGATTCTGAATGTAGCCCCACTGTCCTGATTACTTTTCTCTCACAATTTGTATATACTACCATACAAACCTTCAAATGTTTGTCCATTCCTCCTTTTATTCAGAACCAAATTAATGTCACGTCATTGTATTTTACCTTTTATATTAACGTTTTAACAGCAAGTGGATAAGTAAGTCCCAGCATGGATCATCACACAGACATTAATGTTGGTCGGACGACATATGTACAAGCATCTCTCCTTTCAGTGGCATCATGCCATCTGCTGGGTCATTTGTGCCATATCTATGATTTGTCATGTACAACTTCCTGGTCTCAACCAAGGACTGTCTAAAGAGGACGAGACGCGAAGACCGTACGGGCGACGCCATGTTGCTCCATGGTGCTCCATGGAAGAAAAGAAACATGCGCAGTTGAGACCAGGAAGTTGTACATGCACAAATTTGGGCATGTACAACATCCTGACACTAATTCCAATGTTTTATTTAGACCACTGTGCCCTAACCTTAATCTAGTTAATACTACTTCTTCTCTTCTCTGTCCACTACCCACTCTTTTAACTTTGACACTGTTCTTGCTACATTAGATTAACTTCCTCCCATATAATACACTTAACTTCTGCCTTACTAGAAAGAAATCTTGATCTGAAACACTGCTATTATATTTTACTGATTTTGGAAAGGCTCAAAATTAGGTATACAAGCTGGTCAGTTCTATTATGCCTGGCTTACTACAATGAACTCTATTCAAAAAGTATGCATGTTATATCCAAAGCAAAGCTTGACCGCAAGAGCAGCCAGGCGTGTCAGATGCGCTCTTGGCAAACATCCTTGAAAGAACTAAAGATCAGTTAATAGTTATTTGATTCATTGTCCTTACATATGATGTAAATATACCATAATCCCACCCAGTGGTGGACAGTAGCAAAATACATTTACTAGAATACTGTACTGTACTGTAGTGTAGTGTAGTGTAGAATATTGAGGATCTGTATGGAGATGCAGATTTCATCTTCCAGCAGGACCTGGCCCCTGCCCATACCGCCAAAAGCACCACAACCTGGTTTGATGCCCATGCCATCACAGTGCTTGACTGGCCAGCCAACTCGCCGGACCTAAGATTGAGAATCTATGGGGTATTGTCAAGAGGAAAATGAGGGGCACCAGACCCAAAAACAAGAGCTGATAGCAAGCAT
This sequence comes from Electrona antarctica, assembly GCF_951216825.1. NCBI lineage: Eukaryota > Metazoa > Chordata > Actinopteri > Myctophiformes > Myctophidae > Electrona > Electrona antarctica. Next base: position 20,558,289 of record NC_136812.1, read on the forward strand.
CAAGGAAACCTGGGCTTCCATAACTCCCGGGCAATGCCACAGGCTGATTGCATCAATGCCACGTATCGAGGCAGTGATGAAGGCAAAGGGATTCCCAACCAAGTATTGGAGATTGACATTTCTGTTTTGAAAGTACCATATTTTGATTGATTTGATGTGATCCTAATTTCTTAATGTGACGTTCAGATTAAAACATTCATGCTCTGCAAAAATTGAGAAGTAAATGGTGATTTCTTCACAGTATTCTAATTTTTTGAAATTCTGTTTGTGGGTTTTATGAGCTGGAAGCCAAAATTGTGTAAAGATAAACAAATGAATACTTGAAATCATTTATGTTGTGTTCACTGAATCTATAATCTATGAAAGTATACATTTTAAGCTTTGTGGAGTTCTGTCCTTTATTGGATTATAAAATTGATATCCTAAATTCTATTTTATGGCTGTGGCAGCTGGCATAGCAGTCCCGGCACCTAGGCTGCTAAATCACGATTCTGCGTACCACTCCCCCAGTCAGTCTACTGTATAAGATAAGAAAGTAAGCCTTGCGGAGCCATGAGGCCCATAGCTGCAGGAACCTATCTCCTGTTTCCTTAGTGTGAGGCTAAGGAACATGACTCTAGTATGTCGCAGGGACTTGCCCCCAATCCAACCCTTGATGCTGAGTGCCAAGCAGGGAGGCACTGGTTCCCATTTTTGAGTGGTGCCGTGCAACCACTTCTATGTGTGTCCCTGGGTCTGTCCCTGGGTCTGTCCGAGCATGAAAATGGCGTTATATCGTTTGTTCACCACCAAGTGTCACTGTTGCACAGCCTAACACACAGACACACACAGGCCAGGGAGGGCGGAGGAGGGCTTGTACAGTACAGCACAAGTACAGTACAGCACCACTCACTTCAGACCCGTCTGATTTTTATTATAGTCTTTGGTATGACCCGGCCGGGGATCGAACCCCGACCTCCCAGTCCCAGGGTGGACACTAACCACAAGGCCACTGAGCTGGTCAGTGTACTGTATAGTGTATACTATAAAATAAAGGCAGACAAAAGCTCACAGAAATATCCTTAAAGATTTTTAATTTTATGTTACACCCTTTTAAGAATGTAATCTCTGATTTAAATGTATCATTTGAAATCATTTGAATGATCTCAGAGTTAAATTAAAACTAATGATTATACTGTGAAGGAAAGCAAACCACACAGACCTATACAAAGGGGTGAGTGTGCCAGAGCCAGGCGTAGTCATTGGCTATCACTAAAGAGAGCTTTGAACAGCACTAGGGTCCAGTTTCATTTCCATGAGTCATGTTTGCCTTCAGCTGTAGCCTGTATGTTGTCATGGCTGAATGTATACTGGCCTATTCTGACTGAGGTGTTAGTTGTTGGTTTTCCTTTGTTTGTATAACACAGTCTCTCTAATTATGCTGAGCAGCTGTTGGCTGGTTGTCTGATATAATTTGATATATCATTCAACCAGCCAGCCAGGGCCACGCACGGCTGTGTATCTGCATGTGCTTTTTTTTGTGTTAAACGTGCTGCTGACCGAGGCTTAAGTAGTTTGCCTGAACACAAAGCAGTTGTTGACGCTGTCATGTCTCGTTCCGTCTTCAATCGATTAAAGTTTGTCACCATAAATACGGTGAGAGATGGGGTGTCAGGGTTGGCTGGGCTCTTTCCCTGGGCACCTTGCACATATTTTAGATTTGGCACTAACAACTCTCACGCTGCAAAGTCACTGGAAAAGGAATCGTTGATCAAAAACCTTCTCATCATTCTAAGCACAGGGCCCTTTTTATGAAGGCTTTACCCCTCTCCCTTTGCGGAGCAGGAGAGGGAGAGTGAAGATGAGCAAAGAAAATGAGAGCTCGAGGGTGAGGATATCTGTCAGTCTTTTTCATGATGCCATCAGGGAATGTCAATGTGTTATGTTATTCTTTTGCTTTGAGTAAAGGCTCAGACAGAGTCGCTCCTAAGTGCCAATCGCATCACAAGTTGAAAGTGTTTAGATTGAAGGCATGAAAAACAAACACTTCCTTTGTCTTTTTCTCCCCTCCCTATTTCTTCAGCCCACCCATCTCAGGTATTATTCGTCAGCGTTGTAATGTTGACAGCTTTGACTGTAACAGCCCTTGGCTTGAATAAGCAATATATTCTGAGAGTCTCAAACAGGTGCCTTTGGTTTTATTTCTCTTCATAATGTTGTCAAACACCATTTGAGAACCATGACGTCTATAGAAAAATAAACAAAATACATAGACCAACAACTGTATATAGTCTCATAAAATTCAGTCAGTCATTACATAAGAGCATTTTGATAAAGAAGGTGAATTAATTGTTGGTTATGAAAAGGTCATCTGCTGCTTACCAGTAGCCTATAGTGTTACTAATATCGACAAATTAGAGTAATTCAACTTTACCTTTATTTTGCATTGAGTATGAGTTAGTGTTCTCTAGTTTCCCATATTTTCTCTTTCTGACCTCATGATAACAAGCCAAACCACTGTGCACTCATGCAGTATAAGGGCATTGCCACACATGCATTCATTAAAATATTTGCTTCCGGTGGCAACCAAATTCACATATTCTGAAGTTCAACTTCAAATATTCTGTTTCATGTGAAGTTCGAATTTGGTGGACATTGACCGGGCCTCAGCCAAGAGCAAAGAAGTGTTTGTGGTTGACCCCACTTGGCTGACATTGGCTATAATTTTCTTACCATGTGACCAAAAACCACAACCACTCAAACGGACTACAAAGCAGCAAACCGATCATCAGACCCTGTGCTGCCTTCATTCACCATAACGAGATGTGAAAGTTTAAACCTCTGCAGACGATGATCATGAATTCGCCTGCATTCACACATGTGTGACCTTGCCCTAACTAGGCAGAATGCGACAGTGCATTGTTAATGGGGTTTCCCTGCCATTTCTGCATGGGCTGATTAGGATGCTCCAGCAGAAGGCACAATCTGCCAGTAAAACTACAGGCAACTGCACACTAGAGTCTAGAGATCATACCACATCTTCCTATTAAAAACGAATGCAAGAGATACCAAAATAGTAAACACAAGAAAATATTAATCAGACTTGAAAAATGTATTGATCATTAGTCCAATAATCAATAACTATTAATGATAGCAGACGGGCACAATTTGAGACTTTGAGAACTGCAAATGCAGCATTATTCCTTTTTCTAAACAACTGCCAAAGCAATATGAATGTGAACTAGTGGTAATTTACATTGATGGCCAGGCATCTCTGAAAAACAATCATTAGTTTAAATCAATTACTATTAATGATAGGGGGCGAGCATAATTTAGGACTTGTTTGAAGAACTGCAACATGCATTCTTTCTTTGTAATCAAACGGGAATGCAATATCAATGTGAACTAGTATTGCTCATTTACAGAGACAGCTCAGACTCCATAAGATCGAGGAGAGAGAGAGGTATACAGGAGAGCATCCCTTCATGTAGCCTTTCTTTTCTGGATAAGAGGATCTAAAGCTTTTCTCTCTGATTTTCATCGTAGTGATCCCAGTTCAACGCTTTTTAGAACCTTGATTACATGTGCACCATTCCATTGAGGCGAGGAGAAAGGGATCATTACTGTGTAATTCAACAGGAGACTTGGTATATAAGTCACCTCTGTTTTTCAGCACGTTTCAAGATAGAGATAGATAGTGTGATAATGTTCTGTCTTTGTCCTCTCTCTCTATCTTTTTCACTAGTCTCTTCTCTTCATACTCTTTGGGAAGCATCCCGCTGTCTCTCTCCACGGAGTCTTATTGATATTCGTGGAGAGGCAATGCAAAGAGAGAGTGAGAGGAATGAAAGTCATTCTGCCTTCTAGTAGGGCGGCAAACTACTGACAAGAATAAAAATCACAAGGCACACAGGCACCGCAGGGGTCTTTTCTTGTTCACTTTGTCTGCTGAGCTAAATAGTGCTTAGTTTATTACTTGCCTGCATACAGATAAGCAATTTGTCAGACATACAGATTTTAAATAATTTTAAGTTGCACAAGTTATTTGCATGTGGGGTAAGATTGGGGGGGGGATCATCTAGAAATGAATCGATTATTCTAATTTAAAAACAATATTTCAAATAGAATTCATTTTTGTTCCTCTGTGGCTGCCTGTCATCTGTAGTGTAGGTACATAGCATTTTATTTAAAATAGGTGAAATGTATGTACTGCACATCTATAGGTTTAAAATAATGTAAAATTGCATTGATTACACGTATGTATGTACGAGTTTCTGATTGTGTATCTGTCTAATGAATTGTTGTTGCTGTGTTGTTGTCTGTTATGTTGTTTAGTCTAGTGTTTCTTGTTGAACCACAGCAGAAATAAGTCCCCGGGCTTTATTGTGTTTTCATCGTTCCTCGTGATGCATTGACTGTATGTCGGAAAGTGCTTGTGCTCTTTTTTTTATGGCACCAAATAAAATCGACCAATCAATCAATCTAATTATTGACAAGGAAATGTATCAAGAAAAGGTTGAGCCCATGGCGTTAGATCCCTGGGGCATAGGCTAGTTGTTCCTGAATGCCTTGTCTGTATTTTCAAAATTCAAATCGATCCTAGTGAATGGCCAACATCCCTCTCGTCTTCCACTGTATTATGCATTGCATAATGCACATAGTTAGTGTGGTTGCCCTAAAGGGCAACCAGACTATTGTAATTGTGGGCTCGCAACAGCGAGCACACACTAGTTATTGCCAGTTTATATTTATTCTTGCTTTATTCCAATTTCCGCCCTTTTTTCGAATTCCTACTACTTTCACACACTTTATGCTAGAAATTTAGTTCAAACTTCAAACTGTTCAGCTCTTTGCAGTTATGTGTGCTTGCATTTAGATTTTTACAATTGTTTATACTTTTTTAACTTTTTAACTTTTTAACTTTTTTTGACATTCTTTATAATGAGAGTCGATGGGAGAAACGTCCCATTTTTCACAGTTGACTTTTTTGTGCTCTTATTACTCTGTCATACTTTCACTTTGAAACTCCATTCAAACTTTAAAATGTTCATCAATCTTTGAATTTTCATTGGTGAAAAAGTTGTTTTGAAAAAGTTTATACTTTTTAAAATATTTAACTTTATTTATAAAATGTTTCTCTCATAGACAATGTATGGGATTTTATCTCTAAATCAACCTCACTTTTGCAGCCTCATTACTCTGGCATACTTTGTCGTAGAAACGTGATTTAAACTTTAGCTAGCTCACACGGCTGTGGACTTTTTCGTGGTTCAAACCGTATTCGAATATGTTACACGGTTTCTCCGATATCGCAGTTCAATCGCAGGCCGTATCGTCTAATTAGTGCGCCCTTAGAGTGCGGGGCCTCCTTGAGTAGAGTGTGGAAACTGAAATGCTTCACCTCGGAAATCTACCAAACAAATTGTCGTCCTGGCCAAAATATTCACTTTACACGGATGTTCTTTGGTCATTTTGTAGCCACACATGTCCTCTTTCACACAATGTAACCACCAAAGCACAGATACATACAGAATGTGAACTACGGCCTTTTAAGTGACACAAATACAGTCAAGCTGCCCATTGACCTCCATTGTATAATTCTTACGAGGAAAGTATCGTGAAGACAATTCTTAACTCGCTCTTATAACCACATTTGCGATCGTACCAACACCACCATCGCACATGTTGTACCTCAATGGCTCAGGCCACTCAAAGTGAAAAAAATATTTGCATTCGACTTTTACTTTTTGCGATAGAGCAATTTGACAGTGAAGCACTGTTTTACTCTCCCACAGCTGAGACATATAAGGGCTTAATTACAGGGCTGACATTAGAGTTACAAGATCTCAATGAGTTGCTCTGCGAAACCTTGTGAGCTTGTAGGTCTGCTATTTGTGCAGTCACAGACACACGCATGCATACGCACGCACGCACGCACGCACGCACGCACGCACGCACGCACGCAGCTTGTAGGTCTGCTATTTGTGCAATTAGGCTCTACACACAGAGTCACAGACACACGCATGCATGCACACGCACGCACGTGCACACGCACGTGCACGCGCACGCACACGCACACACACACACACACACACACACACACACACAAAAACCCTGTCTTTTGCTTGCAGCATGCTACAGTCTTGCAATTTGCTCCATGGGCTTAGACCACCAATAGGAGCACGCTGTACTTAATTAATTGCTTAAGCCCCGCCCTTCTGTCTTCCCATTGGCTGGCCTTTACACAGCTCTAACTTTTGTTTGCAGCATGATACAGTCCTGACAATTTGTTTATGGACTTACACCACCAATAGGAACACTAATATAAACTTAAAAAATATATTTTTTTTAAACTTTTTTTTTTTTAACTTTTTTTTTTTAACTTTTTTTTTTTAAACTTTTTTTTTTTAAACTTTTTTTTTAAAACTTTTTTTTTTTAAACTTTTTTTTTTTAAAACTTTTTTTTTTTAAACTTAAAAAAAAACTTAAAAATAAAAAACTTAAAAAAGAAAACTTAAAAATGAAAAACCAGTGTTCAGACTTGGTGGGTGGTCCCACAGACACAGCTATAACTTTATACATTGCGTTTTTAGCGAGCCCACGCAGTTTCTACAGGAACTGCTTTCTAGTTGTAACACTTTATTATTATTTCGCTAGAGTAACCCTAAATTTGAGGTACTACTCCTCCTACAGTTTTGACTGTACGCACTTGAGCTATATCTCAAATTGACCGGAAAAATCGGGAAAGGTGTGCTTGCTCGTTTCTAAGAGAAATGTTGTATAGTTTAATTGATATTAATTTATTCGTGCATTAAATCTCCCCATTGACATGAATGGGAAAATGCGAAAAATCACGTTCAAGTATTTTTTCCTCTGAGACCGTAAGGGCTATAGTTACAAAACTTGGAGGGATAATTCGTAATACTTACTAAAATTAATTAACTTATAATTATATCGGTCGGCCTCATGGTGGCGCTATAACAGCCCACTTTACGTTTTGGCTTATAACTCTTGAACCGTAGGTCGTAAATTCAAAATGTCTTTCTCCCTGTATTCCTTGGGCCATGACGCATCTCCCACATAGGCCACGCCCATTTGCGTCAGGATAGATTTTCCGCCATTTTGATTTTTCTTCAAAACACACCTTTATTTTCTGTTTTTGCAGATTTTGTCCGAATCTCACAGAAATCGGTACACATTATCTCTGGAACTATCGGACCGCGTTTCAATTTTTTTCAGATTTTTTGGATTTTTTTTGTCCGTATCGTTCGGCCTTAATCGTCGTCCGAAGTTAGCGGGAGGGGCCTATTTTACAAAAAATGCCTAAAGTCACAAACGGAATGTCCAATCCATCCCAAATTTGAATCAGATGTCGCGGGTGGTTTAATCAACCAAAAGCCAAAAGCGATTCCATTTTCATCCATAGGGGGCGCCGCAAATGCGAAAAATGTAACCGTTTCTAGCAGAAAAATGTTTTTTGGGGGAATAAATCCCATCCGAATTACATACGCATGATCGCAGGGGTGACGCGACATTGCAATTGGCTGGCAATATCAGTGGGAGGGGCATATGTAAGCCACTGCGGCAACCACACTTTGCAATTTTTTAAAATTGCGACCTTTCTAGTTAGTGTGGTTGCCCTAAAGGGGCAACCAGACTATTGTAATTGTAACACTTTATTATTATGTTACTGGAGTAACCCTTTTTTTGAAACGCTACTCCTCCCACAGTTTTAACTGTACGCACTTGACCCATATGTCAAATTGACCGGAAAAATCGGAAAGGGTGTGCTTGCTCATTTCTAAGAGAAATGTTGTATAGTTTAATTGATATGAATTTATTAGTGATTTAAATTTCCCCATTGACATGAATGGGAAAGTGCGAAAAATCACATTCAAGTATTTTTTCCTCAGAGACTGTAAGGGCTATAGTTACAAAACTTGGAGGGATAATTCGTAATACTTACGAAAATTAATTCACTTATAATGTTATCGGTCGGCCTCATGGTGGCGCTATAACAGCCCACTTTACCTTTTGGCTTATAACTCTTGAACCGTAGGTCGTAAAATCAAAATTATTTTTCCCCTGGATTTCTTGGGTTATGACGCATCTCCCCATATAGGCCACGCCCATTTGCGTCATGATATATTTTCCGCCATTTTGAATTTTCTCCAAAACACACTTTTGGCTCCTCCTCCTACAGATTTTGTCCAAATCTCACAAAAATCGGCACACATGATCTCCAGACCTATCCGATTAAAACACCAACTGCAGAATTTTGATAGTGCGTATCGTTCGGCCGTAATCGTCGTCCAAAGATAGTAGGAGGGGCCTATTTTACAAAAAATGCCATAAATCACGAACGGAATGTCCAATCCATCCCAAATTTGAATCACATGTTGCGGGTGGTTGAATCAACCAAGTACCAAAAGCAATTCTATTTTCATCCATAGGGGGCGCCGCAAATGCGAGAAATGTAACCGTTTGTCGCAAAAACATGATTTTTGGGGGCATAAATCCCTTACAATACTTACACATGATCACATGTGTGACTTGAAATTGTAATTGGCTAGCAATATCAGTGGGAGGGGCATATGTAAGCCACTGCGGCAACCACACTTTGCAATTTTTTAAAATTGCGACCTTTCTAGTTATTTTTACTGGAGTAACCTTTATTTTGAAACGCTACTCCTCCCACAGTTTTGACTGTACGCACTTGAGCCATATCTCAAATTGACCGGAAAAATCGGGAATGGTGTGCTTGCTCGTTTCTAAGAGAAATATTGTATAGTTTAATTGATATTAATTTATTAGTGAATTAAATTTCCCCATTGACATGAATGGGAAAATGCGAAAAATCACGTTCAAGTATTTTTTCCTCGGAGACCGTAAGGGCTATAGTTACAAAACTTGGAGGGATAATTCGTAATACTTACTAAAATTAATTAACTTATAATTACATCGGTCGGCCTCATGGTGGCGCTATAACAGCCCACGTTACGTTTTGGCTTATAACTCTTGAACCGTAGGTCGTAAATTCAAAATTCCTTTCTCCCTGTATTCCTTGGGCCATGACGCATCTCCCCATATAGGCCACGCCCATTTGCGTCAGGATAGATTTTTCGCCATTTTGAATTTTCTTCAAAACACACCTTTATTTTCTGTTTCTACAGATTTTGTCTGAATCTCACAGAAATCGGTACACATGATCTCTGGACCTATCGGACCGCGTTTAATTTTTTTTCAGATTTTTTGAATTTTTTTTGTCCGTATCGTTCGGCCTTAATCGTCGTCCGAAGTTAGCGGGAGGGGCCTATTTTACAAAAAATGCCTAAAATCACGAACGGAATGTCCAATCCATCCCAAATTTGAATCAGATGTCGTGGGTGGTTTAATCAACCAAAAGCCAAAAGCGATTATATTTTCATCCATAGGGGGCGCCGCAAAAGCGAAAAATGTAACAGTTTCTTGCAGAAAAAATATTTTTGGGGGGATAAATCCCCTCCGAATTACTTACGCATGACCGCAGGGGTGAGCCATTGTAATTGGCTGGCAATATCAGTGGGAGGGGCATATGTAAGCCACTGCGGCAACCACACTTTGCAATTTTTTAAAATTGCGACATTTCTAGTTGGAATTTGGGAGTCTCTAATCTTTAGTGCACTGAATGGCACAGGATCTACTCTTTCTGGTCTGAAGGCTTGCTTTGGTGCCTGAGCTCCAAAGTCCACTCATACTAGATTCATTCATAATACCCAATTATTTTTCATGAATGTGTTCTCCCTACCACCATGTGTTTGCAGTTAATTTTATAGTGTGCACATGTATGATCATCACTGTTTGTGCTCAAGGCTCTGGTCTGACTCTGCGCAAACACTTCGTGACAACTGGAAATTAAATGTTGTCTAATTCGGAGTGTGTGCGTGTGTGCATGTGCGTGCGTGTGTGCGCGTGTGCGCGCGTGCTGTATAGAAGGCCACAATGTTACATAACACTGCATAAAAAACTCATATATTGATTCTTTTGCTGAATGTTGTCGTTGTATTCTGAGATGAATAGCTTTCTAGTTTCTATACACAATACATTCTTGGAAGCCAAGGATTCTCCGCAGTGCAAGAAAACATACAGTGTACTCACTGTTTGGGGCCATGTGAAAGATTGTTACCTCTAGTTGAAATTTGGAAATTGTAGTTATTCTATTCAACATAGCTTTTAGTCCTATGTTTCAACCTTGTATCCCACTTCACTTTGAAATGTTGTTGGGAGTGGAATGCTGCTTTCTTTCAATCTGTTTGCTAGATGACTTCGTCCTGGAGTGGGTGCACACAACAACATACTCGCTGTTCAACTCTAAGAGCAGTGGTGGCAGAACTTGCAGAAGTACCTGTACTGTAGCAATATCAGAATTTAGAATTACTGTTACAAGTAAAAAGCCTATCTGGGTTCGATTCCCGCTGTGGGCGCTGGGGGCGTGTTCTCTTCTCCGCGTCATCAGTGCCCATACACGAGGCGGGGTTGGCGAAAGGGCCTTACTGATGGAGGGGAAAGGAACTGGTCGGAATAACGTGTTCCTTCCATGCGCTATGTCCGGCTGGGGAAACTCCCCCCTGTCAGGTGAAAAGAAGCAGCTTGGACCCCTCATGCATAGAAGGAATCATGCGGTCAGTCCACTGCCCCCTCAGGTTGGCAGAGGAAGACAGCACCCAGGATTACATTAGATAATTGACACTGGGTGGAAAAAATGGGTTGCAAAATCGTGGAATAAAAACTATAAATAAAAAAGGCTCTATTCAAAATTCAGCTGATGTGTAAAATAGGGCTTAAATGCTAAATTGTATGTTTTGTAATAATCTAAATGTGCAGGTAGGTAGTGGGGTAGAATATAGTCCCGAATATGCCGAATGTTCTGGACTTTCGGGACAGTGAAGTAAAAGTAACATTATATGGTTACGTTCCACCTAGGGATGGGACGATGTGAAAATGTTATGTCTCGATTATTGTGACCAAAATAATTGTGATTTACCATATTATCGTGATAGTCAAAATATGCTTAAAATTACACTTTTGTTAACCACTTGAACCCCAACATCCATATTCTGGGGCGGATTGTTTGGCAAAATAGCAGATAATGTCAAATTCATTGGGTAGAGAGCGTTCTTTACACGTCCGTTTACCAATTATACCGTGGTGGTACCGGATATGCAGCTCGGCAAATAGAAGGTTAAATGATCCCAGTGCATGCCATGACAATAAATGTAATCTCTGTTTTTTGAGTGGTGCAACCACTCCAAGGAACAGCAATGTCCGTGTCAACCGTGTGTGTGTTCAACCATGTTTGTGTGTGACTACTATGAGCACCAGTACCAATGAGTACCAAAAGTGGCGCTGTTGTGCCAGAAACAGAGAGAGAGAGAGATAGTGCTGCACTGTTGCCTGCGTTAAATCAACACTGGGGAGTGAGGATTTAACTTTATTTGAAATGGGTCTACACTTTGGGAGCTGAAGAAGTGATCAGTGAAATGGTCCTCCTGGCTCATTTGATGGAGGAAGTTATAGAGATGAGAAAGCCCGCGGTTCCTCTGACCCCAGTATTTATGAGCTGCCATCAGGACAGCCTTCCTCTGAGTCATTTTGCATTAACACACACATGTACACAAAGAGAAAACCGCCACATGCATAAATAAATCGATAACTGTGTGATGTGTGAGTTGGCACTTTCTCTTGTGCACTTTCCTGCACACACAATTATAAAACACTCACTGAAGCATTCCTATTGGTATCCTGTCAGATTTAACTCTTTTTAAATAATTCATGTTACATGGTACCTATGATGATACAATATGTACCTAGTACAAGATGTTCATATACCCAGAGGGATATTTGGACTAATTTGACAGCTAACTAATTTGTCCATTTGACAGAAGGATGAACTTGAGGCAAGTAAATTGTAAATTGACCCTATGGGAGCCAACCCAGGGCAAAGCCAGGAGGGGAAAGAAGCGTACCACCTATGTAGACGTGCTGCGGCGCGACAGCTTGGCTGACAACACTGAAGAGCTCAAGAACCTAATGTTGGATAGGAAATTGTGGAGGGCAGCGATCCAGGAATCCCGAGTTGGTGTTGGCTAGACCTTACTCTCGCAGCAACTAACTAATTTGACAGCTACCGTGACTCACTGTCTCATAAAGGAAACACTGGGTGGCTTTGTGCTTAAAAAAAGCAAGGATGCTTTGCGTAAAGCATTGTTTCATTATTCTTATTATAATTATATTATTATAAACACTATTTTTAATTGGATATCTGTTGTAAGAAAAACAACTCCTAAATTGTGTCTTTGTGGTTGTGGTTGTGTACCTTACTTTTCTTGAACAGGGATTCTGCATGGTACAGTGATGCAAATAGCCTGCATCCTGCATCCTTAGACTCACTAAATTGAGAAAGGACACAATCATGTCACCCTCCGGGGGTCCTGGGATGCAATACTGTACTCAGTACTGTACTCTAACGTCGTTGAAGTAGGACTCATAAAATGTCCCTGGGGACCCATCTAAAAGACCACCCCTGGGTCCCGGGACCCATTACATTGAAAACCTATTTATATCGCTGATGGTTTAATGTAACCATGGATTCTCAAACTTTTTTATGCCACCACCCGATTTGGTGGAAGAATAAATATAATAAAATAAAAGCGCCCAAATGTAATTATATTTAACAATCACTGCCCGTCGTGGTTACCATGAGGTACTTTCACAAGTACAACCAGTTGTGTAGCCTTTTCCTGTGGGAGGGGAAACGACCCAGGATCCGTCTCAATACGCCTCCGTCGTTTGACTTTGATGTGGAAGAATATCAGTGCTCTGCAGCTGCTCTTCCTTCGATGGCCTCGGCCTCCCTACCCTCAAGTGTAGGCCTACAATCTCATCCAGTGTTGTCATGTCTTAAGGGGGTCTGGAACAAGGGCTGGCAGCTAAGATTCTTAGCTTTGTTCCTTTTTTAAATAGGACTTCTAGCATATGTTTTTTAATCCTCGTATACCCATTTGGTAGATCTTCCATTTACTGGAAGGAATGGGTGGAAAAGGGTATAGCAGTGCTTGTGCTTGGTGACCTCTACAAACCAGAACCTTAAATCTTTCATTGACTTACAGGCTGAATTTAACCTGCATAGACAACAATACTGGCACTATGTACAAATTCATAGTTTGCTGAGAACAATGTTGAGAAGCTCCTTGGTCCCTCAGTATGTGAAGACTTCCTCTTTTATCATTACGACGGTAGGGGTCATGAAGCATCGCTCTACTACTCTATGTTGCTGGAGAAAGTCAGCACTAACAGTGCTCTGAAAATGGTAAAAACTAACAGTGCTCTGAAAATGGGAAAAAAGACATGCAAACTACCTTCACAACAAGAATGGGTCAACATACTACGCAATACTCGCACTAGGTTAATTCAGTTTAAAATCGTCAGAATGTATTGGACCCCTTCTGAATTACACAGAGCAAAGCTTAAAAACGAATGAAGGTACGTTGACCCATGTCTTATGGGTGTGCCCCAAGGTACAAGACTTTTGGATAGCAGTACATGATTGCATTGAGAGAATTATCGGTCAGGGTATCCCTCTTGATATCCGCTTATTCATGCTGGGAGATCGCTCCATTCTTAAAGACATAACTCCTTCCACATACGTAGAATGGATCCAAACGGCCATAATTCTGGGTAGGAGACTGCTAGTCCAACTATGGAAATCAGCCCATGTACCATCAATCACAGAGTGGCATAACCTACTTACTTAATATATAGGACAGCATCATATGAAAGGGTATCCTTCTCTATGAAGGGTAGAATAGACCAGTTCCACCTGAAGTGGGATAGATTCCTTCTCTATGCTAATGCTTCGTAATGACTACTGGCTGTCCCCCCCATACTGTAGATCCTTGCTTGCTCACGTGGTTTCATTTTGTGCAACCTCCCTCTGTCCCTTTTTGTTGTCTCCACCAGGCCGAAGGCATGGGGAGAGAGTATGTTTTGCACTGTGTGTGTGTGTGTGTGTGTGTGTGTGTGTGTGTGTGTGTGTGTGTGTGTGTGTGTGTGTGTGTGTGTGTGTGTGTGTGTGTGTGTGTGTGTGTGTGTGTGTGTGTGTGTGTGTGTGTGTGTGTGTGTGTGTGTGTGTGTGTGTGTGCACACCCACCCTTCCTATTTTCTATTTACAAGTAGCGTTTGTAAAGCTTTACAAAGAACAGAAATTGAATTGAAACTATAGTTTCAATTTAATTCAAATGTGCACATTTCTGTTGCATTATTTGTGCATGTGTGATGCCTTCAATGTGGCTATAAATAGGCTATTTTTCTAGGGGAGGGGGGGGGGGGGGGGTTGCATCAGCCCAGGATGTAGAAGGGGGTACAATGCCTAAACAGTCTGGGAACCGCTGAACTAGGACAATGCCCACTGTCCCCATTGAGAGCGTATGCCACTCCGGTTATGCAATACTCCTTGTACCCATTGTGCCTATTGTCAGAGTACTTAGTGTAGTAGTAGACGTTATCTTAGCACTTTGAGTCCAACCAACTTCACACGGGGCACCGCACACGTCGGCAACACACGGCGTGTTTGAAGTTTATTGGTCAGACTGTTCTTGAGATATGCAGATTCACACTCACTCACAGAGGCAATACCCGTAGTACCTGCAAATTAGATTTTTCGAATAGCCGTGCTAGTCTCAAAATTAGATTTTAAAATTTCTAAATCAATTTAGCATTTTGCAAAATGTTGCCGTTGGGAGGAAACCACCTAACTCAATTTTTTAGGTTTTAGATTATTATATATATATATATTTTGCATAAATCGGTGAATTTGAACACTTTACTTCTGTGTGTTATGGTTAAAAAAAGAATCTTAACTCCATTGGATCCTCAACTACAATTTACAATTTAGGCATTTAGCAGACGCTCTTAATCCAACGCGACTTACATTAAGCAATAACAAAAAGCAAGGCATACATTACATAACTAGAAAAAGTGCCCCTCGGGGCACAGGTCTCCACCAGGGCAGGTCAGGTTGTGGCCTCCTGGTGGTGCTATAATAGGCCAATGTGAAAAGGGTGCCATTTCTTCATACGCCTTTGATGGCAATTGGATGATTTGAGGCATTTTGTTCCAAAAATGTGTGTTTGCAAAAATCAACCTGTTGGTGGCGCTATAACAGGCCAATGTGAAAAGGGTGGGATATATTAAGAAAATGTGTGAAAGATTTCACGTAAATTGCATGCTGCGTTCATGATTTGAGGCTTTTGTTCAAAACGGGGCAAACTGTGAAAGCCAATTATAGCCAATTAGGATGGAATATGAAATATCGGACAGATCCGACTTGAGCACATGACCATAGAGATACTGTGTAACGATTTTTTGGACAGAATCTGGAGGAGTAATATAAAAAAATGTGTTTTACAAAAGTCGGCCTCCTGGTGGCGGCGTGGCGCTATAAAAGGCAGATGCGGAAAATGCAGGTCAAAGGTTTGTCCTTGGCCTCTAGGGAGTGTGCATGCAACGTTTCACGCAGATCGGTGCAGTTTTAGGTAAAAAATGTGAAAAGCTGCCTCATGGTGGCACTATAACAGGCCGTTCTGGAAAATGTGGGGCAGAGGTTCATCGTTGGCATCCAGGGAGTGTGTGTACAAAGTTTGGCATCGACCGGGTTAACGGTGCCGGAGATTAGCTGGTAACGGACGGACGGAAGGATGGACACACACACACACACGGACGGAGTGCAAAACATACTCTCTCCCCATGCCTTCGGCCTGGTGGAGACAATTATGTAAAAGTAGTTATCATAAGACATACGGAAGTTAAGAACGTAACAGTGGAGTATCTATATCATGAAACTATATATGTAAACATACTATACTATATTATATATTATATACATACATATACATGTGTACTATAAAGTGCTATGACTACATAAAATGCAATTCTAGTGCTGTCTACGTAACATGCTATAAGTCTGTTTAAAATACTATCTAAGTCTACATAAAGAGCTATCTAAGGGGCTAAGCTAGGGCAAGTGCTACGTAGCCTGGCTAATAAGCCAGACTAATATCACACAACACGCTGGTAGGCAATTTGTTTTTGCCAACGGCTGATTCGGTCTGGTTTATTAACCAGGCTAAGTGCTACGGGCCATGATGGAGTCTGAAAGGGTGGGTTTTCAGACTTCGGCGGAAGATTGGGAGTGAGGCTGCAGTTCTGATTGTGATGGGAAGTGCATTCCATAGTTTTGGAGCCTTAAGGGAGAAGAGTTGTGTGGGGCGTTGTCCTGGTGTTTTTAGTGAAGGTACTTCCAGCTTCCCTGCGTTGGCTGATCTGAGTGTGCGGGAGGGTTTGTAGGGTACGATCATACTTGTAAGATATGGGGGAGCCATGCCTTTGGTTGCTTTGAATGCCAGCATCAGAGTTTTGTATTCTGTGCGGGCAGCGACCGGGAGCCAATGGAGGGAGCGGAGAAGGGGGGAGACGTGTGAGAATCTTGGCTGGTTGAAGACCAAGCAAGCTGCAGCCTGCGGCATTTTGAATCAGTTGGAGGGGCTTAAGTGCACATGCCGGTAGGCCAGTAAGGAGGGAGTTACAATAGTAAAGTTTTGGTCTGGGCTACTTTTGAACAAATTATTTCATCAATGGGGTGTGGCATGGAGGTGATCAGCCTGTGGCACTGTTGAGGTGTTATGGAAGCCCAGGTTTGCTTTGATAACAGCCGTAAATTAATTTGTATTGTTCAGTCTTATGTCTCACACCTTCCTCTTGACAATACAACCAAGATTCTCTGTGGGGTTCAGGTCAGGCCAGTTGGCTGGACAGTTAAGCACAGTAATACCAAGGTCAGTACACCAGTTACTAGTAGTTTTGTTACTGTGGGCAGGTGCCAAATCGAGCTGGAAAGGAAAATTAGCATCTCCATGATTCAAGCTTGTCAACATACTGAAGCACACACACACACAATATATATAATATTTTTTTACAGCCACAATATAACTACTGTACAGTCAATTGATTCATTGTCACTCGAAACGAGGACTGAGAAGGCTCTACAACATCTGCACAAAAGTAACCATCAGGTCATTCTATGAGTACTATGATGACATGACAATGACATCATATCATACCAGGGATCTCTATTATGGGCATAAAAGGGGCATGGACAGATTGATGACCACCGTAGCCAAGCCACCGTAGCCACGGATCTCATTCTCCAGGATATATCGATTATCTTTGGGAGAACCGCTGATCTCACGGACTTCACACGGGCACACCGCACTCCCTTGGGTCCTTCATTGGCAAGTTTGAAGTCGATAGGTTGGCCGGTTCTTGAGATACACGAAGGACATGCACACACCCACCCACACAGATTTGTGTTATATAGAAGGATTTTCCTTCCTTCCTTTCTTTCCTTCATCTCTACCATTTTATCCAGTGCTCTGAAGTCTGTACGCCCTAGTAGTCCCTCTCTCTCTCTCTCTCTGTCTACACAGATGACGGACACTCTTTACTTCCTGTCACAACAGCTCACAAGTCTTGCTGCTTTGTTTGCACATTGTAGCAGATATGGATTTACAGCTATGTGTGTCCCTGGCTGTGTCCGAGCACGGAAGTAGCATATTTTATACTGTTGTGCAGCCTAACACACCACCAAGTATTTCTGTTGGGCAGCCTAACACACACACACACACACACACACACACACACACACACACAGGCCAGGGAGGAGAGCTAGTACAGTACAGTACAGTACAGTACAGTACAGTACAGTACAGTACAGTACAGTACAGTACAGTACAGTACCACTCACTTCAGACGGGTTTGATTTTTTGTTATTGTCTCCACCAGGCCGAAGGCATGGGGAGACACAGGCCATTTCACATTTGCCTGTTATAGCGCCACCAGGGGCCGCTTTTTGCAACACATTATTTGACAGTACACCTACAGATTTTGTCCAAAGATCACGCAAATTGGTACACAGTCTCTCGATAACCATTCAACGAAACAGGTCTTTCAGATTTTTCAGACTCCATCCTGATTGGCTAAGATTGGCTTCCAAAGTTTTCAGGAGTAGCCCGTTTTGTACCCGTTTTGTACAAAATGCCGCAACTCATCAACGCAGTCTGATTGCGGTGAAACTGCATACATATTCCCATAGACTGAGGAAGAAATGCCACTTGACAGTTTTCAAATCAGCCTCATGGTGGCACTAGAACAGGCCAAGTCGTGTCTTCACATATAACTGCACCGATCTGCGTAAAACGTTACACGCCAAGGGAAAAAATCTGGCCTGCATTTTTTATATTAGTCCTTCAGATTTTATCCAAATATCAATCCTGGTGGAGACCTGTGCCCTGAGGGGCACTTCTTCTAGTTGGTCATGTTTTCAAAGAATATTTGTTTTTAATCAGTGGGGAAAAGTCTTGGTACATTTGGCACGTAGTTAAAAAGTGCAACTCTGTTATCCACCTCATTTTGTGTGTGCAGTAGGAACACAGTCTGTCTTCTCTTGGGAGCCAGGCCTGCCTGTGGCGGCCTCTCCCCATGGCGGGGCTGTGCTCACTGAGTCTGTACATAATCAAGTATTTCCTTAGGTTTGGATCAGTCACGGCACCCGGATACTGAATTCAACCGCTGTGTATCTGTATTCTCTGTTTACAGCCAAATGGCATTCCAATTTGCTTTTTTTTCTCCAATATGTCGGGTAGTATTTTCTTTTTGTTTTCTTTTGGTTCAGTTCAGTCTAGTGGGGATTCTGTGGGGTGGCCTCTGTTTATGTTTGAACAGAGTCCCAGAACCACCTGGCAGAGAGGGCTCTCTGTAGGTGCACGGGTGCTTTGTTAATGGAGCATGTCAGGATCACTAGGTGACACTGATGATGAAATGTAAATACTCTCTTTTGAATTTTGGTAATTAGTGGATATCTCCCTCTTAGGGCTGTCACGATTATGACATTTTAGTTGACGATTAATTGTCACTCAAATAATTTACGATTAACGATTTAATTGTGTTTCTGGCTTTGAACATTATCAATAAAAAATACATTTCTGTTTTGCTTTCAGGTTTCATAAACAGGGTTGTACAGGGCAGATATGACTGAAATGCATATTTGTTTACTGTCTATATATATATCTCGCTCCTCTATCTCTGCAGATTTGACCATGGACTCCTTCAGCACCAAGAGCTTAGCCTTACAGGCACAGAAGAAGCTGATGAGCAAGATGGCTACCAAGAGTGTGGCCAACCTGTTCATCGATGACACCAGCAGCGAGGTGCTAGACGAGCTCTACCGCGTTACCAAGGAGTACACGCGTAACCGCAAAGAGTCCCAGAAGATCATTAAGAACCTCATCAAGATGGTGGTGAAGCTGGGTGTCCTTTACAGGAACAACCAGTTCAGCAACGAGGAGCTGGTGCTTGTTGAAAGCTTCAGGTGAGGAGGAGTAGTGAACAAGCCTAATAGTCGCTGTCGGGCGGAAACCTTGTATGTCCAAAACTTTGCTTTACTTGCTTTTTGGGAAATTAACGAAAGAACCTGCGTTCCAATGGATCCAATGTACTGTAGGTATTATTTAGTCGCATGCTCTTGATAATACTTTATACAGTATTTATAATACCTACACGGAAACAAACAAAAAAGAAATCAAAAATGGCAAATGATAGCAAAAAAAAGCATAATGCCAAAAATAAAATAAACACAAAGCACACCTGTCGTCGTCGTCGTCGTCGTCGTCGTCGTCGTCGTCGTCGTCATCATTTTTCGACCACGGTCGAGATCGTGGATTTAACAATATTACATTGCCATCCCCAGTTCCTGCTTACTGATGCCTGTGTCCCTAGCGATGACATCAGGGAACGACAGTTTTCTACCTCTGGTCTGCTAATGCTTTGAGGCAGGACTCCAGAGAAGAAGGGAAGATATAACCTCATTGTCAGCTCTGTAGCAGTGGCCGGCAAACTGTGTTCTTCTGGATCGGACTAGTGAAGAAACACGGGGAAGGTTGCCGTATATTAATGCCGTATATTAGATTAGTCGATGGGTGGCTCTTCCAAGACAGATTTTGCGCTCTCATTAGAAGGCGGGTGTAAGTGCCATCCAACCGTTTCTCTAGTTTCTTTGAAAGTGTCCATGTCTCGGAGCCTAAGGCCCTCATTTATCAATTGAGTGTAAAATCTGCCCCAAATTCGAGTGTAGGTTACACTCACGTAAACCTAACCTTAACCCATGTCTAACCAATGACTAGTCTAAACTAAGTATGCACCCCATGACCGTTCCGACGTTAATAAATGTGAAGGCTGAAATCTATCTGGCACGCCCTATGAAATCAAGCCTCGCCCTCGTACGACCTTGGAAAACATAGTTACATGACGGAAAAAGTCCCCCCCCCCTCTCATACACACACACACACACACAGACGCACACACGCACACGCAACGGCAACTGGTGTGTTGTATCTTAAATAAATAAAGAACGAACACCTGCATGAATTAAATAACAGCATGTAGGCCTACCCTACACGGTTTCCTTCTCGCCTTGCTTGTCGGGCTGTAATGTCCACGCACGCACGCACGTCAAGGCTCCATGACACATCGCAATCGCCATGAATGGAATATAGGCTAGGCCTATATTCATTTTACCCATTCGTGCGCATGCAGTGCACGGCGAAGGCGATCAGTGAGACTGCGCAGTGCTGTGATAAGTGCTGTGGGTGAGTGATGCCTGGCTGCATGAGAGATAGCATGTTGTCAAGGCAGTCATAATCAATGTTTATGGAGTGATTTGATCATTGATGAACGAATCATAAACATATGGATGAAGGCTTGCAATGCAAGCCTTCACGTGCGTCACCAGCACATAGGCTACCAGCACACATGCAAGCCTTAGCCTTGCATGTGTGCTGGTATGCGCTGGCGACGCACGCCGCGATCCCGTCCTCCTGACTCCCGAAAATGATCTCGCTTTTATCTGAATTTACTGTCAAAGCACTTATTTAAATGGTGAATGATTAAGCCACTTACGCCTATAGCCTACAATTGCAAATAGGCAAGCTGTATGCTTGTCATTGTCACTTGGAAATAAAGGCGTGCAGTCCATTTATGCCTAAATATTATTTTTTATAATATCACAGGGATTATATAGGCATCTGATGTCACGCTCATGTGCTCCCAAATCATCTCACAAGTGCACTCGCATATGTTTAACAAGGCCAGTAAAGCACTGTTTGATTAAGCACAAACTAGTACATTGTAAACATGTTATATTGTTTTTAATTGCGCGATTGTAATTGTTTGTAAAATTGGAAATCTCTCTTTTTATTTTTATTTTTTTACATGTAGGCCTATATACATTACATACAGTTTTTTATTTTAGGAGTGAATACATAATGCTTAGATGCCTGTGACAGCATGTCGGCAGTTCAGACAATGCTGCTCCGCTTGTGTACGACAGAAAAACAGCTGAGGACAAAGCATACGACAGCTACCGACCTGACGTGATTTTTGTCCTGGCTCACGTTCAAGTTCAAGGTTTTGCGGAAATGGTAAATGCCGAAAATTGCTGTAATTCCGGCGTGCACCCATATTTTGGCGTACGCCGAGTTGATAAATGAGGGCCATAGAGTAGAATCGGCTCAACCGTCGTCCTAAATATTTTTTACTTTTAACATCTTACTAAGCTGGGATGACCAGATCTTATGCATGTCATTGCAGGCTGACCAGGCAATACCCTTCCTAGTTTGAAAGTCCCTAGTTTGAAAGCACACCTGTACTAGACCCTGTCTACCTGTTATTATGTATACATTGTCTCATTGTCTCTGTCTCATATACTTCTAGATTTCATTTCTACTAGGACGATTCCCATTTGGAATGCATGCCCCTTCGGCTATGCTATACCTGTTTTCTGAGTACTATATTATTATTATTCTATAATTCAAGAAATCTCTGTGTGTCTGTCACTCTGTGTAACTCAGAAAACGCATCAGACCGTTTGGTCTCAAACTTGTCGTGTTTGTCTCGTATGACTACGAGGTGTGCAGTGCTGAATAACAATTCAGACAAACTAATGGTTTCCGACAACCACGACTATCACCAATATCTGTCAGCTTGCGGGTCTGAGGAGAGTGCAGACGCATGCATGCAAGACAGGTTGCATGCATGTCTTATATGACGTGTGATAAAAGTTGAGTTCTCACTCAACTTTTATCACATCATATAAGACACTTTTTTTATGTAACCAAATCATGTATTAAGATGTTTTTAAGAACTGATGAAATTGCAGGAAGCTGGAAGCAAGAGTCAAGACCCCTAAGTGGGCACCCCGGAGGAAATATTTATAATTGTGGGGCTTTTTTATTGTATGCTAGCAGGAGAGGGATTACAGAAGTTCACTTTTACCATTACTTAGTATTAATGTTATACTGTAGAAGCAATTTGTGTGTTAGGCGTCATTGTAAGACATTATGAATGACGGGAATGCTATAGGTGTGGAAAAGGATGGTTTTTATTACCATATTATTATTTATTTCCATATGGAAATTACAGTGAAATAATATTACTTAAAGCTGCTTAAGTTTGAGAATAAAATCAAGACACAGCCATTTTTAGCATTGCCCCACAGACTTTTGCTTTGGATCACACAAATGAGGGTAAGCCTGGATTAGAAACTGACCACCTCTCATGTCCTTCACTTTCACAGGAAAAAGGTCCACACTCTTGCCATGACAGCGGTCAGTTTCCACCAGATCGAGTTCACCTTTGACCGCCGTGTCATGAGCGCCATTTTGAATGATTGCCGCGAACTGCTTCACCAGGCCATCAACCGCCACTTAACAGCCAAGAGCCATTCGCGTGTCAATCACGTATTCAATCACTTTGCCGACTGTGACTTCCTGGCATCTCTCTATGGGCCCTCTGAAGTTTACCGTGGCCATCTCCAAAGGATCTGCGACGGCGTGAACAAGATGCTGGATGAGGGAAACCTCTGACCGCAGGCTTTCTGCTGACCCCTGACCTTCATCCTAATTGTAGACTTTGCCATCATAATTCTTCACCTTCGGGCACCTCCAAAACGTTCCATTCCGTTTTTTCTTTTTTTTAGACAAAAAAACTGAACATGTTGTATTTCAACATTTTTACTTTTTGCCATTTATTGGGATTGTTTTGTGTCTATAAAAACTTTACTGTAATTCCGAAGTCCATCTGGTTAGTCATAGTCCAAAGTCTCATGTTCTTCTTAATTTCCTTGCAAACAAAAGCCAGAGGATTTATCTTAGTGAATGTACTCGAGCCAGAGGCCTTAGGTCGCATCACTTATTGTTGCTCTAATGGGCTTGAAGTTGTTTGGGTAGCACCAGAAAGGAAAAAAGTGAATTTCCATATACTCTGTCTCCCCAAGGACATAAAGAAAGGGATTTTGTTGCTAAAAGCAGTAATGCACTCCTTACCGAACAAGCGCTGTACTTTCTTGATAAAATGAATTAATGCTAAGCACAGCAGTTGAATAATCCTGCTTGGCATTGCATTTAGAAAATCTCTCAAACATGCACTGAACACCATCCTACACATATTCAGACCAGTGTTTTGTTATGAGGCAATGTGCCTATAAACCCTTTGTTTTCCCCGCTTTGATAGTCTTTATTTTATAGCCTTGACAACAAAAGTGGTGTATTTAGGTCATGGGGGGACCATAAACGTGAAGGAATTTGATTGTGCTGTGTATTGTTGATTGTCTTTGCGCTGACTCAGGAGTCTCACTCCTTGTAACCTCAACTGAGTTGTACAGATTACAGAAGTAGCTGCCACTTGGAGGAACTTCAGTGGTGTTTCCATTACTGTGTCATGATGACATGCAAAAGGTTGCTTGGGAGTTTTTTCGGGGGGGAATAGAAGGCACACAAAAGCAAATTAGATTTAGCGGGGGTCATTCATAGGACGTATGTCTGGCTTATCCGAAACAGCACTCAAATTAAAATGTAAATTCAAACGGATGTGTACATTAAATAATGTGTGCTGTCGGATGAACGATACACTAGTGACTAGAGCACACCAAAATTATAAAGCATCGCCTCTCCGACGACCTCCCAGAGGGGAGGTTTATCACTTGTTTTGGTCAGATCACAGCACTGCACTGACTGCAGTGATGTGTCTCTGAAATGGGCCATTTAGGCTGGGTGAGGTTAGATTAGTGTGGACACAAAACAAAACCTAACTGTATTATCCCTCTACAATTATAGCGCCCCACTTGGGTTGGTAATGGGCTCAGCCCGTCAACATCTAGCAGGCCAGGCAGTCCACTCCATTTTCACACAGTGGCCCCATGTAATGTGATGTAGATAACTATTGCTATTTGTGCAAAGCAAGTTGATTCTATACAGTGAAGGTTGTTGATATATTTCTTTTTCTTATAAAGAAGCATATGGATTGTTAGGCTTAATTTATACTTTAGTACAAATTAGCCTGTACTATTCTTCTTTCCTCTCTCTGCATAATAGATGGCTTTCTATCTGTTTTGTTTTTTGTATCACTGAAACTATCTGGGAAATTGTGTTGCACCACAGCCTCATTTGGTATTCTCTGTGTGTATGTTTGTGTGTGAGTGTGTGTTGTCCCTGTGAGTGAATTGGAAATAGAGCCATGTAATGGGTATTGTGCTTTTAAAGGTAGAATCGCTGAGACTCTTAACTTCATCCACAGCAGCTCTGCCAAAGAGAAGGAAAGCTGATGTTTTTTCTCAGCTGCCCTGAAAGCAGTCATTCCAAAGGAACATGCAAGAAAATCAGCACTTGGGTGATTATGGCCCTGATGATGAAGGTGCTAATTTTCAAACTTCACCCCTCTCACTCAACCGTTCATTTGTATATAATTTCCCTCCCTATTGTTCTCTTTTTGCCCAATTTGTTTGAACCATTCCATTTGGTGTGGGAGGATAAATAAAGTCAATGCTTGTACATGGGTTTAGCAAACGGGTCGTGCTAAATGCCTTTAAATAGCTTTCTCTCCAATCCCTTCACATCTCGGGTTTAGGTTAAATCTCCCCTTGCTGAAGTCCACTGCATACTTAGAAGAATGAACCACCACAGAATGTTTAAGTACCTCTGCAACAGCTACACTTATTTTACTTAAACTCCCCAACGAAGCATACTTTTCATGTTGGATTTTTACCATGTTGATTGTGAAATACATATAAATATTTTTTTATTTTCATTTATGTACATATGATCATCTGTTGTGTACTTTATGTGTACTGTATTGTGAAATATATAATACAATTTACTTTTTGTAAAAGAATAAATGGTTTGTCTTTTTCTCGCTCATTAAAGCACCAGGCCCCCTCCTGGAATTTGTCGGCCAAATCAGAGGCTAATCTGACTGTTTCTGACCTGGATTTAGCCAAATCCTGTCCTCCTCCACCCAGCATTGTTGGGTCTTTGTTTAGTTTAATAGCTTCCTACTGTGTATGAATGACAAACACGTGGAGTCATTTGCCTCCACAATCCCCATGACCATAATTTCATAGTCCAGCCTGGGGTCAAATGTGGAACAGCATATTGGTAATGAATCTTCATGCTTTCTTTTTTATTTTATTTTATTTATGTTTTTATGTTTAACTTGTTGCGCTGCTATTTAACATTATGCAAAAAATAAAAAACAATATGCTATTCACCCATCAATCAATCTTCAACTTCAAAATGTTTTCCATGTTTGTTATGACACGCCCACATTCCTCCAAACATTTCAATTATAATTGTTTCTATTTTGTTTTCTGTGAGTTGTCACTACTGGCTCACGCTCACCTGCCAGGCAGTGAGGAGCTTTTTTGTCAGTGTACATTTGTCACATTTCTGAGTTGTCACAACTGCCATACCCTTATCTGGCTCACCTTCCAGTGAGGAGCTATTTTGTCACTGTAGTTTTGCACATACGGGAATTCTTTCCTCAATTATTAGGAGCAGTGGGCACAACTGACGATATGCACACCGCGACCATCTTGCCATTAAGTTAATGACAGGGTGGTAACTAGCTGCAATTTCCCTTTGACAGCCCATGACTCACCAACATTAATTGCAGCTGTATGAAAAGCTTGCTATGTGTTTGTTTCATAAATATCCTGTCAATAATCTTTTCCTAAGTGTTGGGAGTTTGGAAGTATCTCATAACATGTCTATGGTAGATTTTTATGAAACAAACGCTTTGCAGATAATTCAAGCTTTTCATACAGCTGCAATGCTGGTGAGTTTGATGTCGTAAAACATAGGACTTTTCTGTTTGAATGTATGGGCTGTCAAAGTGCAGCTAGTTAACACCCTGCCATTAACTTAATGGCAAGATGGCCACGGTGTGCATATGGTAAAAAACAAACAGCGCCCAGGGAACAAATACGAGGTTTATGCAATGCTCAGGGACACTTCAGCACTAATATCTCAAGAAAGACAGAATCTGTCAGCACCACTGCCCTAAACATGTATAGTAATGAAGTTGTTAGTAGGAATAAACACAGGAGCACTCAAGAGGAAGGGGACTAAAAAAAGTTAGGAGCCAAACCGAGTTTCTACCCTTTTTCTTTTTTGAGTGGTGCAACCACTCCAACGAACAGCAATGTCCGTTTGTGTGTGACTATGTGTGTGACCAGTACCAATTAGTACCAAAAGTGGCGCTGTTGTGCCAGAAACGGAGAGAGAGAGATAGTGCTGCATGTTGCCTGCTAATGAGAGAGAGAGGGGGGGGGGGGGGATTTGCACCACTCCGTTCACTTCACACGGGTGTGATTTTTTTTAAATACCGGTAGGCGCTATTTTTTTTTAAAATAGCACCACCAACGCCTGACTTTGTGTGTTCCGCTCTTGACGTCATTATATGTGTGTGGCCAGGTCTATGGACAGATTTCCATGTTTTCAATCGGAAATCTGTAAAGAGTGCAATGAATCAATGAAGACAATTGGTCTGTGTAAGATAAGACCCCAGTGGGCCAGTTGGGTCCATAGATATTAAAAGAAATAGATGCCTCATTGGCTGCTGCAGTTAATTGGAGCAATGTGTCTCCAGCGAAGCTAGGAACATCCTAGCATTGAAGGCGGAAGTGACTACTGGCCAATCACAGCGTGTCTTTTCCGGGACTTGTCAATTCAATCCAAAGGAGCTATATTGGCACGAGGAAACAAACGTTTACATTGCTAAAGCAAGTGCCGCTGGGAAATAGGGAGTCGCGCCTCTGATTGGCCTTCCGAACTTCCCCTTCTGTGACGCACACGGAAGGTTAATTGGCAAGCTTCCGCTATTCTTCGCAAGGAATCTCGGGAAAGTTTTGCCTTCAACACGCTCCAGAGCCGAAGGACGACCTTTTTATGTCTATGGTTGGGCTATGGTTGGGCTCTGGCCCTACCCTACCTTATTGGTCAGGGTCCTTTTCAGCAGGGAGAAAACTATTAAAAAAGTTATATAATATATACTGAAAATATGATTAGTAATTCATATAGGGTACATATTGCAGGGGCTATGTGTATAGAAAAGAGCACTGAGCCAAAAGCCAAGTCAAACGAGTTCAGGATATGATTAGGTTGCTTTTTTTGAGTGTAATCTTCAAACTTTGAAAATTAAACTTCAACATCATTCAATTTGTCACGACTTGATTAGTTGATATGAATGAAGGTTCTAATATGATTTGGTGTGAACCTGCCTTTCATCAGGGCATAATTATAATTTCTACATAATGAATTGACTACAATGAAGCTGTCTGCATCTTAAGGAGTGAGATGAATAGATGAGCAGCAGCAAGGAACCATTACTTATGCCATGCATATTCAATCACACTTTACTGAGTTACAGTATCACTGATGGTCCTGTTAAGCGGATCTGTTCCAAACCAACCAAAGCAGCATCCCACACACCTTAAAGGGACACATCACCCTTTTAGCAAAAAAATATATGTTAACGACGTTTAGAAGATTTAGAACACTTTCCTGGCGGTCTTTGTGTGTTTAATATGTGGTTTTAGATATTTTAGATTTTAGCAGTGAGCCCAGTGTCTCTGATGTCATGGACACTCGCTCACTTACTTCCTGGACTACAAGTTGTCTCAGTAAGACAGCCCTCCTCCTATCCACAAGGAGGAGCAGTGCACCCAAGCATTATGGGAATTGTAGTCCAGGAAGGAAGTGAGCCCAGTGTCGATGACGCTACATACTAATTTCCTACACGGGTTGTGCTTATAACCACGCCCCCGGGCAAGTTAAGTTTACTGAGGTTAGGGTTAGGTATAGTTTTACTGAGGTTAGGGTTAGGTTTAGGTATAGTTTTACTGAGGTTAAGGTTAGGGTTAGGGCTAGGTTTAGGCTGTCAATCACAGCGACTGGCCAATCACAGCGCGTCGACTGCACAACCCGTGGCGTGTAGGCTTTGGTATGTCGCGTCGATGACATCAGAGACACTGGGCTCATTGCTAAAATCTAAAATATCTAAAACCACATATTACACACACAAGACCCCCAGGAAAGTGATCTAAATCATTAACATATTTTTTTTCTTGCAAAAAGGGTGAAGTGGCAGCAATGGGCCCTCCTTTGTAATTTTATTGCTTCGACTTAAGTATGTAATCCATCACTGTAAAAATGCAATTATGTAATGCAATTAATCTAATGCAAATATATTTACAAATTAAATTTTGCGATACAAATCTATATACACATAGCCTATATATGTATCACAAATACAAAACCGCCAGTCATTTGCATTTGTCAAATGGATACAAGCTGATTTGGGGATTATTATTTTTTTGCATATTATATTTCATGGCAAGTCAGATAAAAACATCTATACATCAAATTCCAATCAGTGCTTGAGTTTATAATAACAAATCAATACGCATGTTAATTGGGAGGTTTAGGGGCACTGGAGTAGAAACCTAATCAGGATTATTTATAGATCTTATATTGTAACCTTGATGCTATACAATAACTGCTGCAGCAGCTGTAGTAGTATAGTAGTCTACATTGTCCCACTATAGTGGGCGCTACTGCAGTGGTTCCAAAACTACTAGGGGTCAGGACTCCCAGGGGGTCCCCAAATTATTTGTGGACGTCCCCAGATGATTAGCTTAAAGTGCACCATTGTTTTCTCACTCAACAGCAAATGAACCAACATGCAGTAAAAGTGTATAGTATCTGCACATCATGACAATAAACACATTGTTTTGTGCCAAACAAATAATTAGAAAGAATAAAAAAGGCCAGGGTACAACACTGTGTACACACTTCTTTCTAATTATTTGTTCGGCCCAAAGAAAATTGCTTATTGTCATGATTTGTCAGGAGTCTTTGTCCGAGGCTAATATAAAAAAATAAAAACTTTCTGAAAAACGTCTATGGAAAAATGAATGGTAAATTCTCTTCCGGTGCCCTCGTCGATCTGAAAGGGGGTGGGACTGCAACGCTGCATGTCCGTTGTGCAGAACACACAGGTGGTGTAATGCTCAAAAGTGTAGCTATAGCTATAAAGCAAACTGCAGCCTGCACCAATAAAAGTCCAAATGCCTCCCCCAAAAAGGGACACAAGAAAGGCCATGCAGGGAGAACAAGGACGAACAATAAAATGAAAGGAGCAGACAGTCAATGGCAAAAAGAAAAGTGTGAAGAAGCACCAGACGTCAGACGAAGCAGAATGTGGCAGTGGCACGGTAAGGAGCTATAGGCAGCAAATAAAACGTTTGTTAGCTAGCTTAAACTTTAAACTAAGACTACAAGTTAGACGCGTGAACGCAGGAAGCGAACGCAGCTGTTGTGGCAGTCTGACACAGACACACACACATACACACAGACTTTTTTCAAATATTGAATGAGCTGAACCCTTGTCATTTTTGGGACGGATACGGCATAGACTACGGGCATAGACATCATCTTTTTCTTTTGGCTATTTCTAATGCCATTGACAATGAATGGCCAGTTTTGAGTGTTTGTGCAAACATTCATTCATTCATTCAAGTTTTATTTATTCTCGAAATTACACTGAGTAATTAAACTCATTTTCAGTGTCGTCGAGTAACACAATATCATATAGAAAAACATCACAATACATCAGAAGATGGGAAAAGAAAAACAAAAGGTATACAGTACATGTGAATTACATAGGTTTACAACACAAACACAAACATTGAATGTCATTGACAATGAATGGCCAGTTTTTAAGGGGCGCTAGCCCCTTATAAACAGCTTTTGTCCCTACACTTGTCTCAAGATTTGCTATTGACATTGAAAGGGGAATTCCGGTCAAATGTCCGCTAGATCTTGTCCCCACCCGTCTCAATATTTGCCATTGACAATGAATGGAGAAATTATGTCAGAATTCCGCAAAATATGACATAAATTAAACATCAAAACATTAAACGCCATTGACATTGAAGGGAAAATTCACGTCATATGTAAACGATCAGCTAACCAATCACAGGCAACAGGCATTCTGATTGGCCAGTATGAGATGATGCATGATGATGTATGATAAGAGCTGATAATTCCGCTAAATATATGACATATGTCATAGGTAAACAAGCAAATCGGCTAACCAATCACATGTTGGTGGGAGCACTTGGCCAATAAGGGACCACCTATGTAGCAATGTCAAATGTCCGCTAACATAAATTGATGTACGATGACAAGAGTGCCCTTCACTTCACACAGGTGTGATTTTTTAATAGCCATCGGTTGTCTGCGATTGACGTATACGGTATATACGTTTTATAATGCTTTATTGTCTCCACCAGGCCAAAGGCATGGGGAGAGAGTATGTTTGTCTCCACCAGGCCGAAGGCTTGGGGAGAGAGTATGTTTGTCTCCACCAGGCCGAAGGCTTGGGGAGAGAGTATGTTTGTCTCCACCAGGCCGAAGGCATGGGGAGAGAGTATGTTTTACTACAAATACATCAAAACCAACTTTTAGCCCTGAGCCGGTTGCTAGGCAACGCCTTGCTCTCCCCCGCATGCACGGAGCGTGCTCGTTCATGCGTAGACTACTGTTATAATTAGGAATTCTGTGTCACGTCCTGTCCTAGGACGTACCACGCCTGGACCGCCGTCCCTACCTTTGCCCCTCTGTTGCCTCCCTTCCCCTGGCTGATTGTGAGACTGTCTCCACCTGCGCTTCTAAGCTGAAGAGACTTTGGTTAATGAGCATGGAGGTATATTAGTGACTCTATGTTATTGGTTAGGTTGCTCGATTATAACACTGGCCACATTTACATGCAGACATTCATTCGGAATGAATGGATTCATTCCAGTCATCAGAATAAAAATGCTCATGTGAACACCTCAATTGGAATAGAATATCCCATTCTGAATGAATTTTCATTCCGGTCTGGAGGGGTGGTATATACCGTTTGAATCGGTATAGATCACCATATAAACACTTTATTCCGAATGCTACTGGGAGTTTGGAATACATGTATTATTTTACACATGTCTGCCCTTAGTAGACTATAGTGCTTTATGCCCATGTCCATGCAGGGATGGCCATTTGGAGACATTTTATGTGCGCAGAAATGCGCTATTTTACCCATTAGAAAAATACAAATACACCAATTTTTTTCCCCATAATAAAATGCGCTATTTACGTAAAAACCCATCGGCGAATTACAGTGCCATTGCCAATTGCAGTGTATGGGTGTATGGATGCTGTGTTTTTTAGTTCTGGGTTGTTTTGGGTGGAGGACGCGTACAAATATATTTGTATTTTATTTTATCAGATAATAGCTGTTAGTGTTTGTCGGTTATTCATTTCTTAAGGGATAACGGTTATGGGTTGGCCATCTCTATAGTCCAAAGTTATATTCCGAATGAATGCTTTGGTCATGTAAACAATTGAGGAATAGGAATACTTGTAATCAGGTTCCATGTAAACAGTTGGGTATGAATCTCTGTTCGGAATGAATTAATTCATTCTGAAAACATTTTGTGCATGTAACTGAGGCCACTGTGTTTCCCAAGAGTGGGACTTTATGTTATGTATGCCCTGGGAGGGTTTTCTGAGTTCAAATAAAAGTGCTTGAGTGGCAAGTCGTTGTTGCCTGGGTTATTCTGCATACGGGTCCAAATACTGAGGTGTTCCTGACATTCTGGCTCTTTTCTCGAAAACTACGTCGCTGTCCGTTGTTGTGCTGAACCTCGGATGTCTATCCGAGGTTCTGCGTCTGCGAGCGGTGAAAACGGAAGTACTTGAGTAGTAATCTCCCCAATTCCGGCTCTGCGCAAGCTATTTACCACTTGTGGCCACACGACCGCAGTGTTAAGGCTGAGGTTAGGGTTAGGGTTTGGGATAGTGTTAGTGTTAGTAATCGGTCGGACTAACGGGAGGTCGGAACAATGACATGTCACCGCCCAGACTGTTTTGCAGCCTGACAATGTAGTAGCACTGATCAGTGCAATACATCAGGCGATGCTTGACCTACCCACAAAGCTGATGGGTGTCACGGTACTAAAACCACCGGACCCAAATGCAGACAGAGACAATGTTCTAAAGTTCAAGGGTGTTCAAAGTTCAAACAAACTTGGAATGAATGAGGAGGGAAAGGTGGTAGGCAGGCAGAGCAGAGCAACATGCAGTCAAGTAGACAGGAAGCGAGCAGGCAGGTGAGATCTGGTGGAGCCTTATAATATATACTCTAAGGGTGGAGCAGAGGAGAGAGAGAGAGATGAGATGAGATGTACTTTATTATCCCCGCAGGGAAATTGATACGTTACAGCAGCATAATGTAAAATGTAAAAATAAACAACAGACAAACAGAAAACACATTGGACACAAATGGACATAATCACAACAAGACTTAAACAAAAAAATCCATTTGAGGATGTTCAGGTGTAGGACGGTTGTCGAATTATTATCTGTTTGAGAGCAATGTAATGTGATGCAATATGATATGACCTTATTACCTTTATACTTTTATTTTACTTTATTTTATTGTGTGTCTGTTTTGGTCCTGTATTTCAGTCTTTTCTATTAATTTATTTTTCTCAAGGTGTTCTTAATGTATTGTATGCTTATGTGTAGTCTATGGTGTATATATGTATGTATGTATGTATGTATGTATGTATGTATGTATGTATGTATGTATGTATGTATGTATGTATGTATGTATGTATGTATGTATGTATGTATGTATGTATGTATGTATGTATGTCTTGTGTGTAGAAAAAACAATACAAACAATTTAATAATAATAATCACAACAAGACCAAAGCCCTCAGACACAGGACCATAAGCATTGGGGGAGAAAGTTCTTATGTGTTGTATATGGCGGTTGGCAGGAAGGAGAGTCTATACCGCTCTATGTTCATTCTCGGAGGGAAGGTGAGCCTACGACTAAAGGTGCTCTCTCTTAGTGCTCTCTCTTAGCCTGCAAGTCACCATAGAGTGGATGGGAGGGGTTAGCCAGCATGGAGATCAGTTTGTCCCTAATTCTCCTGTCTGCGACTGACTGCAGCCCCTCCATCCTGAGGCCCACCACAGAACTGCATGGCCTTCTTTGTGATCTTGTTGAGCTTGTTCAGCTTCCAGGCCTTAATACCCCCACCCCAGCATACCACTGCATAAAACAGAACGCTGGCTACAACGGACTGATGAAACATTTTCGGTAGCCTGCTACACACATTAAAGGACTCCGCCTGGTGTCTATCACCAGCTATTTGGTCTTCTTGATGTTCAGAAGAAGGTGATTTTGTTCAGCCCAGCTGCGATGAAGTTCTCCACCACACCTCTGTACTCTGTGTCATTGTCCTCAGTGATACAACCCACAATGGAGGCAATGCTCCTTCCAGCCCCTCCCTTCGTGGGGCAGAAATCTGGGTCGCGCCTGGGATGCAACATTCTAAACTCTGTCTATATGGCTTGTGCTTATAACCACGCCCCGCTTCGCTTCTCACCCACAAGGCCATTTTAATATAGGATTATACAATACCATTATGCAATCTAGCCGAATACTAGGTTTTGACCAGCCTAGTCCTCTTTTTCTACACCAGTGCTTCTGACCGCTCCCGAGATGCTGCTCATTGATGCAGGATGACAATGGTGATAGTGTAGCCTCGGCCGGCAGGCGAACCCGGGTTCCCCATTCCCCAGGCACGTACGTTACCAGTCGACTAAAGAGCCACTGTATAGCCTACAGTCGTCCCCACCACCTGGAAGCGCGTCCGCACGCGCCAGCCAGGAGCTCAGCTCGACTGACTGGGGGGACCTCCGCCCCAGGGAGACTGACGGCGCTGTCGACTACTAGTTAAGGTCTGTGCCACCCGGGAACATACATGCAGAGGTTACCCATACCGCTGCCACCAATGTAGCCTCGCCTGAGTCGCCCGGGAGGCGAACCCGGGTTCCCCATTCCCCAGGCACTTACGTTACCAGTCAAACTAAAGAGCCATGGCCCAATGGACGAGTAGCAACGCAGCACCGTATATCCTACAATAGTGGTCCAGTATTCTATGTCTACTTCAGTGCAGTGGCCTTACAGTATCTACAGTACTACTATTATTTTGTACTTTTGCATTTGACAATGATGGATTGCGCACAGTAAGTAAGTGAAACCAAATGTGAAAAAACACCACCCGGAACCTTTAATTTGAGTCAGTGGAACAAAGATGACAAAGCGATGATTCTTGCAGGGAAATGTAATGTTCTCTGCCGGACTGTATACATTAGGAAATGTGCTGGGAAGGGTAATCCTTAATTTATGTCATATAACGGTGTCACAAAATAGGTTTAAATTGAACTGCAATTTCATAGACCAGTACTGCGGGCAATTTGGAAGGGCATACCACGGAAACCTGTTTATCGACATGGCTAACAACAACCATGTACTCAGTTTTTTCTTCTCTTTTTATGTACCATTATTGCACCAAGAATAAAGCATATTGCATTGTGTTCAAACAGAAGCTGCTGTATTCAAAACCCATCATGCCCCACAGCGCTATTTCTATATCTATATCAATGCCATAACATGATATGACAGCCAAGACATTTTACTAAAAGCCAGCGGACTGCAGTCAAAAGCAGAGTGGCATTGGAAAAGAAAGAAAGAATGTTAATACTTAAGCTTTTTCTATGATAGCCCCTTTCTATTTTCAGACAAATCCTGCACAGTAACTTTTATTTATTGACCTATCTCTGTATATAAATTAGAAGTTTATATATCCTGAGCAGAATTCTGAAATTCTGAAACAGTGTCTCTTGTATCTTGTGTGAATAAGTGATCTGTCGTTCTCACACATGCAAAGCATGTTATTATTACAGTATGATACGGTCAGGTGAGACACTTTGATGCTGTAACTTATTTCTATGGAAATTCATCTGCGGCGGTCCAGCATTACATTGTGCAGGCTATAGTATACACTATGAATCTGATTAGGCCATGTGCACTGTGAGGAAAAATGGAAACCAGTTTATATGAAACCTGTGTTGAATTTTCAAACAGCATCAACAAGGTTTTTGTTTTGTGCGTTGCTTTATCTCATCAGTTCCAATCTCATGCAGGTTATCTGCTTGAGCACACAGTAAAACCCTGAGTATATTATATATACCCCTTCATGGTCCATTTTTACACTCTCTGTGTT
The DNA here is from genome assembly GCF_951216825.1 of Electrona antarctica. Taxonomy (NCBI): domain Eukaryota; kingdom Metazoa; phylum Chordata; class Actinopteri; order Myctophiformes; family Myctophidae; genus Electrona; species Electrona antarctica. The sequence goes on from NC_136812.1 coordinate 20,593,876, forward strand.
AAACTAACATGGAACCCTTTACTCTGTAGTCTCTTCACATCGTCTCTCATCTTGTATGCGTAAAGATGCTCTCCCCTCCAGCAAGCACGGCTATGTCTAACTATCTTTTTTATAGCTAAGTCTAACTGCAACTCGGAAGTCTTTTAAAACTCCTTTTCTCTTACACTCTTTTCTGCACTTGTCTTTCTCTGCTGCGTAATTTATACTTCGTCCTATAACGTGCCGCTCGCCGGAAATAGCTGATCTATTAGGCTTGTGTCTTTTGCTCTTTCTTGTGTCCCCCGCATATCTTGTTATCTCTCTGTCTGTCTGTCTGTCTGTCTGTCTGTCTGTCTGTCTGTCTGTCTGTCTGTCTGTCTGTCTGTCTGTCTGTCTGTCTGTCTGTCTGTCTGTCTGTCTGTCTGTCTGTCTGTCTGTCTGTCTGTCTGTCTGTCTGTCTGTCTGTCTGTCTGTCTGTCTGTCTGTCTGTCTGTCTGTCTGTCTGTCTGTCTGTCTCTCTCTCTCTCTCTCTCTCTCTCTCTCTCTCTCTCTCTCTCTCTCTCTCTGTCATCACACGCGTGCTATTTCCCGCCTCTGTTATGTCTCTTGCTCAAGAATCCTCGGGGAACACCTGACTGACATGTTATTCAAGGATGAAAGGCATGGTGGAGAGGAACCCAAAAGCAAAAACAAACATATATGTATGAGAGGGCATGAGACACTGTGTCACCGTTAGAAGAACAAGCTGTGCCTCCTCGGCCCTGAAGATGTTCCCCGCCGCAGTGGACGGAATCGGAACTTTCATTTCCACTTCCATTTATATCAACCAACACTTTGTGCTGTAAGAACACCCCCCCCACACACAGCACACACACACACACACACACACACACACACGTGTGTATCATGTATGTATCTATATGCACATGCCACATACACACTCTACAGTCTACACCCAGGCGTTTCTGCTGTCCGAGGCACAATGTAAAATTAGCACGCACCCCAGAGGCATTCACACTGTAACTAAAAAGCCATTTTGCACAGAGCTTTTGACAGAGACGTGGGGTATCATCATTCAAAGGGGTACATGTAGATCCATCTCTACCAGTGAGTTATGTAAGCCATTCAATGGTGTGCTATCCTCTCTCCCTCTCTCTCGCGTGTGCTCTCTCTGTGTCTGATGTCTCTGCTTGGGGAAACTGTGTCGGGATACTCTATCTGCAGTGGCTACAAAGTTGTGCAAGGCTGCAAGCACACACACACACACACACACACACACACACACACACACACACACACACACACGCTCTGCTGGTTCTCAATGGACAGGCAGCCTAGATGTAGCTGAAAACAACAGGGTGGAGGCTACATGCTCTCTCTGTCTCTCTGCCATGGCAAAATATATTGTAGACGTGCATGTCCAGGGTCAAACATATACTTTCAAATATAGAATTTAATTTGGTCAGTCTTTGCACATGAAATTCAAATATACTCTGTATACATTGGTGTATCTCTCGTTTCCTACTCCTCCAGTACTAGTTCTGAAAAACAAATGCCTTGCAGTGGCCAAAAGCCCTGCTGTGTGAAACCCATTTGCCCTGCAGGGATGCAGGCAGGAGGAGAGGAAATGAGCGTGGAGGAGCAAAGGAAGTGAGAGAAAGTGCAGAGTGGCGTGATTAGGTAAATGACTGGGTTTGTATTTTGTACTTAAGGCTCATGTACTGTATCTACGCAGTCTCTCTCTCTTTCTCTCTCTCTCTCTCTCTCTCTCTCTCTCTCTCTCTCTCTCTGTATGTCTGTCTCTCTAGTCTCTCCCACTGACTTTACAAGAGAGAAGATATGGCCCACTCTCACAAATGCTTGCAAGTCTGGTTTATTTGGCAGGTGTTTTGTGCTTGTTCTAATAAACAAGCCCTAATAGGCTTCATCAGTGTCGAGCAGGAAACAAAACAGCAATACAACAATAGTGACACCTGTTGTGGATTGTCACTAGATTAGACTACTTAGATTAGGCATGAATTAATTAACTTTAGTTATGATTGTTAGGCACCGTTAGTGTGGTTACGTCTAGACATTTGGTGGATTTGGTGTGGTAAACCTTAGGCCTTAACCAGACATTTGGTGTGGTAAACCTTAGGCCTTAAACTTAATTGATTTTGTTTGGGCATTCTGTCTTTTCAGGGTGGCCATTGTGATAGTTGTGGCTGGAACTGATTGGCTACTTGGTACCAGATGAAGTGATTACTATGAAAACCAGCATTTCCCGTTCGTTCGTTCGTTGCATCACCCATGCCTCTATATATGGTCACGCCGTGGGACATCACGCCTCCATATATGGTCATTGGTCACGCCTCATGGCATCACGCTTCCATATATGGTCACACCTCATGACATCATGAGGTGACTATCATCACCTGGATCTCCATATATGAAGATCACGACACTGACCTCATCAAACCCTGGATAGCCATACATGGAGAAGACTGGATCATCACCTACATGGCGTGATGTCACGAGGCGTGACCATATATGGAAGCTTGATGCCACAAGGCGTGACCATATATGGAGGCATAGGTGACGCAACGAACGAATGGGAAATGCAGGTTTTCATAGTAAATTCTTTCTTCCGATTGGCTACGGCCGATTACATGACACGCGCGTCATGCAGTGCAAAGCATGTTGGGTTACAGGTGCTGAGGTGCATGATGGGTGGGCGGACTGCCATTACCTAATTTTATGGGTCACATGTGTTCGTGTAACACCAATGTTTTTTATTTTTTGCGTGGCGTTACACGTCTAGTTGTGTACAGTTAATATGGAAACAATGGATGGAGGCAACTGGTCTGGTCACTCTGGTGGGTCAGCTACCACTACCTACGCAAGTGTTAAATGAACAGCAGCTGCGACAGGATCTCATTAGGCCACATTGACTTTAAAATGAGCAACTGTTCTGTTTCTCTGCCGCGTTATTTATGGAACTCGCACAGTGGGTGGCTGATTGTTTTGAAAGCTGAGAATTTTAAAGAGGTGCATTGGGCCAAGGTCCAAGATTCCCTCACACACACAGTTGTTTTATACGGTGGTTACATTAAATGACCTGCTTAAAATTCTAATCACTGTGTTATCCATTGGATCACACCAACTCAGTAATATATAAAATTATTACATTCGGTAGCCAATATGTTAATTTCCCCCAATTTATGTTAATTTGCAGTCTATAATCTGAATAGCCTGTATCATTGATTACCTTACCTGCTTATTGTAATTAGCTATTATTTCCAGCATTGTAAAAATATGTCTAATTAATAATTATACATCAGTTGAACTGTAATTTCCAGTCACTAAGCTACGAAACCTTTTTATAGTGAACAGTGACACTTTAATCAACCTAAATACACACACACACACACACACACACACACACACACAGAAAGAGAGACATACAGTACGTGCACAGTGCACACACAAACCCGCTAACTTTTTCTTTTCATCACTTAAACCCTAGACTTAGTAAATTGTACCTGAATTGGCTTTGTACTTTTTCCCTCTACACAAAAAAGAAAAAAAAGAAAAGAGATAATGATCGCAGATCGGCTACCCTCCTATTTTTGGGTAATCTTCCCCCAGAATATGGATGGTGGGGTTCAAGTGGTTAAGAACTATATAATGTGTTCTATTTTAGTGATTTTGGACGACTTACTACAGATCAATGTGGTTTGTGGTTTGTCAAAGTGTGTGTTGGTTTGTCAATATGTGCAACATCTGTGACAAGCTTTATTAGTGGGTATCTGTTCAGTCTGATTCAGTCTGCCATGCATCAGTTGCGTTGAAGAGATGTTTAGACATGCAGGTGTGTTCACTGAAAGACATGCGCGTGTGTGTGTGTGTGCTCGCATGCGTGCGTGCGTGAACAAAAATGCAGATGATTAGTAATGCATATATACTCTATTACTTCTATTCAATTCTATTATTCTATTACTTCTACTTAATTCCTCATGCAGACCAGATCCAGCTGACCAGAAAGTATGACGAAATCATATTAGCCACAAGATCATACAATCCCCTCTGAGTCCCTGAATTAAGTCATATTTCAACCGACCCATTACTAACCCCATTACCCCATTATCCCAAACCCTAACCTCGGTCTTAACCGGCCACACAGGTCGGACTATGTCCGACTTATTATGGGCAGTCCCCGGTTGTCTCTGGCAGGTTCACCATCGTTTCATTCTCCATGCAGGGTGGGGAAAGAGCAGAAACACAACTGGCAGGTGTACATGGGCTTGTCAGACACAAGAAATCTAATCCAGACAGCCAAGAAGTGGAATATGAATGAGAAACCCCAAAATAGCAGCTGTCTCCGCATAATTGGAACAAATGGTAGATGCGGGAATGCAGCAGAAAATAAGATGGCAAAAACAACGGGCATACACAGTACACGTTGACACAGTTTTGCTGACAGTCACAATGGGCCAAGGAGAGTCGTCTCGCAGGCAGGCTGTTTTTCGCAGCTGGGCGGGTTCAAGTGTCTGTAAAACTAGCGCTGATCTCTGTTCTTATACAGTACAAGTTGCAATTATGTGCCCCCTTCACCACGCCCCCCACCGCCCTCCACCTCGCAAACTCCTCTCAAAGAAACTCTCTTTTATCCTAGGCAGCATTTAATTGTGAGGAGCTGAGCCAGAAAAGGAATAATCAGATGAGAGCTGGGGGGGGGGGGGGGGGGGGCTACTAACCAGGGATTAATAACACTGGCATCTTGATTGAAGTTCAGTTGCTCTCCCTGACAAAAAGGGAGGGTGGGAGAGAGAGGGAGAAAGGATACAGCAGGACGGATAACGGAGAAGACACGAGGGAGTGACGGAGAGAGAAAGAGAGAAGAGGGAAAGAGTGGGGAAAAAGTGGGCAGAAGAGAGAGGGAATGAGCATGAGGGAGGGTTTGATTAAGGCAGGGCAGGGGGATAGAGTGATGGGGAAAAACAGATAGATAGAGATGGGGAGAGAGGAGGGAAATAGAGAGAGGGAGTTACGGCAGTGAGAGGGAGTGGGTGGAAGAAATAGAGAGAAGAGAGCAGTACGGCGCAGTGCAGGAGGGCGGGGGGGGAGGGCGAGCAAGAGTGACTGAGACAGAGAGAGAGAGGGAGAGGCAGAGGCAGAGACAGGAAGCAGCGTGCCACTGCTACTGAGCCAGAGAGACGCAGGCAAGGAGAGAGAGAGGGAGACAGAGTGAGAGGGAAAGACCCTCAGCAGCTTTAAGGCCAGACACACAGAGAAGGGGAGTGAGTGAGGGGCTCACAAGCACTGCTGCTACCTACAACAAGAACAACGGAGAGAATAAAGCGAGAAGGAGAACCAGGAGAGGACGGGAAAAGAATGGAAAACAGTCAGGTACAGCCCCGGACGGGAACATGAGTGGGAGGATATAGCTGGAGCTAAGCTCAGGAGGGGGAAGAAACAGATGAAACTTTTGGGAGAGAGATTGAGAGAGAGGGATAGAGGCAAAAGAGAAAGACAAGATTTAAAGATAGAAAGATCAATGACAACAGTTTATGTTGATGGCAAAGTTGAGAAGAGGCTTGTGGAGAAAGAGGAGGAAGGTCTCTCACCTTCAGGAGTGTTCTACTTCCTCGTGTTCCTCTTCATCCTGTGAAGCCTCTGGACAGCTTCTGTCATGTTCTCGAACAGCAGGGATCCGGGACTTGGGGAACGTGGAGGCTTCAATAAGCCCCACACCTCTCACTTCTTGCCCTGGTTCCGCAGCGGTTTGAAGCCCCACCGCCCCAGTGACCTGGGGCTCAACAGATCGTACAAGTGCACTGCCGGGGAGCCCCGCGAAAACCTTGCCCCAATGGAACGAACCAAGGGGATCGGATTCTTTTCCAGGGAGCTGATCCAGGGAAAGGACAAGGGGAAAAAAGGAGAGCTTCGGTGTAACGGTGTGAGACTCGCCAGGAGGCTGCCTGAAATGTTGAGAGCACACAGCATACTGCCTGAGAAAGTGGGTAAGAGAGAGGCCAGTCCAGCTAAATGGAGCCAGTCTCCAGAGCTCGATAGAGACCCAGACATAGTGGCAAGCCCAGGGGACCAGCCTCAAGGTCTGGACCACAGCTCTACCTCTGTCCAGGACAATTACTCTGAACGCTCCACTGTCAGCAACCATCGCAGCCACTTTAACCTCCTTCATTCCCAGACAGACAGAGCCGGCCCCTTGGTTAGGAAGCACGTGCCTTTGACTCCTGTTCACGTTCCTGCATCTCCAGGAGAGTTCAAAGGTCAGGTGGCAAACATTAAGACACCTGTTGTGGTATGCGCAGAGGAGGGGAGGGAGAAGCCGTGGCACTACGACAGCTACACCCACCACAAACGAGACTCGCAATTATCTGGCTGGCTCGACACACAGGGAATAATAGACAGGCGGCAGGGATTTGGCTCCAGTCTCAGCCACTCCAAAGAACTGAGTGGGGACTCCCAGGGCCAGAGAGACCAGAGCAAGCAGAATGGAGACATCTTCTCCACTGACACGCCTTGTGATGGAGTATACCGTAACAGAATTCTACGAGGCCCCAGGAGACCCAGACCCAGCTCAGAGCACATTGTGACCCAGTGCCAGAGGCAGACATGTGTCCGCACCAGGCCGACCAGCGGAGGTGAGCCGCAGACTACTGCAAAGGATGCCGGCTTGTCAGGACCACGGTGCAGCAGAAAGGCGGTCCGGAATCAGATTAAACGAGTGATGGATAATTTGGAGCAGGTTCTAGGAGCACTGAAGGACGTCCACCAGGAAATGAGAGAGGTAACAGTGATATTGACTGTGAAGATTGTGATAAGCGCAGCTCATACGATCAAAGAGATAAAGAGATCCCAGCATCTTGATAAGTGGTGTAATGTCTGTCTCATATCCCTTTTATGTTGCCTAATGTCATCTTCTGACACAATAGTTCACCCAGTAAAAATCAGTATTCAGGTCAATATTCTTCCCAGGACTCAGCCAAACAACAATGTATGATTTATACAGCATCTCTAGAGGCAGAAAGAATATATAATTTAATTTAACCACTTTTCTTAACCTTGCTGGAAAAGCGTATGCCAAAGGAACCCCCAGGCAGCTAGGGGCCTGTACACTTTCATAAAACAGTGCAAGCTAGAGATTGTGACCTCAGAATTACATGCATTAAAAAGTTAAATTCACCTACAATATTATAGGTTGCCATTACTGTTCTGAAACAGCACTACAGGAGGCCCACTTCATGTGAGCCATCACTCTAACTATCCAGCATAATCTGTGAGTCTGCACCACAGCGGCACAGGTGACAATTCATCACACAATTTTCATATACGTGGACGTGGCACTTGATGTGATGCTCCATTTACAGTGTGTTCTCAGTGGTTGATGTGATAATGCTGTCCAACAGTAGGCACTGTATGTGTGCTTCTGACCCCAAGCCCCCTCTCTCTCTCTCTCTCTCACATACACACATACACACACACACACGCACGCGGCACGCACGCACGCACGCACACACACTTCTCCATTTTCCCTTTCTTTTTCTCCAACCGCCCTCCTTCTAGACAGATGGCTAGATCCAAGCCTTTTATAATCCATTCATGGCTAAGCATCTCTGCCTCATATTCCTCATCCCGTAAACGTGACACGTAAATCTGGGCTCTAGCTCCCCAGCATTTGATCTGCATCTGCAGGGCTGGTTTAGCTTGAGGTGGTAACCTCATCATCAGCCTGTTTGATATACTAGGTTCTTTTTTCAAGAAATAATATTACACTGAATAAAGAGCAAACATTGTGGAAAGCAACCAGAGATTTTTTTTGTCTTCAGGACATAGAAGAATGATCAAAAGAGGATGAGTCGTCTATTTATTTCTAAGTTTTATTATTCTGTTGCATGAGCTAGCGCTTCAGCTATTATTCATACTAAAGCATTTTGAAAAGATGGGGAGTCAAGATTAATGTGAATTATATCTTAATGAAACAAAAAATGAGAGAGACCAAAAACAACACAGAGATAAAAGGGAGGCTGAGTCGTACAACTCCTTGTTCCCCAAAGCTTGATTAAAGTATTTCTCATCTCTTCGGCCTCCTCTTCCTCGAGGCCCAACAACTTGAAGAAGACCTGAGGAGTTTTTTTTAATAAACACACTTGGGAGCATGAAGCTGAAAGGCAGACATATTTTTTTCTCTTTTATCTCTGACGACTCTTGATATTATTAACAAGCAGCCACCTGCCCGCAGACACTTCATGTGCATATTCAGTGTACTTTCAAAGTAATATAAAGAAATGAAACGACGACGACGACAACAACAACAACAACAACAACAGAAAAACCTTAATAAAAAAGGACAATCCAGGTCGTCTTTGACATCAGTGAGGTTGTTGTTGAGCACAGAGAACAAAATAATAATTCATTTGTTCCAGCAGGGAGCGAGGAGGATTTATCTGTTCACATAGAGCAGGTGGAGAGATAGGTCAAACATTTTCCCCAGTGTAATTTTCTCCAATCTCTCCAGCTTCCATCAACGTGTGCGTGCGGGTGCGTTTGCGTGTGTGTGTGTGTGTGTGTGTGTGTGTGTGTGTGTGTGTGTGTGTGTGTGTGTGTGTGTGCGTGTGTGTGCGTGTGCGTGTATGTGTGTGTGTGTGTGTGTGTGTGTGTGTGTGTGTGTGTGTGTGTGTGTGTGTGTGTGTGTGTGCGTGCGTGTGCGTGCGTGTGCGTGCGCGTGTGTGTGTCCACCTGCCCCACTGAACCTTCATGGCATCATTCTGTATAGGTGTGTGTGCACCGGTTGTTTTGCATACACTCATGCATTACTGTGCACTCATTTAAATGTGTGTATATCTATATACAGTATGTGTGCGCCTGTGCATGATGTATGACCTGTCTCCCTAGTATCCAGGGATGTGTGGAAGAAATGCACCTACTCTGTATGCCAGCCTTTATATTCCACACACCTTTATAGGCCAATATGAATCTTTATGTTATAAATCCACAGAATGCATCCATTGGGTAGCATGATAAGTTATGTCTTTTCAAGCAGATATAATTTGACTTAATGTCAGTTTGAAAATATTTGTCTGGTTAAAAGGTTGATCACCTAAAGGCAATTCTCTAGAAAACAGAGAATTCAGTCTGTAGGCTATAGTATTTTGTGAACAAATCTGCTGGCAAAGCTACCGTTCCTTTGAAAGAACTGGAAATTGGTTTCCATTCTTTTCTTTTGTGGTATCGTTTAAGACGCTGGATAACTCATCCATAATGCCATGACGAGGCATCTGTTTGTCTCACGGTGACACAGAATTGGAGCTCATAGCTCAACCAGCGTGCTACCTAGTTACTGCTCCATCACTGTATCCCCATCCATCCTTTGTCTTCCAGGTGGTGGAACAGATTGACTATCTGACCTCAACTATTGACCTAGATGAGGTGGAGCTGGCAGGAGAAACAAGAGCAGGAGGAGGAAATCGTACCAAGCCACCTGCTGACAGTAGCTCCAGTTCCAGTTCTAGCTCCAGTGGCGTCACTGTGAGCAGCATTCACCAGCGGCCCTCAGACCAGGAAGAGAATCCAGGAAGTTCAGACCTGACCACAATCAGCAGAGGTCAGCTGCTCAATCATACCAGAAACGTGTCTCCACTAAGCATGTTACAGCACACCCAGGGCACTGTGCTATCGACAGAAGTGACTAAAACACCCAATTTTCCCCGTAAACTTGGGTGTTCTCTAAAGCGATGTGCCCCGCCTTCGTATCACCAGAACCCTCCTCGATTGATCAGAACTGGAAGTCTTTCTCAACCTCAAAACCCGGCATCCTCTTCCCATACAGGCAGTCCTCTTGCTGTTCGCCCCCCTACTCCTGGTCTCTCTCCCTTAACGGTCAACATCCATCATCCAAACAGCATTGCATTCCCTAGCCCCTGTCCTCAGCCTCAGTCCCCTGGGCCTTCCTCCCCTCTCTCCCCCATGCCTCCACAACCTCCTGCCCTCAGCCCTTCTGTCATCATAGAGACCAAAGTGGTGTCTGATCAGACAGTGCATAGTGACCACCCATCTGCTAGTCCACTCTCTCCATTATCGGGCCGCCCTCCCTCTCCCAGCAGCCCACCCACGGACTTTGACTCTCAGCACATGACGGGTGGAGAGAAGGCATGCTCAGATAATTTAGCTCCCCAGGACCACACACCCCCTGCAGGCACAACAAAGATACCTCCAGCACAGAGCCGCAGGGGCCGCAAGCCTCCACCATACCCACACAACGGACGCTTTGAAAGGGTGAAGAAAGTCAAGGACCCCCGCAAGGCTCCTCCGTATCCTGAGAAAAGAAGGCTGCTCTCTACCACTGTGTGAAACAACACAGCAGGAGGGGGAGGTTGATCGAACAGAGCCGAATTCACAGTCACGGCCACCGGCCTGCAAGAGCAGAGAGTGATTTAAGACTCGTCAAATTGAGCAGAGACCAAGTTTCCAAGGTGATGGGACGAAGACGCAACTTGGGGTGAGCATGTCAGGCAAGACAATTTGGCTCTCCTTGTGTACCTTTTCTGTTGGTCTCTCACTCTCATTCTCTCTCCCTTTCACTGTAAGACATCTCTGTGTACATCTGTTGAACTATATTATCATAACAGCTGTCAATGCTGCAGGTTTGAGTCCCTATATGCTTCACTTGGCGTCTCAGCCCACTCTTTTGCCCCCTAGCCTCCCACAGACACATTTTAAGGGCGTATATGGTAATATGAGAATAATCTCTTGTGCAATGAGAAACTCCCAATTAACGGCTCACCATACTGTACGCATTATGCCAATCTGTGCAGTCTCCAATTGTGGAAATGGTCACTCCACTTGAATCTGTGCCGTCTAGGTTAGCATACATAATTCCTGTTTGTATGTTGATGACTACACACTCACAGTACACAGTATTGGCTCAACCGTGTGGAAACTACACAAGGAGTTAGAAAGGTCATGTAGTATGAGAATATTAACAAGGCCAAACAAGGAGTGAAAAAGGCTCTCTGACTCATAGCTGACAGGGTCACCAGGCCAGTTTCTGGGTGGCGACAGGTGTCACGGCCCCTTGGCCTGGCCTGCAGGGCCTATGCTGTGTATATGGTGTACTGCCCTGTGTGTGTTAATCCCACAGATCATGTGGGAGACAGGGGCACAGTTGGCTGTTAGTTGTACCCTTCAAGGGGGCCCCCGATGTTAGAGAAATTCCATCTCCGTCCTGGCTCTGGCTTGACCCAACCAGCCACAATTTCCATCTGTTCCCCTCCAAATGTCAGGAGACGCAGAGGAGGAAGGGGGCAGGTGTGCATATGTCTGAGAAGAATAAAGGGAAGAGAGGAGTGAGGAGTCTGCCCCCCCCCTGAAATATAGGCAGATGGAGAAAGAAAGAAAGAAAGAAAGAAAGAAAGAAAGAAAGAAAGAAAGAAAACACATTGGAATGCTGGCCAGACTCATTACAGTCATTTACCAGAGCAAATCGATGACTCATTCCATTAGCTCAGCCTATGTCTCCCTCTCCAATGAGATCCATCAAGCCATGAGTGTACATAATATAATGTAGTTCATTTCAATGCCATCTTGTGGTTCTTTCGTGTACCTCAAACACAACTGTTTCTGGGCTGTGAAACATGGTTCTAATCAGGGCTCTTTGGAATGGATGCCAATATAATTTCAGGCAGTGTTGGACAGTGTTAGTTGTTTTTCCCTCCTTGATGGTCATACCGTAGCTGTAGCAGTTGAAGTAAACATCGTTTACTGGTACCAGATGGTGAAATGTAATGATGTGCTTAAGGTTTGGACAAGAGACAGAGACAGAGACAGATCACGGTCTCCATGGGAGAATGAAACATTGGCAAATAAAGACGTATTGTAGTAACATTGGAGACTAATTTAAGCACAGATTTTCGTGGTGCCACAGTGAATCCTTGTTCTGAAAAGGTGGCCTATGTGGTGTCTTAAAGGTTCCAGACGGGCACGCACACGCACACACACACACACACACACACACACACACACACACACACACACACAATGTGCAATGCCAAATGTGCTATATCATAGCTACTGATATAGTAGTTATGTACGAGGTAGTAAAAGTACTTATAATTAGCAGTGGAATAGTCTATTTTCGTGTGGGTGTGAGGACCCGTAGTTGAAATAGTGTAATCCTTTAGAACCCCCACCCCCAAAAAAAAGAAGTCAAAGGACATTCGTGATTGCAGTATATACCATCATCCTTGCGTCAAAGATTTTGACACAACCTTTGTTAATTTGAAAAGACAATAGAGATTACTGACCTTTCCCTGGGCTTAACATAAGATGAAGAAATCCCTCTTGGCTCGGTAAGCCCTGTAAGATCACCCTCTATACATTCCCATGCACACCCATGGATTCACTAGATCTCCCCTGTAAAGCTTTTATCCCCAAACCCAATAAGAAACAATGGAAGCATCTTATCTTGTGCAACCTTCTGCTAGATCAATGTCAATTTGTGTGGTCACATTTTAGTTTTATTAGTATACATTTGTAAACTCTAATACATGATGGAATGCACATTCTGTCCCATTTGTATGTAGGGCCGGCCCTTTATTTGACCACAAGTTCTTATAATAGACAATAGCAGTTTAATTTACAGTCCATTAGCACTGGGACTTGAGATGATTGTGGATTAATGGACTAATGGATTAATGGATCAGGGACCTCACCATGACCCAGCTCTGCCACTGCTGTGAATATTATGCCCTTTATGCTATAGCACTCAACTTCTCATTTTATGTTTCCTCTTAACAAATTGTGCAAATGTTAAAATCAGATTCTGACTGACAAAACAAAAACTTCCCATTACATCCAAGCAAGAGACAACATGACTTTATTGAAACATCCATCATACATGATCATAAATCAGAACAAAATAACAGTAGAAAAAAAAACAAAAAAACAAAATTGTGTAACATCTATCTTGTGTCTTTCCATTCCCAATTGGTTGTGGTATTTCCTGTTGTGACCCCAGAGGGAGCCTAGCAAGTGACGGGAGGGGATGTCACTGTCCCTGCCGAGGATCACTTCTAGACAGACTCTTCACCCAGACAAAACATGGTATGTCTCTCACAATCCATCCACATCTTTCACAATTATCAAAATATTCAAACTGAATACCAAACCAGAACTCATCCCTCTGAACGCTTGTGTGGATCTAAGGAAATTGGATTGATGTGAAAAAAACCAATTGAATTTGTGCAAATCGTTGATTATTATTATTATTATTATAAAGCCAACATTTTAACTCAATCTTTGCTTCTGGGGAACAAAGAATTTTGAGATGGGTTCCGCAGCCAAATCCATATCATCTTGGGGGTCCTTGACATGACAAGGTTTTGAAGTTCGAAGTTTTTTCATATAGCAACACAAGTTTTTCAGAAAACTGTTAGGATTTAGAAGACATTTGTAAGGTTTTAATGGGTTACGGAAATATAACCTGACACACGAGAGGGCCAGGTTCAGGACACTGACACGTCCAATATCCCTCCAGATTCACACAAGTCAAAGGGCTGTAGCAGTTTGGCGATGATTGGTTGGTTTCATGCCATCAACCCCCTGACAACAATTTTCACTAAGACTTCTCATTTCACGTGAGGGGAATCTATGCATTGAATGATGATATGGCTCAAATGGATTGCCCCAGAGCATATCTGGAAGGGATGCGGATAAAAAGAATGAAATAGAGATAAGGAGAGAGATGAAGACAGGTGATCTGCTCAACAGTGTTAATCATTCTGCAACTCGGGAAGAAAAGAAAGCAAGTGAAAATTGTAATTGTTCTGGGACACATGACGCTGATGGAGATTACTCACTTTCCCCAGGCATAAACGTAGAATGAATAAATCCCTTGCAACACTAAATATTTCTAGCTATACATCCTCATCTTATGACCTCTATGCATTCTCTCTGGTCCTACAATATAATAAGATTCCCCCAAAGCAAAGCTTTTAGCCTCAGATACTTAGAAACAATAATCAAAGCACTTTGTATTACAGCATAATGTATGGTAGGACATTGAGGCTCGATGTAATGTGTTCCCTGTTCATTGTGAAAAATCAGTTTCACAGAGAACATAACATGAAATTATTGTTCTGTAAAAAACAAAGTGCTGATATATTCAACAGTAAAGTAGCTTTACAATCCAACCTCTGGCTGTCACTGCACAAGAATTGCTCTCCGTCACAATTCCTCCATCTACTGAGGCAGGCAGAGCATGGAGCTCCCGACCTCAGAGCTTCCTCAAATGTTCCAATTGGTCAATACGACCAAAGTTAGGTTAGGGGTCCTTCCCAACTACAGCTCGTCATGTCGTGTCTGGCCAATGAGGGTCAGTTTTGAGAGTTCAGCCCGGAACTTTCCATCGTTCTGGGTAACTATAAAGGAAGATTAAAATAAATATAAGGTTTTCAAGTAATAAACATGTAAATAAGATATACAATATACAACAAGGTCGATATTATAAGATAAGGCTGTAATGTCAGCGCTATCCATTCTCTATATACAGTGGGTTAAAAAAAGAATAGAAAGCCAAATAGCATAGAAATTCTGAGCACACCTTCAGGTAGATTAGCAAATTCTCTCCAATGTCAAATGATACATGGCAACAAGGTTCTGTTGACATTTACAACAATTTAAAATGTTTTCATTATTTAAAAATAAGTCTCAATTAACATCCTGGCTACAGATACAGATGTTTAGTTAGTTTGTGTAAATATGTCTTGAAGTACTCATGCACAGTAATCTTCATAAAAGCTTCCAATTTAGTCTCTGAATGAAAATGATAGTAATATCATTTGTACTCTTTGTAGCTCTAGTACACAACTGGTGCCACAGCGTGAGTAACAACAATCCAGTACAGAGATAGTATTCTATCCCAACCCACAAATGTAGCGAGAAAGAGAGAGAGAGAGAGAGAGACAGTGATGAACAGAGGAAGAGGGAAAGCAGATGCTAACAAGAAACAGGAGATTGAGCTATAAGACAAGGGAGGCAGTATAGAATACAGTGAGAGATGATGTTGACAAGTGAGGGGGAGCTAACATTAAGTCAACAACAGTACAGTCAGTCATTTCACCTGTAGAGTCTCCTACTGAAAACTCCTCCGGCTTCAAAGGCACATCGTTCTGTCCTCCCACCGCCGTCTGTGACTAGAGCCCACGCACACACAGCAGGAGATGTGTGTGTGTGTGTGTGTGTGTGTGTGTGTGTGTGTGTGTATGGGGGGGGGGGGGGGGGGGTGGGGGGGGGGCACAAAAGGACAGGAATGAGCGAGGGAAAAAAAGGAGAAAAAAAAACATTAGGAGGCGGCACTCAAGGAGACAATTTGATTCCAACAGGCGTGGCGTAGAGGTGTGTGTGTGTGGGCTGAGACAAGGTCAAGGAGATTCTGAGTGTGTGTGTGCGGGCGCGGGCGCGCACGCGTGCGTGTGTGTGTGTGAGAGAGAGAGCGAGCTGGCAAGGACAGTTATTTTTATCCCATCACTTAGAGAAGTTGCTCTCCGTGTGTTTGTGTCTCCTTGCAGGGCACGGCGCTGGAATGGAAGAGGAATTTGTGCTCGCTCAGACTGATGACAAGGTGTCAGAGCTGTCCTGACTGAGGAGTGAGGCATGTCAAGGTGTACTGTGCTTTACCGAACCAACCACCACACTGACGTTATGTACGACCAGCGAGTGAATAAATAACGTCGACTGTGCTTAAGACATTCTGCCTTCATGAACTGAAATCCTCTGCCAAGCCTAATGAATATTCCACTGGAGAATATACTCATAATAAAATGAAGGTGAGAAGGAGAAGAAAAAAACAAGGTTGTACTGTTGCTTTGACTTACTATCTGTGATTATCAAAGCTGAGATTTAGCTAGAACAGTCACCAGTGGACAATTGCGCTAAAAATGCACAGGATCGCAATTAGGTGATTACAGGTTTCCATGGAGATAATTGGTGGTGTGTGTGTGTGTGTGTGTGTGTGTGTGTGTGTGTGTGTGTGTGTTTTTTTGTGGGGGGGACTCAGAAGTCAGATTCAAGGGAAACGGAGGTTGCACATTTCAGTGCCATTGTATAGTACTGTACACACTGCTGCTAAATGCCTTGTGGATTAACACCTTTTACAACATTTGTTTTCATCTAACAGAAAGACTATTTGATGTTCCAGTTCAGTTTATTTGGGTGCCTGGGTCTCAACATGAAGGATGGAAATAAAAGACTTGTTATACTACACACTAGTGCCTGGGTCTCTACATGAAGGATGGAAATAAAAGACTTGTTATACTACACACTAGTGCCTGGGTCTCAACATGAAGGATGGAAATAAAAGACTTGTAGTACTACACACTATGCTCTTAGCCTTTGGGAATAAAACGTACCGTTTGTGATCAATTGTACACACATCCCCCTATCTTGGTACCGAGCCAACCTGCAAACCACAGTAGTTCCGTTGCAACTCTCTTTTTATTTGAAAAACATTTTCATCCGTTCTGGGTCTTATTCAGGTTAAGTAGGGGAGCCTGAACAAACAGTCAAAAAGGACACTATACCTACCTATATAGGCTGGGTGCTGGATCAAAATAAAGTAATAAATGAAGAAATGAAAAAATCCACACACCAATTGATGCTCCCAAAATATATTTACTGAATGGTACCATTCAGTAAAGATATTTTGGTGTGCAGATTTTTTCATTTCTTCTTATTCAGGTTAAACCTCAAGAAGACCCAGAAAGGATCAAAATGTTGTTTTCAAGACACGCAAATCTTACATTTACAATACGATTGTTTTTAAATTAATTATGTTATCAATTAAAATATTTGTGTTTTGCAAATTATTTTGAGGTTCCACTAGCAATACCCTAATGGCCCACAGGTTGGGCACTGCAGATCTAGAGACATTTACATTCTGTTTTTAATTCATTTCATTGTTTCGCCCCTCCCGTTTGTAATGCGGGAGCTTGCAGAAACTTCTGGGAAGTCCGATTATTTCATTGTGTGCCAGCTGGACCACAGTCAGCAGTCACCATCAAATATATACATCCCTCTGAGACCACCTCATATGTGTAAATGTAATGTAACGTAATGTACTCACTCAGTAGAGCGACTGAGAAAGGCAGTGTTGGAAAGTAACTAAATATATTTACTTAAGTACTGTACTTAACTAATATTGAGGTATATTTACTTTAATTTCCAATTTTCTCTTCTTTTACTCCACTACATTTATTTGAAAACTTTAGTTACTAGTTACTTTGTAGATTTTGATTATTATTACAAAACATACAATATATACTTAATACTTAAAATAGCCGATATACAAGCTCACAATGCGTCGCAATGTGAGCTTGTAGATCTGCTAAGGTTTATACCCTTCAAAACTTGAAATGGGACATTCTGCACAATGAGTACTTTTACTTTAAGTACATTTTGATGCCAATACTACCGATATGCAAGTACATTTTGAATTCCTGACTTTTACTTGTAACAAGAGTATTTCTATATTGCAGTATTGATACTTTTACTTAAGTAGAAATGTGAGTACTTTTCCCCCCACTGGAGAAAGGGGACTTTAGTTACTTTAAGTGCATCTCCTGTCCTGTCAGTGGAATTGTTGGCACAGTAGCAGATGATTTATTGCTTGCATACGAAGCAGAAATATTTGCTAACTTGTGATTTACTTTGGTTTTTCCAACATTTTTGCAGTTTGTAAATGTAATCCTTAAAGGTATATTCAGTGATTTGACTTCATTCAAATATCACTTATTTTTTCTTTTTTTCTGGATAATCCTCCCTACTATAGAGTGTGCTGACCATATAAGGAGTTCCTCCCTGTCCCCAGTGAGCCCCTGGGGTCAAAAAACCCTAGTTTCAGTTTTGGTGGCGGGTGGCAAAACCGTCATCCAATCAGGATGAGTGGGGCCTTCCTCCAATCATGATCGAGTGGGGGCGGGCCTTGGTGCACGTGCTGTTGGTCTGTTGCACTTCTCCCCCACTGTAGAGCGTGGGGGGGAACATTTTGTTACCGGGGCGGACTGGGTGGTTTTCCAAATCACCAAAATCACTGAATGCTCCTTTAAACTTATTTTGGATTTCGGAATGCGATGGAACGGAAGTGTTGTTCCCATGGAGGCAATACCATGGAATCATTTTGAAATTACATTTGACATTTACTGCTTTACTGATTGACTTCATTGTAGTATGGTTATGGTACAGAAAAAGATCTACAGGTTATTTGTTGAACATCACTAGTACAGCCACTCAACCAAAACAAAAGCTAGTGCTCCAGGTGTTCGTTAACCACCTTTCTTATTATACATCAATGTCACATGGTGAAAATGCCAGATCTACTCTGCAAAAATGTTTGCCTATAATGACGTGACTGACGTCCCCAAATTAGGAATACCAGGTTGGTAGAAACCAAGGAGCAGGTTTCTGTTAATCTGCTTGATTCTACATTCTGCAGGCCTTGTTGTAAGCAGGGAAATAAATGCTGGATCTGATATGTAGCCAATCAAGGATATAATAATTGGTTCCCACAACTCTTTAAAATTATACATTATGTGTTTAAGTGGATTCTCAGGCTGAAAAAAGTAAACCTTGAACAAAAACTTAAAAGTCAACTGACCCGTGCTGTCTCACTCTCAGTATAAAGCAATTACACACTTCAAATTTACTTCACAGTCAGTGATTGATCAAGAGACATTGCCACAGCCTAAACTTTCATTTCACAAAGGGAAAACTGGCATCATTCCGACTACGTGGTTTCCGCTTGCGCTTAGAGTTAGTATTGAGTGCGTCGGAATTGCAGTGCGTCGGAATAGCGGGCTTCGGAATGCCCTTGTGTAACCGGCGATATTAGCATAAGAGCCTTAAAACAATGTTGTTCCCTTTACCCAGTACTTACATATGCGTTGGCATATTCAATCTTGGCTCCCTTCAGCTCAGCTTTGAACTGTGTGAAGAAAAGGTATGACTTTCCCTGGGGCCTGGCAGATAAGAAAAATTGCATTTGTTATCATCAACATTAATTTCCATCCACACTGACCGTACACTTATCAAGTCAGACATCTGACATTTGAACCTCCCTGAGCAATTGCAACATTGTAACATCTGTAATATGTCATTGCTCAACATTGAGATTTGATTATGGCAAAAGAGAAATTAAATTAAATCCTATAATGAATGCATTGGAAATGAGGAGCACAGATTTTGTAAGACTGGATGTCTGGGTCAGTGGGCTTAAGTGCTGAATAAGTTATAATGCAACCTTGTATCACAATGCATTGTGTGTGTGTGTGTGTGTGTGTGTGTGTGTGTGTGTGTGTGTGTGTGTGTGTGTGGTAGTAACACAACACCACAGCTTAGGAGCGGCAGTGACTCAAGGGTAGAGTGGCCAGTAGAGCAGCCAGATGGGAACCGTGAGGTTCCCAGTTCGATCCCGGGCTCCCCCAGAGTTAGGTCGCATTCACACCAGAATGTTATACTGCGATTAAAACAAATCCTGCTGCGTATTGTCGGAAAGTGTGCTTCGTCTGGCAGATGTGAAATCTCATTCGAACTCTGATGCGGATTAAACAACCGCATTCTACTTCGCCAAAAACAAAAGGGGGTTTTGCTTCGCTTCCAACTAAAGCGCACATGACTTCGATTCACTGCAGGTGTGAATGCAATCCAAATCAAATAAAAGAAATTAAGCAAAACTGTGGCGGATGAATTAATGGTGGAGACGGAGAAGGCATATTTTACGCAGCGCAAATAATGGGTGAATGTATTTGTAATGCACAATCTATGTAAAGCGCTTTGAATGAAACCGCTATATAAATGCACCATTTACAGCTTACCTCCACAAAGAGCATGAGAAGAGTCTGTCATCATCACTCAGTCCCACACTCATCAGCCATTGCTGTTCAACATGACAGAACATAATTCATTATCATCATGTGAATATATTATTCACATCATCTGACAAGTATCAAGGTTTTTTTATTGTGGGTCTACGAGTACATTTATTTTTGTTCAGGTAGACTTTGTAGCAGTAATCAATATGAATGCATTAACAACAACAGTAATAATAAGACATATATATATATATATATATATATATATATATATATATATATATATATATATATATATATACACTGAACTACAATTACAGTAATTACTACACGATGATTGGTTGACATGCTAAACATTTTTTAATGGGAGAGAATGTGGTTGTGTGTGAGAAAGAAAGTTGATATGGTACCTCATTGGTTCCCCCTTGTGATGCATATGTGAATGAGCACTCATAGTCTTGCTATAACAGAGGAAGTAGAACATACAGTACTATTAGGACTTATAAACAATGGCATACCGGTAAATGTGTAATTCGTGTTAGACTGCATTAACCAGTTATAATTATTTAAAAAGTACACAGTGTCCTTTCCATGGCTGTCTATTTGAATGATAACTGGTGTGTATGTATGGGCAATATATGTAACAATTTTTTGAAAAATAACACCAAGGCAGGTTCCAAGTTCAGTATTTACAGAATAAGAAATTGACAATCAATCAATCATAAACACTGTGGGTCCTGCTAAGACCTTATTGTTAATGGGTCCTGCTAAGACCTTATTGTTAATGGTTGCGCGTCGGTGTCGCGCACTGAAAATGGCAGATCTACAAGCTCACAGGGGGCGGTGCTGTGACGCTTTTTGAGCTTGTAGATCTGCCATTGTAGATGCGCGACACCGCGTGCAACGAAGCATATCAAGCCTCTGATTCTGGACCAATGAATGACGTCCTTGTGGCACTCTGGCAACGACGTGTCAGCCTCTCAACGGCTTGCCGGCTTGGCTCCTTCCCTCATCAAACCGCGACGACAGCATTTTATAGCAAAAGCTACTACTTTTAATACAAATAAAAAAAATACTAAGCACGACCGATTTGAATGGCTACATCTAAATCACGCTTTGTGCTGCTATTGCTGCAGTAATAACGCTATTACAAACGACTGACGACTGTATTTTGCCATTTGATTTGTAATTTCGAGAAATTCTAACTATGGAAGGACCAGCTAGTGACCATGCCTGTTTAAGTGTACTACAGTAGCCTACTAGATGTTGTAGACAGTACACGTTACATTTGGATGTGTGAGTTTAGTATATGAATACAGAATGCATCGCAGCATCGGTTCTTGTTTAACTCATTGAAAACCCGAATGGCATAAAAGAGACAGAAGAATCACTTACTATTCCCTCAGCGAATGTGTGCACGACTCCTCCTGGTTTAACATTGAATTCCACTGTTTTCGTTTGCTCTTCAGCATTTGCCAAAGCAAATGTCGATATTACCACAAATACAAAGAGGGAGGCCACATTGTGAGCATAAAGGTTCATTTCAAGCGCCATCCTTTCTCAGTTGTGTTGTGGGACCAATTTGACACCAGCACCGCCGGGCTTGCCAGATATGTATGTGGGTCGACTGTGAGTGTCGTCACACAATACAATACAACAACACAGGGAAGGGTATCCGGATTCCGGAATGCTCGCCTTAAAACTATATAAAACACGTTCGCCCTCGTTTTTTCCGCCGACCTCACGCCGAACGCTCAGACAGTGGGGCTGTTCTTATGGCTCTGGTTCTTGTATTCGTGTATCTGTTTTTTTTAAGGTTAGAAATAACAAATACGGTACGCAAACGGTCTCTCAATAACAACTCCCCACCAGTAGGTGGTGGCATAAGACCAATCAACACTGACAACACACCCTTCGCCAAACAACCTGATTGATTGATTGATTGAAATATTTATTAACAGTTTGCAGAATTACAGTACATTTCAAGCACAAACTCAATACAAAGACTGTTAACTGTGAGTGGACGACCCAATGAAGCATTACACTTGTTTACAAGAGGGTCCACCTTGTTCAATTCATCAAACTTTAATCACTAATCAGCTAGAAAACACCAGAGCCTTAGATATAGAAAATACTAAAGCTAAAAGCTTAAAAGATGTCTGGTTGAGTGGAGTACGTAGTTCAGGACATGAAATTTGAGCCTCACTCCTGAAATTTGAGCCTGTGGTATAACAATCAACAATTCAACATGGACTCACCTAATACTGGCGAATAAAAAGCCCCATATGGCGAACGTTTCTGTATTAAACCTATTTTTTTTTTTACTTGTCTTCATACTGTAACTGAGCAGAGAACCAAGCAGCAAATTCACATCAAGCCTGTGTTGTGTTGTGTTGTGCCTGCAAGAGGAGAGAGTCTTTGAGGTGCAGTTTGTACCACAGCACCTCAAAGGCCCTTAAAACAAGGCTTCAGACTTCCCAAAACCAACTTGTCGGGCTCCTACTTGGCCTCACCCCCCGAACTCACCTCACCCCTGCCCACTTTGACAGGCTGGAATGGCTTAGGGTCGAAGACAGAGTACAGCATCTTGCAATGGGTCTGGTCCACAAGATTCGATACACCACCAAGATACCCATGTACCTGTCTAGATACTTCCTTAATGTTAACGAAGTCCACACTGTTATGGCCTTGTGGGTCATATTGTGTATATCCCTGTGTTGCTTCTGTCCCCTGCAGGTGCTGAGCATTGTTGTCCCTAATGTGTTGCTGTCCTGAGGAGGGCCTGGCTTGGAGCCTGATCAGCCCTCTGATTGGTCCTGTGGCAGCTCAGGCCTCGCTACCTGGACTATAAAGCTCACTCTGTGCCTGGACTTCGGGGTGGGAACACTGCTGCGTGTGGTGTGGGAGCACTCCAGCGTGTGGCCTTCCCTCCAGCCGACTGCTTATGTGTTTCATGTCCGGTTTAGTTGTAGTTCCATTTGTCTGTCTGTTAGGTTGTGTTGTTTGGTCATCTGTTCCACTTCATTCAGTCATGTAAGTGTTCATTCATTCTGGGCTCACAGAGCCACTCTGTCATTATCATTCATCATGCACTATGCCACTTTGTAAGTTATTTGTGAACTGAGTATTAAAGCAGATACTCTTTTATGAGCCGTGTTGTTCTTTCATACATGTTACGGGCAGTAAAACCCCTAGACTTAAACAGTTCGTAACATATTTGGGATCTCGTCCGGTCTTTTGTCTTTTTCCAAAAGTGAACCTGTTAATTGGGATTTCTTTTTCTAAAAGTTAACCCATTAGTTGGGATCTCTCCTGGTTTTTTGGCTTTTCAAAAGTACCCATGTTAAGTGAATATTAAGTGGCTGTTTGTCAGTTTTTTGTTCCAAAAGAAAGTTGAGCTTGTACTGTGGTCATTTGGTCTCTCTTTCTTGTTTGGTTGTTGCTAAAACTGAGCCCATACTCCTATATGGTGTCTCTTTTTTTTTTAGTAATATTCGTTTGGTGAACCTGCATTTGTTAAAAGAAAGTAACATGATGTTTTCTTTTTTTTCGGTCCCGTTTGTGATCGGCTGGAGTTGCTATTGGTAGGTATGTTGCTCGTATTTTGTTGCACCTTAAGTTTGGTTAGTTTAGTATAGGTGAATTGGACAAACTAAAAGCTGTTAGATTACCAAATTTCTTAGAATCTCTGTGGCGGGGCTGCTGGGAGGCGATATAGACAAGGGTGGTGGTGGAGCTGTTAGTTCGAGGTGGCTTTCTGAATGTGGCATCTGAGAGACGGATGGTCAGTGCAACTGGTTGGATAGGGGGGGAGGATGAAGCGGAGGCTGAAGATTCTTCCCTGGGTGCCGCCAGAGGTGCTGACCTGCCGAAAAAGGCTGGGGGGGTTCTGGGGAACTAGGGATAACCCTTTGGGGGGTGAGTCCTGATAGGGCGCCGGCTGCGACGCCTGCTCCCCGGCCTGATGACACAGCCACGGGAGAGAAATGCCGGTCTGGAGCGCGGTGCTCCTGCTCTAAGCCCCACCACCCAGAGATTGCCTTGGTCCCGTTTGCTGCAGAGAAGGTGAGAGTGAAGTCTGCTTTTTCAGCGTTTGTGTCGAATGTGTTGCTGCCACGGGAAGATTGGCTTAACCCGTGAGGAGCTTGACATGCTAAATAATGGTGCAGAAAATCGAGTCACATAGCTGCTTTTGCTCTCTGTTCAGTTGTGCTGGTATCGCACTAATTTTGATATAATGTAGTGGTGCGGCGATGGCACCGTTCGTATTTCTGAAATCCATAACCTGATACTGACGAGGGTGGATATGAAATGTAGTGAAATGTTTATTTGGCCGTGTCGTGGTGTGTGCAAACTCCGGAGGCTGGCACCCACGGCAGCAGGCAAACCTCGTAGCGTTTCTTTTTTTTTCTCATTCAAGTTGTCCTATGTTGGACTCAGGTACATTTAGTGGTTGTGCATTCAACCGTAGAGGTTAGTTAAACAAAGTGGGTCTTTCATACCTCGTTTTTGGTCCGTTGGTGGGTAATTCAAACTAGTTCTGAAAGTGTGACAGGTTATTTTATAACCTTACGTACCAAGTTGAATGTAGTTTGGGTATTTGTTTGTTAGTTGGCAAGGCATTTACCACAACTAAATGTGATGTCGATATATGGTGTTTTAAACTGTTCAGGTACTATACTTGCTTCTTGTCGCTGCTATTTTGCTTTTGACAGGCCGCGTGTTGTGTCTATTTTTGCCATGATGTTGTAGAGGCTTCAGAGGCTTCTTTAAATTATATTTGTAGCATTTTTCGATGCGCGTCCGCGCCGCTGTTTTTTTTAGAAATAGTCAGATTTTTGCGAGCAGAAACCAAATTCGTTTTTGCAAACCGGTGGTTTTACACTTTTTCGTGGATTCATAAATACTTGTGACGGGGTTTGGTGAGCCATTGCCCTGACGTAAAGTGGAATTCAGGCATGTGTTTTTATTGCCACGGTTTTTCGATAGCACTTGTCACTTTACACATTTGGGTGTAAAGGCTTGTGTTTTGTGTCGGCTAGTGCCTTGAACAGGTTGAACGTTTCAGTATGTATTGTGGAGAAAGCGTCTTTATTCCACTCTACAGAGTATTAGAGCACTTGTATTGGAGGGTTGTTAAACGCTGCCCTCGTGTGGGCGTTGTGAGTGTGGCAGACCTCCAAATTCAATGGATTGCTCATTTAGGGGTCCTGAGTAGGACCAGGCGTACAAGTTAAGTGATTGTGGATCCAATCAAATTTAGTGATCATGTAAATCAGATTCATCCTTGGATATCCTTTTTTGTTACGCACTAAAAGGGTTGAGATTTTGAAGGGTGGTGATCTGAATGTATTGTGATTAATCTGTCATGTGGGTTTGCTTAAACCATATTGGTCTGTGTAGTGATTAAACTAGTTCTAACATGAGAAGGGTTACGTGGTAACCTGACGTACCAAATTGAATTGGTTTTCGCTAAGCTAAGTTTTTGATTGCGGTCTCAGGAGAGACGTTAGGAGTGAGGGAAATGTCAGTGGAGATTTGGGAAGAGTCTCAGCAGAGAATGTAGTATGCAGATTGAATCTCAGAGGAGGTTTGGGAAGGGTTCTCAGAAGAGAATGTAGTAGGAAGAGTGAATCTCAGTGGACATGGGGAAGAGGTCTCAGTCGAGACATTAGGAGAGAGGGTCTTAGTGGGGGGGAGATACTGTAGGAAGGAGTATATTCAGCATGTTTTGTGTTTTTTTTTTTTAGTGATGTGAAAGTGGAATAATCAAACCTTTTTTGTTACGGGTAAAATGTTTGATCTTAGGGGGGAGGTGTTATGGCCTTGTGGGTCATATTGTGTATATCCCTGTGTTGCTTCTGTCCCCTGCAGGTGCTGAGCATTGTTGTCCCTAATGTGTTGCTGTCCTGAGGAGGGCCTGGCTTGGAGCCTGATCAGCCCTCTGATTGGTCCTGTG
Source organism: Electrona antarctica (assembly GCF_951216825.1). NCBI lineage: Eukaryota > Metazoa > Chordata > Actinopteri > Myctophiformes > Myctophidae > Electrona > Electrona antarctica. The sequence continues at coordinate 20,619,679 of NC_136812.1, forward strand.
GCAGCTCAGGCCTCGCTACCTGGACTATAAAGCTCACTCTGTGCCTGGACTTCGGGGTGGGAACACTGCTGCGTGTGGTGTGGGAGCACTCCAGCGTGTGGCCTTCCCTCCAGCCGACTGCTTATGTGTTTCATGTCCGGTTTAGTTGTAGTTCCATTTGTCTGTCTGTTAGGTTGTGTTGTTTGGTCATCTGTTCCACTTCATTCAGTCATGTAAGTGTTCATTCATTCTGGGCTCACAGAGCCACTCTGTCATTATCATTCATCATGCACTATGCCACTTTGTAAGTTATTTGTGAACTGAGTATTAAAGCAGATACTCTTTTATGAGCCGTGTTGTTCTTTCATACATGTTACGGGCAGTAAAACCCCTAGACTTAAACAGTTCGTAACACACACCCACAACACCAGAGGGAGTGCAACAAACCATGTGCAACCCAGATTCGGCACAAACAAGGGACTAAATTCTTTTCGCTCCTATGCCACCAAAATGTGGAACGCCCTACCAACAGTCATTTAGACATGCAAATCCCTTGACTCCTTCAAATCCGCTCTCAAAGGGCACCTACGGGCGGCTGCAATTCGAAACTGGCCCCCGTAAAATCTGAATGCCACCCCACCCACCCATCCCTTTCCCCCTCACTGTATAGGCCTATGTTTCTTTTCCCGTTTTACCTTCTTTTCCCGTTTTACCTTCTTTTTTCCCGTTTTACCCCCCCCCCCCCCCCCCCCAGATAGGACGTATAGGGCCTTAGTCCTATACTCCCCTCAGAGGGGTCATATTTTATATTATATTATATACTGTATATATTATTTTGTATTGGGATGTTGATATTCGGGACGTAGGGCGTATAGGGCCTTAGTCCTACTCCTCCTCCCAGCCAACACTCCCCACTGACAGGTAGTTCAGTTCAGTACAGGTAGATTTACATCAAAAGGGCAGGTGAGCTCAAACCCACAATTCAACATTTTGGTTTTAAGATGTTGATATTAATTTTGTATTCATCCTTAGGACCCCAAATCACACCTTGGAAAGCATGAGTGTCAATTTCAAACAAAGTGTTTTTTGACTGGGGGGGTCATATTTTGACAGCAGGTCATAATTTGACCCCCCAGTATTAGGATGTATTAGGATGTTGACCCGTTCTGGACTAAGGACAATGTCAGCGGCTGGGTGCGGGACCAGCAACAGCTGAGGGAGGAGCGTGGGATGAAGGAGTATATGCAAGCCCGGTACATGTTCATCCTCGTGTGGGCATCCCAGGGCAACAGGACCCAGTGCCTTTTGGCTGCTCCTCTACCTCATGAAGCACCCAGAGGCCATGAAGGCTGTCAAGGCAGAGGTAGACCAGCTTCTGCGGGAAACCGGGCAAGAAGTGAAGCGCGGTGGGCGGTGGCCCTCTCATCGACCTGACCCGAGACATGCTGATGAGAACACCGGTCCTGGACAGTGCCGTGGAGGAGACCATCCGACTGTCTACCGCACCTGTCCTCACCAGAGATGTGCTTCAGGACATGACCCTGAAGATTTTATCTCTTCCAGATTAGATTACTGCAATGCACTTTATTCAGGTATCAGTAAACAGAACATTCACAGACTACAACTGATACAAAATGCAGCTGCTAGACTACTGACGCGCACAAAGAGAAGTGAGCACATTACACCTGTCCTTGCGGCACTTCATTGGTTACCTGTACGTTTTAGAATAGATTTTAAGATTGTATTACTTGTTTTTAAAGCTCTAAATGGTCTGGCACCTGCTTACATCCATAATCTTTTAACTCCCTACAAGCCTGGCCGCTGCCTGAGATCATCCAGCAAAACCCTATTAAAGGTTCCAAAATCTCGCCTTATCACAAAAGGCGACCGGGCCTTTGTTGTACCGGCCCCTCGGCTGTGGAACTCACTGCCTGAGGATCTCAGGCTGGCAAACTCAGTATCCTCTTTTAAATCGCGGTTAAAAACTCACCTTTATTGCACAGCCTTTTTATGAAATGTTTTAATTGTGTTTATTTTGTTTTATTCTTATTGTATTATTTTACTGCTATTATTATCTGTAAAGCACTTTGTAAACTTGTTTTTGGAAAGGTGCTATATAAATAAAGTTATTATTAAGATGGCGGTTGGATGTGAGTACGCCATTCGTGAGGGCGACAGAGTGGGTTTTTTCCCCTTACATGGCTGTACCTAGAGGTCTACCCCAATCCCCTTTCATTCAAATAAGACCGCTTTCTAAACCCAGATGGGAGCAGGAAAACAGATTGTGAAGCCTGTACCTCTAGGCTAAACAGCAGGCCAACTGGGTTGAACTTTAGTCTGACGCGTGCAATGATTAATTCAATCCCCAGTCGTTGAATCTCTTTTAGATATGTCAATCCTTTTTTGAGTGGTGTAAACCACTCCTACAACTGGCTTTTGTGTGCATAAAAAAATGACCATGGTTGCTATGTTCAAAATAATTTCTGACGTAATTAAATCACACCCGGGTGAACTGGATGACCGTAGCAACCGTGGTCATTTTCTCTGCACAAAAAAAGCCAGTTGTGAAATCACATCCAGGTGTGATTTCATTACGTCAGATCAGAGCTGATCAGGGTATATAATACCTTACCTTATATAATACCTCACATCGGACAAAAACTCCAGGTGAATCAACTTCATGGTCACAAATCATCACATCAGAAGACGAGTCTACCTAGCCAAAGATATTGCCGAGACAGACCCTCCTGACCAGACCCGATCTTTAAAGACGGTGGGAAGCCCAGTAGACGAGACGGCTGCTCTTTGCCGGGACAGACCCTCCTGACCAGACCCGAAGACGACCCTATCAGAATCAGACAAGGCCAATAGACGAGACGGCTGCTTTTTGCCGAGACAGACCCTCCTGACCAGACCCGATCTTTAAAGACGGTGGGAGCCCAATAGACAAGACGGCTGCTCTTTGCCAAGACAGACCCTCCTGACCAGACCCCAGCCAGACCCTCCTGACCAGACCACAGTTCATAGCTGATTAGGCTGACAAACACCCCAGTTGAATCAACTGCATGGTCACAGATCATTTTCAAGGAAAAGAACATCAGAAGACGATACTTTCCATTCACATAAAATGAAACAACATAAAATTGATATTAATTTCCATTTCCATTTTCAAGTTGCAGACAACAGTGGAAGAATTAAGATATTAGCATTTGATCAACAATGCAAAAAGTTTTTTAATTTGATTGAAGAAGACAAGAGCTATTTAATCTCTGACGGACAATTTAAAAGTGTAAACCATACATTTTATAAGGGTAGTGATGAATATGAAATTACACTGACATCAAATACAGCAATTATTCCATTTACTGATAATTTAGATATTCAGCTACCAGATTTTACTTTCACCAAGATTGCTGATATAGAATTTTTAAATGTAAGGGATGTTATAGATGTAGTGGGAGTTTGCATTCATTTCTCAGAAGTCGAAATTTGCAATACACGTTATGGAGAACGTAAAAAAAGAGAATTACTACTAATGGATTCATCAAATACAAAGATTATATATACAGCTTGGGGAGATTCAACTGACATGGATATTATGTCTCCTTTTCCTATTTTAATTTTAAAAAGAACCAGCGTAACCATGTTTAGAGAGAAACAGTTGAGTGGAAATACAGATACTATATTATACAGAGACCTTGATATACCAGAAGTTGTTGAATTAAGATTATGGTTTGAAAAAGAAGGTAAGGAAGAAATATTAAGTGAGAAACCAATAGAGTTAAAAGATCTTTCTTTTAATATGAACAGTGAACATAACTTAGAAACAGTTATATTAATTAGTTATTTTGGAAGGATTACTGATTTTAAGTTGGAAGATTCGTCAATGGGTAAATGTAAAAGTTGTGATGATACTGTCATTGCATTGAAGAATAAAGAGTACTTTTGTTTTGGATGCAATGCCAAATCTGTGACCTGTAAATCAGGATTAAAGATAATTTTAAAAACACAAGATATAGTAATGAAGAATGAAGAGCTATGGATAACTTGTCAACATGATATTATTGCCAAAATGTTGGGTGAGTCCGAAGATTATTTAATTGAATTGAATATTAATAATAGGAATAAGTTTATTGAACATTTAGATGAATTAAAATCAGAGATTGTTTCGTTTAGAATTAGTATTAAAATAAACACAAATAACACAAAGAAAAATGTAAGTATCTCAGCATTAGAAATAAATAAAATCGATAAAAAACAATGCAAGTTAATTGATTCTTTACATAAATAAATGTGATTATAATAACTGATATATATTTTTTTTATATATATTTCTTTTTATATTTTTTTTATATACATTTATCAAAAATGATAGCTTTTTTTTACTTAACATATTTTTTTTTCAACTAACCACCAGAGAAACAGAGATGCTCAATGCTGAACTCAATAGCCTAGATCTAGGAAAGTGGTCACTCAGTTCACGCGGGTGTGATTTCATTACGTCAGACATTACGTCAGACCACAACTGATCATGCTATATAAAACCTTACACCACTCAGTTCACACGGGTGTGATTTTATTAATAACATCCACTTTCTGGCAGCAGTATTCAAAACTTAACTGAAACTGTGTAAACTTACAAACAAACAAACAGACTGAACCATCGACCACCATCGGAAACTGTGTCGTCTTCCCCTGTTGCACCTGAGTGCCATCACCTAGTGACAGACAGGTAATAAGGGTTGCCATGACAACTAGGGATGGGTATCGATTTTTGTGAATCCGGTACCGGTACCGGTTCTGCTTATCGATGGTTGTCTGCTTATCGATGGGTGGTTGTCATTGACAACCACCCATCACCCATCACTGACTGACTGATTGACATGACGTCATCATATAAGAAGGACTCATCATTTCATCATTAATTCGTTCAAATAAATAAAACAAAATAAACAAAAAGCATTTTGGTTCCAACACAGATTTTTATAAAGCAGGGAAGAAACTCATGTATTATAACGTGCCGTTTGGAGGTGGGGTCACCATGTGTCCTGGGCGATTCTTTGCCATCAACGAGATGAAGCAGTTCATTTTCCTCATGTTGATATACTTAATAAAAAGCCAGATGAGGAGATACCTGATTTTGACATCAAAGACCCCAGGAAGAGTAGCTGCTGTGACTCTAATGGGGATCTAATAAATAAATCAAAAATTAAATCAAAATTGATTGCTGTACTGGCCTTTCTTATAACGGTAATCTGTCTTTTGATAAACACAACATAATAAACTTGTATAAATAAAATTATTAACTTATTAACTACTGCCAGTTAATAAGACTGTGTGCCTTTCTACATCGTTCAAAGGTATGTTTGTTTAGCACCTGGAGATTTTTTTAGATGCGAGTGCTTATCCAGAGTCTTCTGCAGTTCAAGAAATTAGGAGTGAGCGCATTCTTTCTTCCTTTACTGGTTTATATTATATTATTTATCATTGTGGTTTTTAATAGGCTATTATTTAATTGTCTGTTTTATCAATTCCAAATTTGTGCTGCTAATTTCTTTTCTTTTTTTAAAAAAAACAATGGCCTTTCATCCATATAATCTCACCAACATGTTCTTGTCTTCCATGATATGAGATTGCACTATGGAACTAGATTCGATGTTAACTTCAGGGGTAATCCCAGAGAATGTATTGGCTACATCGTCGTATGACGATGAAGAACATGAGGACTACAAAGGGTTAAGGTTAGCTTGTAGTTAACTATATATCATGGTGTGAAAAGACAATAACATGGCTGAAGCCAACCAAACATGAACTTGGTGCCAGAAGAATAGAGACTAGACTAATAGAGGACTCTGGGTGCACGCCTTATGTTGCGTTCACACGGGGCAGATTAAACGATGCAGTCTACCATTCATTGTCAATGGATGCCAGCGACATGACGTGGCAAAGGCGCAAAGATGCATGTAGCTGCTCCAAATCAACTCACAATACGTTTTTGCATCGTTTCATCTGCCCGTGTGAACGCACCAATAGTCTCTTAATGGGTGCATCCCATAGTCTCTTAACAGCAAGCATCCTCGATGTCCACATGGTTTGGCTTATAGAGATGTAGCAGGAGGCCACCATTAGCTCTGTTCTTCTAATATTATAAATAAAAATGAGACAATTTAATTCAATCAATTAATATGTGCTATTCACAGAGAACAAGGCCCACTAAAATGTTAAACACTAAAATGTTAAAATAACAAGATTGTTTCAGTTCAATTACCCTTCCCTTTTCTTTCTACTCTTTCTACTCTCCTCCACCCCTCTGTCCCGTCTAACTCCTCCATTCACAGCCTCATCCGGATGCCCACCCCCCTTTGCAGACCCACTTCCTTGCCCAATAATAATAGAATAACAGGATTTCACTGTTCAAAATGAGTGTGCATGTACTCTGATGGCCTATGGACTATTATGGTGTTTGCACAGCAGCTCTGAGGGGAAAGTACTGGGTCATTAAGCAGTACACATTATTCTGTTTCAATCATTCCCTGAAACAGAACACCTGTTAAACGTGCAATGACGTGTAAAGGGTCTAACCAACCAAGGAGCACTTGTCTTGCCCAGGTAAACATTGTTTCCTCTTTAGAGATGTCAGACACTCAGCTATGTTGTAGTCCCAACAGTCATGAAAAACACTCTGTCCTATTTCGAATCCAACATTTTCATATACAAACATGGTCACTGTACACTTTGTAAACCGACAGATCTTCCATTTATACAAAGTCAACACAGACCATATTCCAAGAACAAATTCTGTTTTGAAATTCAACATCATTTTGACATTCAATTATTTGATTAATGGGGACAGGTCACAAACGTAGGCTTACAGTAATTTATTCTCTGTCATACAGTGACAGGTGTTAGACACAGAAAATTGCTGATCTACAAGCCCACGACACGTCACAGATGTGACACGTCGTAAACTTGTAGATATGCTATTTTTGGTCGTATGGTGAAGTATAAACAGGGGTTTAGAACAACTCACAAAATTAGGTGTCACAATGGTCTAGTCTAGTCAGTTGCCTCTAGGAATTTGTTGACTGGAAGTCTGAGACAGTTGGGCCTCTGGACTAGCATGAGAGACACAGTCAGCCTATGATAAGGATGGTGTAGCCATGGTGCTGCTGATCTCAGCAGTCTCCGGCCAGGTTTTCCTGTCCAACTGCGTAACTGTGGAATTTCTCTTCTCCCCGCCATCTGCATGGGGGCAGGCAGGGCACCTCTGCCCACCATGCACGCTCCGGAGGCTTAGCACGTCAGCCTGCCCTGAGCAAACTCCCCCGGCAGTGGATGTTCTGACTGACCCGACCCTCAGTCACACTCAAATTCACATCAGCAACTAAACCTCTGGGGCTCTCCACCCAAAAAATGGTGTGGGCTTGATAAAAAAAGGCCATGTTTGGATAAGAGCATGACAGAAGGGGTTTACAGAGTGGGTTCACATGCACCCAGTGTAACACACATAGCCTGCCTATGCACCTAATCTCTCTGACAATTCCTGTATCCATGCCTGCCCCCTCTGAATGTATAACAGAAAATGCACACATGTGTTAAACCTCACCTCACCCATGCTAAACAATCACCCCAGTCTTTCCCAGGAACAAGTCTAGTGGTACACATTACTACACAGTAAAATCATCAGGTTAATTTATCCATTTGTAAATCTGAGATTGTGCCGTTTTACTTTGGCTATTCGAAAATAGCTGATCTACAACCTCACAACGGATAATATTGCGATGCATTGAGCTTGTAGTTGTGCTATTTTATTAACAAATTGAAAGAAGAAGAAGAAGAAGAAGAAGAAGAAGAAGAAAAAGTCTGAAAACAAATTCAGACGTCAAGTGGTTACATTTATACATTAACAGTAATGATTTGACTGTGCAGTCTGTAGACTGGCCGCATGATGGAGAAAGTATCTCACACCTCCCCAGACAGAGCTATGAGCTGGACTATTGTAAGTCTGATTCAGTGGCTGAGTCAATGTGAGAGCTGAATGAACACTTTTTAGACAGATGCTGCATAGAGCTACAGTACAGAGACTGTACTCCATGACCTCAGCACCCACCTGTCTGCCTACACTTCCCATAAACATCCCAGACTCATCCTGTTGCCAAATCTTTGTCCCTGCTTAGGTCTTATGTGATCAAAAATAGTGATACAACCACGCACACTCATGTTTGGCATAAACATTTCCATTGTGAATTGAATTGAATTTACCTTGGATGTCTTGCACAACCAAATTGTATTTCCTTGACTATGCTGAATACATAATTAGATTTCAATTAATTTGATCCATTATGTGTAGTCGTCCTCAAAAGGCAAAGGTTATTGGCAGCTATAACTGGGTGACTGAAAAATATGTCACTGTAAGCAGTCGACTTTTTGTACATCTCATCAAATTGGAGATATTCCATGTTAATAGTTATTCTAAACAGAAGTTTTAGACAGACTATAAAGACACGTCAGAAATTCCTAGACACAACACTAAAATATGCAGTGTACAAATGGAACCAAGTTTCAATGTTTGCAGTGCACACATGGAGTCAGGAGCGCAGATTGTTTTCCAGTCATTCTGGTTAAGTCAAATAGCATAACGTTAGGTACCCTGGTGAAAAATGTCAAACACTGTGTAGCCCTTTCATGCTCTCTCCTCCATTTCCGAGAGACGTAATGCATTAAGTGGTACCATTTCATGCATTTCTCTGAGATGTGCAGTTTTATTTAGATCATTTTAGAAAAGTGCCATAGACAGCCTGTTAAATGTGAGTGAAAAGTGGAATGACATCATTGTATAAAATGTTTGTACAAATATAGTCAGTGATGCTTAATTCCCATCATTAAATTATGAGAGAAAATGAATAAGGCTTTAGTCTTCAATGGCATTCAGGTCTCAAAACATTACGTCAAACTTTATTATAAAATGCAACCGTATAAAATTAAGTACAACTTACAAACATTATTTATACATAATCAGCATATTGTTGAACATTATGCTTTAGCAGTACATGGCTAGTCTATAAAATAATGCACAGAATCTTACATACAGAAAGAAAAGTGTATGTGGGAGTACATGCATGTACACGCAGTATTGATTCTCATAATGGTTAATGGTACTTACTCTGAGCACTGTAGCCCAAATGTTACCAACCATGAGCAAGCACCGACTCAGTCATACTGTGAAAGTCAATATTAAGGTCTGTATTAACCCTGCAGGTCTCCGGCTAATCTAACCATGTATGGCCATGCATAGTTTAAAACATGCTAGAACCAAATGTCTTAAAATTAGGATAGCTCAACTCAACTAGGATAACTCAGCCTGGTTCAACCAAGGTGACGTTAACTACACATACATACAACATACATACAGTACATACAGTACATACATACATACATACATACATACATACATACATACATACATACATACATACATACATACATACATACATACATACATACATACATACATACGTACTTACGCACGCACACACGCACGCACGCACGCACGCACGCACGCACGCACGCGCGCACGCGTGCACGCGCACACGCACACACACACACACACACACACACACACACACACACACACATATACATACACATACATACAGCAGTCATTATTAATTTCCTGCTAACAGCATACAGTATATACTATTAGCAGGAAATGATGAATGATTGCTCACTGAAGTTCTGATCAAATGTTTACACTGAAGAACATATTGACTGCATGTGCCGAGCTTGGGCATGCAGGTATATGGTAGAAAATGTTCCTCACCAGCCAAGTTAGCTTCTGTGGAACATACAATAGAATAGCGTGTAAGTAATCATATGTTGCTCTGTCACACAATGTATGCTTTTGAGCCTCATTATAAAGAGCTTCACACTTGTGTCTGACTTACACAGTGATCCTGCAGTTTCTCGCTTGAACGTAGGTCCCAGTGTACCTGATGTCACATCGCACCACATTGTTGGAGAAATCTGACTCCTGGACAAGTTGAGAGGGGTTCACTGTCACCTGGGATCGAAATAGAAAGAGAGAGAGAGAGAGAGAGAGAGAGAGAGAGAGAGAGAGAGAGAGAGAGAGAGAGAGAGAGACTGGATTTTATTCTGTCTCATACAGCATGTGTCTTTGAAGCAGCTAGCCTTTTGAGTCTTTTGACATTTTCCTTACAAAGCTTATCAGTATGTTATTAATGATGATATTGTCTCCCACTGTACCCCATTACAGTCCTACCTTGAGAACATAGTTTCCTGGTGGCACATCTGTAATATCAATCCACTGGCAGTCAATGTTTGCATGATATATATCATAGCAACCCGGACCAAGCCCCTGACAGAAATACACATGCATGCAAATGTTATACGATTAATTAATTGATTGTTTATTTATTAATATTGTTTCATATCATACATCAAATGGACACTGGCAGAGGCATCAGGCAGACCAACCTGTGTGTGAGTAGTGCAGGCAAATCGCCGTCGTATCCCTGGGTCACAGGAAGTGTCTTCCAGACAGAAGCTGGCTTTATGCCCCTCTGCCACCTTCCTGCCAGTAAGGATATCCAGCAGGTCATAGTTACTGAAGGCCTCCATGCTGTGGTAGTGTCTGAGGTGAGAGGAGACTGGTCAGTCTGTCTGGCATACAGTATGAAAGACAGATGAACCCTTAAGGTTCCATTTGTACACTCTGAGTTAAATTAGCACTTTATTTGACTTAACGTGGCAACCCAACTCTGGTACTTAAAAGAAAAGACTATAAAGCCAAAACCACACCAAAGGGTCGCGTCGGGACAAAACATTTTCTAACGTTTTTTTTTAAATGGTTAAACCATACCAATGCAACTCAGTGAGTTGCAATGAGTTGCATTGGTGTGGTTGACCTTAAAAACTGTTTTGTTCTGACCCGACCCTTTGGTGTGGTTTGAGCTTAAGAACTATTCACAAGACCTTTCCATATACTGCCTCTTGTGCACCATATCAATTGCAACACATTCATATTCATACAGCATGCATACAGGTGATGGCAGGCTGCAGTGTAGTGGTGATGGTGACTGGACTCACTGATGACAGCTGTGCCATTCCCACTCATGTCTGGGTTTCACCGGGAGGAAGTCTGCTGTTCCCTGGTTCTTTACCCTCTGGGGGAAACGGAGCAGAATCCTGTAGTCAAGGTCCCCCACACTGTGATGGTTCGCAGACCTCCAAGAGAGAAGAGGGGACAATAAGACAGCTGAGTCTACCCTGTCCAACTGTATAGTGTTTTTTTCCACATTTACTTAAGGGATCTACAGTCTTTCATTTAGAGACATTCTACTTGGCAGAGTGGCTGTTCAGACCAGCGCAGTAAATCCAGTTTGGTACCTTTAGGTCAGGATATTTTCAACACAAGTCATAAGGGTATTGTTACTGTTATTTATATACTGTATGTTTAATTGCTCACATAAAAACAACCAAACAGTGCAGTAAAAGAATGACAGATGAAAGAGAAAAATAGATGATAGCAAAATTGTGGCCATATATTGAACAAGAGTAACAAAACAATGATATTGTTTTGTGTTTTATAGGTCTATTGTTTGCATATTAACCATCATTATTATTTCACTGATTTGCAAAGGTTCTGTAAGTGATCGTTTATATGAAAACAAAACGTTTCTCTCTTGACTGGATGAATGGTGTCACGACCTGAACATTTATATTTATAACACTAATGAAAATATCACAACTATCAATGTGAATAATGCATAGCACCATATGGAGTTATACCTGGATAGACAATTCTCCTCAGCAGCACAGCGTAGGGCATACATCTGCACTCTCTGGATGTAAGATGCAGCTTGGATATAATAAGGATCAGGAACCAGATCTGGGAGACCTGAAGAACACAATGGATCCACTATTGTTTAGACTCAGAGAGAAGTGTATAGTAAAGGAGAATATTCCAATTTCTAATGTTGAAAATTGATATCTTTCCATTTTAAATCTTTCACTCTGCTATAGGCCTACCATTGTGGAAGAGCCTGGTGCCATAGCCCGTTCCGGGTGGATTACGCGCAGGTGCCCTGTTCCTGCCGCCTGGAGGGTACACATTATAGAAAACAGAGTTCCTGTGATTGTTGATCTGTGCATCGCGGATATCATCGTTTATTGTTCCGTCCGCTGTCCTTGTCACTTCGGGGGGTGGGCGAGGAAAATCCGTCTCCACGGCGTTATTGGACACGGGGGAAACATTTGACGACGGTATGGGTCTGGTAACTCTGGTTAAAGAATGCGCTCTGTGAACACCCCGAGAGTCCCCTAAACTAGAAGGCTGGTGAATGCGTCGGATGGTACCGGTGTCCCTAATTACATTACCGACCCACGGAGCCGTGGCAGGTGGCTGAGCTGTGGATTCGAGGCGATGCTCTATTCGCAGACGAGTGTCCCGACTGCGCGCAAAGTCTGATGATCCTACCGATGATGACGCGGCGACCTGTTGCGGTGGAGCCGTCGGACCAACGTCCCCCGTGATGGGGCTTTGTCCTCCTCTCGGGACCCCGCTGCCCGAAAACTCCTGGATGGCGGCAAGTGTGCGCGCGGTGGTATTAAATGAGGGTTGGCGTAAACGGTGCGCTCCCGCTCCGGGGTATCCAGCAGTAACCACAATGTTGTTCCTCGTGGGCGCCATGCGCGGTTGAGGCTGACTTCGTGCGCCCGTGGCGAGCAAATACTGACCAGCATCTGCACCGAGAAATGAAGCGTCCAGACGGTCCAGTTGACGGCGCGCGTTTACTATTTGAGAAGGAGCCCCGGTTCTCTCCTCCTCTCCCACAGATCTGGTCCTGGAGGACCTGCTCACTACAACAGGTTGCTGTCGGTTCCTTTTTGTCGACAAGAAGACCTGGGGATGCCCTTTGGCTTGAGCAGGTGCGCGGTACTCAGTCCCCGTGCTCAGTAAATGATACACCCGGCCGTTATTCTCCCACTGAATTCTCTGTCTCCACGGTCCAATACGTTTGCGTGCGTGGTGTTGTCCGGTGCCAAAATGTGCCAGAATTAGAAGGAGAAGGTAAATGGACGCTAAAGCAAACTTCTCCATGTCTAAACGTCTTGTTTGGTGTCTTTATTCGAAGATCCCCGACATTGAGACATTAGCTGCGTGTCCTGCTTGTAAGTTGTAGGGCTGGGCTGCTGGCTATTTGATTTGGACACTTCTTGGAAAATATGGGTGATGTTTCAGGTGGTGTTTTGGACACACTCTTGATTCCGTCACGCAGCGTCGCCACGGTGAATATTTGTGTTGAGACGTCTCGGTGTTTGACTGTTTGTTTGTCCACGCATGCATCACAGACTGCAGAGGTCTAGGACTTTTTCCATCACATTTTCTTCATTTAGCCTTTACCATTTGGCCACTAATTGTAACCTTTGTGAATGTATTCTTCTGGGCTGCATGGGGTGACTTTTCAATTAAGTTTTTAACGAATAAATTATATGATCATATAATTTATTCATTCATGCATGCTCGAGCATGCCATGAATGAATGAATGAATGAATGAATTCGCTGGTAAAATCCAACCCAACACAAAGTTGCAGGTTTACTTGAAGCCCTTCCATTTGAGCCATATAACACACATACTTGTTGAATTCAACACTTCTCTGATCCTAATCCAAATGGGTTTCATATATTTGCTTTGAAATCCAGGCCAGTTATTCAGTGGAGTATAGAATGGAATGAATCTTATAACAAAATATATTAATATCAGCCTATATGAGGACAGGTGGCAGCAGGCTTTGCAACACATTTTGTTTTGCCTAAACGGCAAATACCAAACTTAAAAATGCTCTTTGGATTAGTGCCTTAGGATAAGCCGCCCCTTATTTTTGGTTGTTTATTTTATTATAATTAATTCCTAGATTTCCTACTCGAGTTCACAATTAGCTATAGTTCATGCATGGGATTACAAGTTAAATATAGTTAAAAAGATACAAGTTCTTTTGAAGTGATGTGCTGCTTGCCCCTTTCTTTTTTCTTTTTCTTTGTTTTTGTTTTTATTGTATTGTGCTTTTGATTTATACCTTTCTAGTTTGTTCTACTTTATTTGTATACATTTATGACACATCTTCATGTGAAAACCTAAAAAATCAATAAAACAGTATTATTCATGTTCATGCATAAGTGTATTTCATTTTGTCATATTATTTTAGGTATAATGTTAGTCTTTTTTATTAAATATAATCACTGTGTTCTTTGCCTGCCTGCACTGCGCCACAAGGGGGCATTACACTCCAGTGAACATCCCGTATTGATGCAGGACCTCTATGCCTTAGGGGCGACTTGTCCATAGCCTTCTCTGGTCCATAGCCTTCTACTGCTTCTACGATTCTGCCCTGCAGTATAAGGCTATGGGACTTTCGGTTTTAAATCTCAAAATCGAAATCAGACCAGCCTCTCCTCTCTTGTGGAAATCTCACAAACGTTTGACCTACTCACCAATACAAAGACGGGTTGTGTCAATAGAAAGCCTACTTTCCTTAGTGGACGCACTCTGAGCCCCCCACCACACATATAAACGGTACCTTTTGGCCAAAAAGGGTACTTTTAGTTACTCCAATGCGCCCTCTACCGATATTGCCCAGAGAACTGCCTCATAGAGAATATTTTTCCTCCGGTGAAAAAAATCCCTTTCTGGCCAAAAAGTACCGTTTATACGTGTGGTGGGGGGCTCAGAGTGCGTCCACTAAGGAAAGTAGGCTTTCTAATGACACAACCCGCCTTTGTTTTGGTGAGTAGCAAAAACGTTCTTTTAAAATACGCTAAAGAGGAGAGGCTGGTCTGATTTCAATTTGAGATTTAAAACCGAAAGTCCCATAGCCTTATACTGCAGGGCAGAATCATATTAGCAGTAGAAGGCTATGGACCATGCAGAGCTAGGGGCGACTCACACCTTTCGATCTAGCATACAATATTGATGCATGCTAGATGTAAAGAAAGGGTTTGTTTACATTTTGCCCCAATGCATTTCCAATGGATGTCACATGGTTTGACACAACATTTGTGTTGTATGGCTTTCGGCTGTGTTTCGACTGACCCCCACCCCCTCATACAACACAAATGTTGTGTCAAACCATGTGACTCCCATTGGAAATGCATTGTGAGCTTGCATCAGTCAATACGTCTCATGCATCAGCTATACATCAATCTGTTGCGAAGGTGTGAAAGTCAGGCCTTAGACACCTAGGGTAGCTCATTAGCTTCATTAATGATGCTCAGTGACAAGGTAGGTTTGTTTCCCTGCCCACATCCCTGTTTTTGTCTACAGGCAGGTGTTTGGGTGAATTTCACCCGGTTTAGAGGGTATAATAATAATAATAATAATAATAATAATAATAATAATAATAATAATAATAATAATAATAATAATAATAATAATAATAATAATAATAATAATAATCATCATCATCATCATCATCATCATCATAATCATAATCATAATCTTTTCATAAAACATTTTCCTCACATGTTCTAGGAATGGGTGGACCAAAGGAGAAGTTCCCATGAACTGCTTCCAAGCCAAGAAAGAAATACCATGGAGCAGATGGTTATATCAGAGTTGTGATTTAGGCTCAAACCATTAGAAATATGTCATTTGTTTTTAAAATGATGTAGACTAGAAGTGGGTCTGGGTGAGGAATGTGTGATTGCTGGGAAATGTCTCGCCCTGTCCTTGTATTGCCCGCCATTTAGCCTCTGCCACAGTGCCACAGTACTGTGTTTTGTGGTTGCTGGCAGGCGTACGTGTGGATAGTCATGGTAGCCTCTAGCTGCCTGCTGGTCCCGAGTGTGAGGGCACAATGCCAGCTATATGCTGCAGAGTACAATGGTGTGTTACAGCATCTTCTATGGCTTCTATGGCTGATGGCCCATATACAGTATACGGTATAGGTATACACTCCTCCCCTGACACTGTAAGAATCTCAGCTAAATATACTCACACACCCTGCCTATGTTCACACAAGCACAGTCTTTCGACAGTGTTGGAGTCTGAGCACATGTGTGTGAACAAGTGGGGGAAAGGGCGTGTGGCCATTTGAAAATAGCCGATCTAAAAGCTCACAATGCTTGTAGATCAAAAGATTTTTATACATTTCATTTGAAAACTTGAAATGGGACATTCTGCACAACGAGTAGGCTACTTTTACTTTTGGTACTTTAAGTACAATTTGAAACCAATAATTTTGTACTTTTACGCAAGTAAAATTTGAACAGTGGACTTTTAGACAGTATTGATACTGTGAATACTTTTTCCAGCATAGCCGGGGAGCCACAGGCCCAAACGCTCAAGGAATAGAGATTAACCTGTGATGTCATGACATACTTTTTATTTGTGTTTTTTCTATTCACTTGGTCATTAAGGTCTACAGAATGAGAGGTCTGCTCTGCCGGAAAGTTATGGCCATTTCTGTATACAAAACCATAGACGACCAATATGAGGTAACATTTTCCAAATTTCATCATACTTTAAGTCGCATGTGACATGTCAAACTAGGGGGTTTTCATGATTCTGAATACATTCCAAGCATTAGTTTGCACGAAAAACACTCCTTGGCCTAATTTCGACCATAGCCACAATGTGGTGACCTCATCACATTTTATGAGGAGTTTTTCGTGCAAAAATGCTTGGAATTAATTTAGAATGTTGGTAAATAAAAACGTCTGGGTTTCCGAGGCTACCAAAAGGTTGACGGTTTGATTCCCCGGACGGGCAGGAAAAATCTGGGTCAGGAAGTAATTGGTCAACTCATCACTCACCCAACACCGCATAAATGCCCTTGAGCAAGGCAATAAACCCCTAACTGCTCCAGTGGAGCTGTTTAGTGGCCAACAGTATAAGACTGTGGTACTGGTCACCTCCCAGGTTTTAATGTGTGTGTCTGTCTGTGTGTTTCTATGTGCAGGGCGTTGCTGAAAATGAGCACTTGTGCTCAGCTACTACCCTGGGTAAATAAAGGAAAAAGAAAAAAAGTGTATTTTATCGATTCTGACATTTTCAATCTCGGAATCGATAAAATACATCTATATGAGACTCTAAATCTTAGGCTAATGTTAAGTATGTCATATCTAATAATTGTCATTGTCATATACTGAGTTGTATTCCAAATATGTATTAAATACATCTATGAGAATCATAGAAGTTCACTGTTCTACTCGTGGCTTACTGAACAAGGATGTTACATAGGCTAGGTCACTTCAGTTACACTGAAATGATCAGCTGAATTCCCTTTACTGGTGTGCCTTCTGTTCTCTCAAATTTTCCTCCATCTATGACGAATTCCCCAGATAGAGCAATCATTCATTGCTGAGTGGTAAATTAAGCCTTATTAAAGCTCTGCTGGATTGGAATCCTGTAACATATAGGACACGCTCCAGTCACTGGCTCATACTAAAGGTCCCAAATCTAAACACAGAGGGGGGGAAAACAGCCTTTTGTTTTAGTGCCCCAACCACGTGGAATGACCTACAGCTTAAATTAAAGATCTGTTTCCCATAACATACGGTCAATTTAAATCTTTGATTGCAGACTTACCCCCAAGTGTCTGCAAGTGTTTTTTAAACATAGCCTACGTGCTACGTCACGCGTTGAGGAAATGTTACTGTTGCTTTGAAATATTGTATTATGTGTATCTCGACGACACTACAAATGAGGATGACCTCAATGTCTTTCGAGAATAAATAAAGGTTTGAAAGATGAATGAAAAAAGATTATATCATCAGGAAGGCTCACATGCACATCTGACTACTTCTGTTATTGATCAAGCAATCTGGGAACCCATTGGCAAAACAAAGGAAAGCGCCCTCTTTTCACTCTGTCTCGAGAGACTATAAAGTGAACCAGTATAGGCCTAGATACTTGACCTCACATGCCCTCTCATTATTTATAATAGCCGGATACTAAAAGACCTGAAAATAATACAATTTGGGGTTAAAAAAAAAAAGAAAACCATATCTCCCTGTCTGAATGTCACTTTCACGGGACTAGCAATACACCCCAAGTAGTTTTCCATCCCATGATCCCTGCCCTGGTATCAGTTGGATTTAGAAAGAGACATGCGACAGGTGACAGCCTGGGATTCTGTCTGGCTCGTGATTGGTGTGTTACGTGGGAGCCTGTCTGCAACCTGATTGGCCAGTGGCCACAGTGAAAAAGGACAGAACTCGGAAGAACAGATCTACAAGCTATCGTCGCACCGCATTGCGGCGCGTCGATAGCTTGTAGATCTGTTCTTTTTGGTACGCGACACCGTCGTACGTAGGACTCATACCGCCCCGGGGGGCGGGGTATAAGGACGTGACGTAAAGCAAGCCGAATCAGATATAAATTTCAGGCGGCTTGTGGTTTGTTGTGAATGGCGCTTCAGATAGGAGGCATCTGCTTCTGATACACAAATACTATATTTGTAGTTGTACTTATTCGCGTCGCGTTTCGCTTCTACTGGATTATTGTTTTCATCGTTATCCTTTCATTGACTTCATTTTCTTTCTTTTTTTTGCTGTTTTCTAAACTGAACGCATCTCAAGAAGAACTGAATGAAAATGAAGTACATTATAGGAATTGGCGGGTAAGTTGTAAAAAGACCGTAAAAGCAGTCTTAAAGATTGTTTAGATTTCAAATAAGGCTCGGTTTGTCTACAAAGTAACATAATTTATAGACGAAATGGTCTCTGGTGATTTAGGATTTGGAAACCCAAACAAACGTGGTGCCAGGTGGCAATATTATCTGTGACTAAAACCTGATCATTTAAAAAGGTAATTGTAATCTAATCTTAAACCAACACCATTTACGTTTTTATCAGCCAGCCTGTGAACTATGGTGCTCTTTAGTGCTCTAGACGACCGGGGTTTATGTATTATCATTACATGTAATATCCTGGCTGGTTGAGAGCGGGACATTTGAAATGACAGCGCGGAAGTCTTATCAGAAGTGGAGGGAGACTTTGTTTCGGGGATAACGGGGGTGAAATACTATATGGTAATGGTTGTAGTCCGTCTTGAACGGAGTAACATTAATTATCATTTCATAAAATGCGTTCTTTGATTCTTTTGTGGAGTTTAAACGAATCGAATACACAGGACCCGTCTCCAATGGAAGCAAGCCATAGTGCTTTCTTTGGTTTAAGTTTAATCCTTTTACTATCCTTTTGTAACTGTACTTTCTGTGCTTTTTTTTGCCAAACTGTTAATACATGTTTAATCAAAAGCAGTCCACATAACACATTATTATTATAGCCGAATCTTCAAAATACATCCTGTGTGCGTGCTCATTGCTCACACAGTCTCTCTCGCGCGCCCAGCGCCCCCCCCCCCGCCACACGGTCAGACACAAGTGTAGCTGGAAAGATAATCTGTGCTTTTTTACTTTTGTCTTCAGAGTGACTAATGGTGGTAAAACCACGTTGACAGATAAGCTGATCAAGACGTTGCCCAAGTGTTGTGTTGTGCACCAAGATGACTTTTTCAAGGTAAGTGTCAGAGCCGAGCTGGCATTATTGTGGTCTTTTTTTTAGTTAGCCTCCAATAATTGTTGTTTGCATGTGAGAAAGGTAATGACTGTGTGCTGGGCACTACCAACCCCCTTGCCTTTCTGCTATCACACTGACCTTGATGTTTATGTATGTATGGAATATGCATGCATGCTGTTTCTTTACCAATACTGTCCCCTCTTTTACTTGACACAGCAGTCATGTGTTTTGTTTTCACATGAGCCCCTCTCTTGACCTTTCCGCATACAGCTGAGCGTAGTAGTGAATAGTGATTGCAATGCTTAGTCATTTCTTGGCTAGCTAATTTGACATGCTTTTTCGAACGCAGCAAAGCCTAATCAATTTAATGTGCAATAAAAGTTCTGGAATTTACAGTAAAAAAAAAACATGACAATTCTTGGCAAATATCAAGGTAGAGGAAGAACATCCGCACACCAGTTTGTAGAGCTCTGAGACTTACTTTATTTTAAGGCAACAATTAAATGCAACGTTTCGACCGACTAGGTCTTCATCAATATGCATATTTGCCTGATGAAGACCTAGTCGGTCGAAACGTTGCATTTAATTGTTGCCTTAAAATAAAGTAAGTCTCGGAGCTCTACAAACCGGTGTGCGGATGTTCTTCCTTGATGATTGCCTTGATGCCTGACATCCAGCACCTGGCCTGAATATAGGCATTGAGATGTGCACACAATCTTCTCTGTGAACAATTCTTGGCAAATAACTTTCACTTGTTTGAGCTTTTAACTGACTGCACTCTCATTTTGTAAGTGGCAGCATTCACTCTTTCGTGCATGCTCTACTTGTGGCTGTGCTATGTGTGCATTTCGCTTTGCTGTTGGCGTGTTGAATGGTCTTAAAGTGTTCGGCTGTGAGGTTGCAGCAATGTTTTATTGGTGACTGTTATTTCAGAAACCCGATCAGATAGATGTCGGGGAGGACGGCTTTAGACAGTGGGATGGTAAGACTGGATTTCACCATAGGAGACGCTAGCTCATTGTTTTTACATGCATATATATATATATCTACATGCATATATAACTGTCCCCTTTTTTAGTTTAATTATATAAGTGTAAAATATAAACTTACATTCATCATTTCAATCATAATATTACCCTCACACAAGTATTCTTTGAACATAACCACCCCAAATACACTTCTTTGAACATAACCATGCCAAATACACTTAGTTGGCCATAGTTGCATTGTGGCTTTGTTTCTAAGTTTATTTTTTTTTCTTCTCTTGCCGACCCATCCCGCTTCCCCTCCCCCTATACAGTGATCACCGCCCTAGACATGGAGGCAATGACCAACACGCTTAATGGCTGGATTGAGAACCCAGTGAAGTTTGCCCGCTCCCATGGTGTCAACCTGTCTCCTGTCTCCAGCGTGGGCAACCCTGATGAGGACATCCACATCTTGATTGTTGAGGGCTTTCTGCTCTACAACTACCCGTAAGTTCATTTAATTCACCAGTTAAAACTTGATACGTGTACAAGGCCAACTGATAAATATCTGCTGCACATTGTAAAATTTTACTCGGAACAGAATAGTGTACCCTTACGTTTCCATTTGTTCAGTCTTTGGACTTAAATTAACACTAAGGAGAGAAATTCCATCTAGCTTGAACTGGTGCAGTAAAAGCCCTTTTTAACACTCGTTTTTATGGTGTGTTTTTATTGTTTTACAAGAGTATTGGAGAGAGATGGGACAGCTAGAATAATAGACATTCAACACTGGGAATCATACCCGCAATGTTACAGCGCTGGTAACTGGTCTAGCTATCTGGCTGAGAAGCAGTTCACTCAGTCCTCTTGTTGTTTGCAGAGATGTACATATTGGGGACTGTACTTGTAGAAAAAAAAAGATCATCTACCTATAGAGGGTATGTGTGTGTGTGTGTGTGAGTGAGACATCATAATACCCGGCCGGAAGTTATACGGGAACGCATACTGAGTGGCAAAAAAATACTTTCTGGCCTTGACAGCCCATACACTCAAACAGAAATGTCCTATCTGATTGCATTAAACAACGTTAAACTCACCTTGCCACTCGATTGCCACTCACTTTATGCATGCGCATGCCCTCTACTACTAGTACGTAAAATAATGCCTTATCTCTGTTGAAATGATTCTGCCCCATCACTTTTGTGCATTTCCTCCCCTACCACGGTGCAGTTCGGTGAATGGAAGCAGGTTGCCTTGAGATTAGAACTAATGCAGAGAAACTCGTGACAACAAACCTATGGGGAGGGTGCTACTGGGTCACGTGGCATCTTGTTACATTCCCTACTACTAACTACAACATGCACACAAACATTTGGCCCCATAATGCAGTGCTGGGCAGGTCCTGCAGTGACAGATAAGCATTTCTGTCAGAGCTGTGTGTGACTCCTTTCACGCTGTTTCAC
Organism: Electrona antarctica; assembly: GCF_951216825.1. Classification (NCBI taxonomy): domain Eukaryota; kingdom Metazoa; phylum Chordata; class Actinopteri; order Myctophiformes; family Myctophidae; genus Electrona; species Electrona antarctica. Next base: position 20,641,630 of record NC_136812.1, read on the forward strand.
AAATTGTATATGTCATACATTTTTCAGTTGTGAGATTTTATTTTTGCTTTAATCCACAATCTACATAGTGAGCTTCAATGCATCACGAGCCACAGAAGTACACTGAGGACAATTGATGTGATCATAACCTTGTTGACCTTATGTGTCCCTTCTCTGCAGCCCTCTGATGGATGTGTACAACAAGTGCTACTATATCTCCATTCCCTACGAGGAGTGCAAGAGCAGGAGAAGGTACGGATATTGAACAGCATTTAAGCCTGTTGATGGAGTTCATCAGAAGCATCATACTTGTCACTTGAATTTTGCATTTGTCACATAATCTGGCACAAAAATAATGCTGTTTGGAACCTCTAGGTCTAGGATATCATGGTTGTATAATGTTTTATATAGCCTCTTCTTCAATGGGGTTTTGTGTATAGAAACGGTGTGGCTCAGTACAACAGCCACATTTATTTGATATATATATATATTTTTTTTAATTACAATTAATTGAAAGCATTTAATTTCATTGTTGTTGTGAACTGCTAGGTACTATAGCTGCTAGATGGCATTGTGCTGGTAGAACTGCATTTTTTTTTGCCAGCAATGTAATTTATAGACAAAAGGTATCCTTCCTCCAAGTAGTACTGCTTGTCAGGGTGTAAATTGCAGACTTACCTGTATCACCAAAGAGGGGGAAATCTGTCATTTAATTATGAAAAATGACGGAACCAATTTGGATCTTGGAACCAAAAGAAATCCAGTGCTGTTAGTTATACTGTATCGTCTTTTTCAGTAAAAGACAGTACACCGTGCCAGACCCTCCCGGCCTCTTTGATGGCCATGTGTGGCCCATGTACCTGAAACACCGGAAGCAGATGGAGGATAGCTGTTTAAGTATCGGTATGTGCATTGATCTGTTCTTCTATGGGAAATGTCTTCCATCGGGGTTCACATAATGTAATGTAGCAGAACACATTTCTGTTACTCAACATATTCTTTATATTTGGGATATATTCCCAAACACTTGTATGGGGGTCCCTGGCACAAAATATTTATAGGGGTCCGTGGCCTTTATATAAAATTTGGGGGTCGTTGAACATGATAAGGTTTGTGAACCTCTGATCTAACTGACTTTCATGTTTCCACCTCCTAACAAGTAACCTTTCCGTGTGTGTATTACAGAATACCTGGACGGTTTGAAATCGAAAGAGGAGATCTACAATCAAGTGTATGAGGACATTCAGAACACACTGCTAAATCGCTTATAGGTGAGGCAACTCGTACTACAATAATGCTTACTTTCAATATGTTAGTAGTAGTACTTGCAATCTATTGCTCAGATGGCATTTGACTAATATATATATATTTTTTCCATTTCTTGCAGCAGGAGCAGCTGTCTTCAATCCTGTATAGATTTGTACATAGCAACTAGGACATCTTTTTGTACCCATTTTCTTTCTTTTTTATACTTTGTTGTAAATAGGTAACTTATAATGTGTTTTTTGTCACCTTCAGTTGGCTTGTGTCCTGTTTTTGTGAGGATTGTTGAATAACGTAACTTAACAGACTAGTGCTCGGACCATGATTGTTACTGTCATACATCTGAAAATAAACACATATCTGCTGTTGGGCACACTTGATCAAGAATCCTTTGCGTCTTTGTTTTCTGTTATAAAGTTTGTAGTAGTATAACATTGACTATTGCATGGTTCCCAAACATTCTGGAAAACCCAGTATTTGTATGCAGATCTGTACAGTGTACACCCATAAGTTCCTCTGATACACTTTATAGTATCTTAAATGCAGTTTAAGGGGGTATTAGCTTCAATTACTGGCACCTTTGACCTCTTGGAAGTTCTGCAGCTGCCAAGCAGTCAGTGAGTTACTTTGGTTAAAGAATGGGTCTGTGTGTAGTATGTACTTGCAGACAGTACACATTTGTAAAATAACTAACTTGCATTTTACAGTACATACAAACCAGTGTTTAAGACTAGTATTTTTTTTTGACTACCTGGGTAAATATTTTCGTCTCCTTGAGACAAACTGATTAAAACCCCTTGCTACACATGGAGTAGCAAGTCACCACAGAGCCTATAAACAAGTCACCCATTGTTTAAGAAACCAGGGCATTCTGGATTTCATGAAGGTCAACTCTTAACTGCAAGCATGGCATAGCTTTACAAATTCAAAATATGAGACAGCTACCGGTATGCGGTGTATGGTATGGACTCATATTGTATTAAATTCTGAGGCTTACTGTAATATTTCTGTCATGGGAAATTGTGACACATCTATATATCCATCTCTGAGAAGTGTCAACAGGGCTGTAGCTGTATAATGCCTGAGTGGGTCACAGACTAAACACAGGATTTAGGCCATTAGCACTGGATTTTGCTGCACACGAGGTTTCGCGCACGTGCCGATAACAAAGTTTCACCCAAGTTTCCATGCTCATAAATAGCCCAGATAATTGCTCATTTCCCTTCGAGGATACCTCATCCCTGCCATAGAGAAGTCAGTGTGTTAACGTTAGCTCAGCATACCACTGTTGATTATAGGTTAACAGCAGTGCACGTTATTTGGGTTAGGGTTCGGTTGTACAAGTTGAATGCATACATGTGAGTTGAATTGCTTCATTATACTTTAACTAGGAAGGCAATTGGACTGTAATATCACTCGGTCATCACATCTAATGGAAATAAAATTCCGGCGACCCCAAGGATCAATTAATGGATAAAAATAAATTATATCTATTTTGTAATGCTAATTAGAAAGGACTGTAAATATATATACCTTCAATAACCCAGCAGGGAGACCAAATACCGTGCTGTATTTACCTTAATGAGTGATTAGCCCTTTAAATCTTGAATGACAGTCACTGTACCATAAAAAAATAGAAGGATACCTTAAAAACGAATTGGAGACAGACGAAATAAAGTTCTGAGAGGAGGTTTAAGGTTTTAACTGTAATTTTTAGTAGGTAATAAAGTCAATTTACATAGAGAATGTGCTACATGGTTCAGATAATAATAATAATAGTACAATACATCACTATAATTTAGAGTATTCAATTGTTCCAATATGGATCCGAACTGCACCTCTTCACAGTATCTTCCTGGCTTATACTGCAGATCACGTCAGTTGTTGATAAACGTTCATTGGACCAGCACATGGATGATGAGACTGGTATCGTGTCATCTTCCTTGGTTCCGTCATTGAGGGCCATAGACCGGGAAAGCACAGAGGCTGGCGTTGCTATGGCAACCTGATAACTTTCCCTGCACTGTGAACTTTCGACAGAGAGAAACGCTCCTTCTCACTAGGCCCCAAGGCCACACTGATATCGAAGCAGCTGCATGTAAACTAAAATCAAAACAGCACACTACAGTATGGTGAATTTTGTGGCTACAGGCAGACAGTATGGAGACTTCCATAAGATATTAAATGGGACAGATGAAAACATATTTTGGCCATAAACATGGATGACATGACATTTATGATGATAAGAAGAACAACCCGGAGTAAACAGGCAGTAGGCTAAGAGTAAAATGATGATATGAAGAATAAGGTGACAATATGACCTATATGAAACACGGTCTGGGCCAATGTTCTATCTGTGTTGACCAACAGAATATGATGGAGTGGCCAACTTGACATGATGTGTAAACAACATGTCAGAATTTATCTAACAGCATCATTTATTTATTCACTGTGTTTGTACATATGCTTGTATTGTTGTTGGGGTTAATCCCTCAAGAATGTTAAATCCTCGGCTGGAGTTGGGAGATGACTCACTGGACCTATGGTTTCCTCTCAGCTGGACCTGCTGAAGGTGGAGCCGTAGAATCGGGACTCATTTGTGAGTCGCAGACAGATTTTTATGGGTCCCTTTATTCTTTGTTTAAAAAAAACATTTCCAACTGGAATCTGGAACCGATAATTCTATATATTTTGTATTCTTGGACAAATGTGCCTTGTGTTATTTACATACAGTAGACCTGGCTATTCAGTGATTTTCAGCTGCTATCATCCTGTGGCTGTGGGGGCTGGCTTGTCTCAATTTCAATTTCAATTCAAAGGGCTTTATTGGCATGAGAAAACATACGTTTACATTGCCAAAGCAGAAAGCACAATACAATACAATACATCAATACAATCAAAACAAAAAATATGTACATTTGAACGTCAGAATCTTCAATAGATCAATTTCTATATTGTACCAAGATCACTGGATGCAGGTATAGTGCAGGAATATACACAATGATTAGTCTTTAGGGTGGTTGTGTTCCGTTTGATATCCTTCTCCTATCACAGCAACTCACAAATCTTGCTGCTGTGTTTGCACATTGTTGTACTTCGCCCAGCAGATATGGGAGTTTTTTGTCATTAGTCATGTTTTCAAAATCTCTGTGTGTGGTTGTAATCTGTGGGAAGTATGTGTCTCTGATGTCTCACTTCAAGCTCGCAGCTGGGACCCCTGGGGTGATGATGCAGGCTTGTTTATACTACCTTTTGTTCTGTTTCATCCTGTGTCACACCACCACCGCTGTAAATTTGTTGACATGAAGGAACAGACTAGGATGAAATGGATTTATCTCTAATGTGTATGCAATTCCTATCCACACCCTTCACTCATGTAAACTGCTTAAATAAGCTAACCAAAATGTTAACAGTAGTCAGTTGGGTGTCAGCCCTGTGTGTGGTGCACGTCGGCCACTCTGGCTCCTGCATGAGCCTATGCTGTGTGCTTTGCTGTAGGCCTACTTTGCTGAAATGGAACATCACTCCATCTGCTGTCTGCCGTGTCTCAAACATCCTCGAGTGCTCTCCCAGTTTTCAGTATTTTGCATGATAGCACTATATAGGGTGTTCTGTAGAATAAGATACGACACAACAAAGCAATATTTTCATGATTTAAAAACAAAATGCAATGATGTTTTCAGTAATTTCATGAAGAAATCAAAGACAAATCTAAGAAATTCCATAAATTAGAAAGCAAATGTTTTAAGAAGTAGTGACAATAGCCGATCTACAAGCTCGCAACGCGACGCGTTGTGTGCTTGTAGATCTACTATTTTCACTAGTTTGGGTCCCGGGAGACATATCATTTCTCTTTTGGGTCACAGGCTAAGAGGTTTGGGAACCACTGCCTTTAGACTAGATCAGAACACTGACTTAAATGGCAGAGTACATTAAGGATTCCAAATCCTTGGATTCAAACATATAGCAATTAACCTGTTATTTAATTTTAGTATTGACACAACACATCCTGCCTCTCGTACATGATGTATACATTTATGTTCCTATTTAGTCATTCTTTGAACTTGATCAAATAGATCTTACTTACTTACGCCTAGTATTACCCCTTAGCTTAGGCCGTCGACAAGAGTTCTCCAAGCATCTCGGTCCTGAGCCAACACTTCCAGCTGTCCCCAAGTGTGGCCCATATTCTTAGCAAGATCCAATAGATCAGTGAAATAAATGTGCGAACATTGTATTGCATTCATTGCTTATGTCAGTTCACTGACTACAGACCTATAAATCAGACACAAGATGTAAACCTACACAGTGGGTCATCATTGGAGATGGAGAGAATATGGTTGTAGTACAACCTTATATAATGATGATAATGTTGGTCTTATTTAGGCATGTACCGATATTATTGATTTTAATCGATTTGTGATTAAATTGCAATTTGAATCGTGATGTAAACTGCGTTAAAAAACGGATCTTTGTAAGATAACTGATTAACAAAAGAAAACAAAAAACAATTCAGTCATTTGCTACCTTATTGAAAAGAGAATAAGAGAAGAAAATTAAAAGAGAAAGAAAATATTGAATTTGTGTAAGAGAAATAATAAAAAGATTCAAATATATTTGTGTTAGTGAAAAATTATATTGTGAACCTACTAGTATTATTGTGATTCGAATCGTATCGTGAGTTGAGTGAATTTAGATGCCTAGTATTGTATTGTTTTTGCATTATTAGTTAGATTGATTGAAAATGTTATTAACAGTTTGCAGAATTACAGTACACAGTTTGCAGAATTACAGTACATTTCAAGCACAAACTCAATACAAAGGCTGTTAACTGTGAGTGGACGACCCAATTAAGCATTACACTTGTTTACAACAGGGTCCACCATGTTCAATTCATCAAAACATTTAGAGACGTACAAATAGACACTTCTATATAGACAAAGAACAGAACAGGAATTCATCATAATGGAGGTAAAAAGGGAAAAGAAACAGTGAGGGGAAAGGGGGGGGGATTCAGATTTTACGGGTGCTGTGGAGCAGGAGGTGCATGCATAGTCAAAGAAGCCTTGTACGAGGGCTCCTGTTAAGGTCTTCAAGGTGTTTTTGTCGACCAGTGAGGAGATCCTGTAAAGGAATCTTGTTCTTTGGTTGACTTTTTTGATTACGTTGGTCACCGGAAAGATTTGATTTTGATTTGATTTAATTGATATATTCATGATACAATTCATAAAAGAGCAGTACAGAATTATCAGGATTCCACAAAAAGTCAGAGGACTTAATTCCATTGTGATCCAAATAAATAAATAGTTACAGCATACGATAAGAAGAACATGTGTACTAACATCACAATACTAATGACATTTACAACAGGCCATCATAGATCAATAAACAAAAGACAATAAATAGATATAAATAGATAAATACAGCACTATACTAACTTGCCCATCAGCCACTTTTTCAACATATTTTTAAAAATATTCAAAGACTGGGCAAATTTAATTTCCCTTGGGATTTTGTTCCAATCCTCCACCCCTGTATATTTAAAAGAGCTTCTACCTACCTTATGTCTTAGGTTTGGTGGTTTAAGATCAGCTACACTAGCCCTTGTGTTCAAACTATGGAACTGGTTAACATACGGGAAGTAACGTTTAAAATATTTTGGGCATTTTTCTTTTAAGGTTTTATAGACCATAATGAGTCTCAATTGTTGTATTCTGCCTTCCACTGGGAGCCAGTTTAATTGTCTAAAATGGTTAGCTCCAATGTGGGTTCTTAGGGAGAGATAAAGGACTACCCTCATTAGTTTATTTTGTGATGTCTGTAGTTTATCTTTGGTGTTTTTGGATAAGCTGCTGTACCAGGTTAGGCAGGTATAATCAAAGAGACATTGTACTAATGCTGAGGCCAGTGTCCTCATAGTGGTACTATCAAGAAATTTGGCAATCCTAGCTAGGAACTTAGTCCTTGCGTGGATCTTGCCAATAACTGAATGGGCCATTGGTTCACTAGACATGTTCTGATCTAGAGTGCAACCTAAATATGTAACTGATTTTTTCTCCTGGAGTTTAACTCTGTTACATTCGACTGAGAAGTTGGTTACCTCTCTTAAGTTGTGCTTGGAAGCAAAAACAATACATTCAGATTTACCCAAATGCAAGGATAACTTGTTTTCACTTAACCAGATGTTGACTTTTTTTAGCTCATTTTCTAGAGAGCGGCTAACTGATTCTAGGCACTCACCTGTCACCAGTAAGGTGACAGGTGATTAGCCTCCAGGATGGAACCTAGGTAGGTAATTTCATCTTTACGTGTGATAACATTGTCACCCACTCTAACCAAGAAGCCATTTGCCTTGCTGAGATTACAATTAGATCCAAAGAGAATGGATTCAGTTTTTCCCAGGTGTAAAGATAGTTTGTTATCAGCGAGCCAGGTGCAGATTCTACCGAGTTCAGAGCTGAGGGCATTTTCAACCTGCAGATATGTATTACTGATTAATTGAGTACAATGGACCACAATGGAAACAAGCCCCATGGGTCTTTTTGTGTTAAGCCAATAAGGTTGGCTCTGGCTGGAAGCATTTTGGTGGTAATAATAACCTTTGGAGCATATTCCAGTGTGCTGTCTATTGTTGTTTACTTCTGCCCACGGCACCGGTTTAGTTTTTTGTGTGTGCTCTTCTATTTGTTGCCCACACTTCATTCATTACCTCTCATTTTCTTTATGTGTTGTATACTACAGGCCCCTGATTCTCAAATATGTTTATATTTTGTGCCAATGTTAAAAGCTTTGTATACATAGCCTTTGCATTCCTAGTGAAATCAAAAATAGATATTGTGCTTTTACAGTTTTAATGAAAAATAAAGACAACAAACGCTTAGAGAGAGTGATGTGATGTGAATGATGTCCCTTTGCTGACAATTACTTGACATTTATTACTTGACATTCTATCACTATGGTTTCTGGGAATAATTTGGTTCAGGCACAGGTAGCTGATAATAACTGCACTTTAAAGGAATGAACAGTCTTTTTTATACTCTAGTCTACTGTAGGTGGAGAGTTACAGTGGAGAGAGTGAAACATATGATCTAACTAAAAATGTCTATAAATTCTCTCACAGGGCTGTAACTGTTGAAATAATAGTAAAATCAAACTGTTCCTCATTTTGCTGGGGACCCCCTGAAGGACCCCTGGGAGTGCTATGCTGATTATGTGCATGTGACAAAAGAGACACATACCTAACTGTCATAGCTGACGTAGTGGTCAGGGGTTCACTGTCAGAGCTCGTGTGCATTGCGGAGGTTGTCAGGGGGACTTTTCTGTCAAAGGTTGTGTGCGTGTGTGTGTGTGTGTGTGGGGGGGGGGGGGGGGGGGGTATTGGGGACTCATGTGACGAAGGTGCTATTACGGTAAAGGAGGGGTCATAATGGCAGTATTAATAGCCTCTTTTGATCCCTGGCATGGTGAAAAGATGTCATGGGAAACTCCAGATCCCATCGGGAAGTAATACAGTACAGATACTAGTCACAAATGTACGTACAGTGGATCTCATTGACTATGTATGTGTTGATGGACTTACTACAGGAACTCTTGCTCTTGCTGAGCCATGTGGTCCATTCCTTGAATAGAAAGAAAGTATAAAAACGTCTGTGATTGTTGGATGGATCAATTTATTTAGTTATATTTACAAGTCCAAAACTACCATCACAATCTCTAGTTATCTAGTACTTCATCTTTCCAATTTTAATCAGGGCAAAACATTTCTGAAAAATAAGCTACTTTATAAGCTATAACTTTATTTTTTGCGAGCTTTGTCTTTGCATTCCTAGTGAAATCAAAAATAGATATTGTGCTTTTACAGTTTTAATGAAAAATAAAGACAACAATCACTTAGAGAGAGTGATGTGATGTGAATGATGTCCCTTTGCTGACAATTACTTGACATTTATTACTTGACATTCTATCACTATGGTTTCTGGGAATAATTTGGTTCAGGCACAGGTAGCTGATAATAACTCCACTTTAAAGGAATGAACATAGTCTTTTTTACAACACCTTGCACAGTAAAATCGTCAATTTTACTCTGAGGCCGAAGCCACTGGAGGTGAATGGAATTGAAGAGCTAAAAGTTCGATTCCATTCCAAGTACTTCACCAGCCATGAATGCTGATCTTGGTGGTACACATTACCATGTCTATTCACACCTATTCTTTACTTGCTACAATCATCTACAACAACTTATAAAATCACACCTGTGTGAAGTGAGGGGCACTCTTATCATCGTACATCATGACGTAAAATAGACACTATGCAAATTTGCTCAGACACTATGACGTAAAATTCTCCATTCATTGTCAATGGGAATTTAATGTTTGTGTAGGACAAAATTAGACACAATGCCGATTTGCTCAAACACTATATGACGTATAATTCTCTATTCATTGTCAATGGGAATGTAATGTTTGTTTAGGACAAAAATAGACACTAAGACGATTTGCTCAGACACTATGATGTAAAATGTTCCATTCATTGTCAATGGGAATTTAATGTTTGTGTAGGACGGAAATCTACACTAATAGCTGAATATAGGAAATAAGAAAACCTAGGATGTTCTCATCATCACCCCCCAAAACAGATGACTTTATGTGTAGACCATTTATCATTTACCAGTAATGGGGCAATAGTGCAAAAAAACAATGATTACACAAAGTGAATTAAATTAAAATGAAAAAAAAAAAAACATCACTACCCTCTTGCTACAATGCCATGTAGATGGAAGAAGACATTCAAACAAGAATCAGTGGCTAGGGGCGACCCCCTACCTCCATAGTTAGGTATGATCATTAAGTAAGGAATATAATGTGTTGAGAACACATTGACATGATTCTCTTGCATATATTGCAAAGTCAAACTATGGCACAACGAATTTAGAGGATTTAAATTTTCAACTTCAAAATGTGCAACACATTGGAAACTATCTACAGTTGTAAGCTGCATGAAATGTACCCAGCTGAAATAAATATCAGAAATCCTCTCGTCTCTCCTACATAATGAGGTCATTACATCAGAAGAGGAGTGTCAGAGATGACACTCATTCTCCGGGCCACAACTGCACTGTATATTCTGTTCAAATAAGCAGCTCAGCTCTTCCTTTTCTTTCTTAAAAACAAAAACAAAAAACAAAAAACACTACAATCAAAATCATTAAAAAAAATAGACGCTACCCAAGCCTAACAGTCCTGTTGAACAGTGAGGCACATCCTTACATGGCAGAGGAAGCCTGACAGACAGATGGACTAGATAATGTCACAGAAGCGACATAATCTGAAAAACATATATTAAATGATCCCCAGGTTAGTATAGGTTAGTGATCAACGTCTTCATACACCATAACAAGGGACATTAAATAGCAGATTTCAATACAGACAATGTATGAGGCAAATGTAAAAATGAAGGCTTTAGATGTTTTTTGCAAAGTAGTATCTACATTTTAAAGTTCTGCGGAAAAGAAGATAAAATAAACTGAGGAAGAGCTGTTTTAGTTTGGTGATCATTCACTGACCTAGGTCAACTTCCGACCCCTCACTGGTAGATTTCCTACTCCATTCATTCCAGGTGGTTGTCTTACATCTCTGGTTACAATCAAGATATATAGCCTATATACCAGTGTAAATACAAAACTCTGTTTCTTATGTTCATGGTGCTTTTTAGTGATGCATAGGATGATAAGCTGGCTTCACAGAGCCTGCTTGTGATTTCATGATGTAACATTTCAAAGAATGTCCTTATATAAGATTAACAGAGTAGCATAATGAATTGATAAGTCAGTCTCTCATGACTTGGTGGGAACACTTCCCTCTTTAGTAAGTCCTTAACTTGCAACATAAAACCCTCTGAGAAAGAGGGAGCTTTTGTTAGAGGGAATCTGAGACAGAACATTCAACAGCTTGATGGAGAAATGATAACACGTATCTTCAGCTGAATACATTATGAAGTAGGAAAGGGTCTTCATAGTTCTGTCATACCCTGCAAAACAATAAGGAACTTGTGTTAGTGGATGATAGTGTTCTGTAAATGTATATTAGAGTATTCATTTCCGTGTAGGCTTAACGATGACAAGTGCAAAGTTTGGTGCTCTTTTGCGCAGAACACTTTAAACCAATACAATTTAAGTGTTTCATGTTAAACACTGCACGGCACTTGCCCTGTCGCCCCAGTTGGCACATGCCCAGTCAGCATGGTTGCATAACCGTGCTCAGCACAGCCATGATGCAGGGAAGGCTTAATGATGTAAGGATGTCTAAATATTTACTACTATTGCTTATTGACAACTATTGTTGAGGAGGGACAATAATAGCCTACATTTGCAAATCCACAACTATTCATAGAAGACTACAGTCTTTGTCACCTTTAGACATTCAATGCCATGTTAACACATGTTTGAGTAAAGGGTATTCAGGTTATAATCTAGGTTCTCACCAGAAACCGCACGCACGCACGCACGCACGCACGCACGCACGCACGCACGCACGCACACACACACACACACACACACACACACACACACACACACACACACACACACACACACACACACACACACACACACACACACACACACACACACACACACAGAGAGAGAGGCTATAGCATATATAATTTATAATAATAACAATAGGCCCAACATGGTATGCAGAATATTAGACTGAATCCAGACATCCTGGCCGGCGTCCATGTCACCTCACCTCAGTAGCCACACCCAAGCCTTCACATGGAAGTGCTTGGACACCACATTTTCACCTGAAAAAGGTGATTGACGTGCACAATTCTGCCTAGCCCCAGCCCCTCCTCCAGCGTATCAGGTACGCTAATTATTGTGGTTACAGAGGGTGTACTATTTTTTTAATTTGTTTTAACCGGTTTGAGTATATTACGACATATAGTGTATACTGGTAGTAGAACACACCACTGGGTCAAGGTATATTTTATTTGGCTGCAGTATAAGCCTGAACAATTTCCATGCATTTTTAACCCATCTACAACTTGACTAAAATATTGACTTGGGACCCGGACCGCCGGCCACCCTAGGCTGCAATGCAATTGTATTAATAAATAAATACAATTGTCTTTTGATCTACACTACCAGCAGTGGGCATTATTAGTTACAGTCAAGGTACATCATTGCAGTACTGAGATACTGTACACCATGGCCATCAGTATAACTAATATAGTATATAGCATAACAGTATAACTTGTGATTGTTTTGCCTCTATCTACTCTTATTTGACCAACAATTCCATGTAGGTCCAGCTTTCACCACTGCTGTTCACTGGTTATTAGTGAAGTGTTTCAATGCTCAAAGTGCCCATGAATGGAGAGGGCCCTGGCCTGCAGTCATCCCATACTCATACTGGCTGAGTAGGTTGTAAAGCCTAATTTCAGGTGACCAGAGCCACCTTGTGGCCAATATTATACAGGACAGACAGCATTGCTAGTTTACCTTTGAAATGAACGCAGCCCAGGTCCTTCTCACAAACCTTTATCCGCAATCATTGATTTTGGTCTGGAAATGAGATAAAATGAAGTCACATTTCATCATGTGATGACTGATGTTCCTGTGTTTCATGAAAGTCATGTACGTGTTATGCCTATTTGTTATGCATTGCTGGCAAACAAGATTAAAGCTTTAACAAGAGTTTGAGCAGAGATTCCCAATCTGGTTTCCAGGGCCCGCTGGTGGGCCATGAGGGCTTTGCAAACATTTTTTTATTGAGAATATAACATTTATATGAATACATTATGTAAACATAATTATGGTATTTGTTCTTAATTTGCATTGTGATACTGACAAATAGGAACTTAAAGTATATTGTGTTAGTTCCATTGATACACAATCAAATGATTGATCATTAAATTAAACATGCTCTGAAAATGCTCGCAACCCACCCATCCGTCCACTTAGCACGGCAGCCATTCATTCGGCTGCCGTGTTAAGTGGTGAAACAGGTGGGCCACGAAGGGCCTGATTCAGAAGAGGTTGGGAACCACTGCGTTATTAGGGGCAAAGCAGTACCTCTCTGTCTTTACTGTCTCATGTGGATGTGACTGCTGCTGTTGTCTCTGTTCCTGCTCCAATCTATATGCGTGCGTGCGCGCGCGCACACACACACACACACACACACACACACACACACACACACACACACACACACGCGCGCGTGCACACACACCAGAATCAGTTCTACCATAGCTTGAAGTATTCAAATGTGCTTATTGTAAGCACATGAATAGATTAATTAATAGCTACTGCAGTGGTGCAGCCCAAAGGTGATCATTTTAACTCAGTGCATCTGCTAGGGTTCAATTTGAATAATAAATGCATTTCATTTCATTTAAATGTGCTTCACCTCTCCTTTCGAGCTTTAATCCTCTCCTCGTCAAATCTGAAAAAGAGGTGAATGGTCAAATGCTGTCATAACTCATAAGTCCTTTTAGAACAGAGAATGCTAACTGATATTTCAATTGATCATTAATGATCAAAGCTGATGAATAATAATATTGTCAATTTTTGTACCTAAAATAGTATTTTTTTAATGGCAAGGTTTATTTCTTTATATTGACATAATTCCTAATTTCCTAAATCATGTATGCAACCCAGCATCAGTCAGTCAGTAAATGAAAGAAGTAGAAAGTACTGTAAACATTCTGTCTCTTGTGCCATCTAGTGGTGGTAACCACTTACTGCGCCACACACTCAGGGACCTGCACATGCTCCATGGGGACAATCTCTGCCAGCTCATCCAGACTGTGGACATACTGGATCTTATTCATGAACTTCACACTGCGGAAGATGAAGATCAGAACAAGTTTGTGTGTGTGTGTGCATGCGTGCAAGTGTGCAAGTGTGTGTGTGTGTGTGTGTGTGTGTGTGTGTGTGTGTGTGTGTGTGTGTGTGTGTGTGTGTGTGTGTGTGTGTGTGCGACGTGCGTGCGTGTGTGCGTGTGTGTTACCTAATGAAGGGTCTGGATATGGCTAGGACGGTGCGTATAAACCAGGTAGGATGAGCAATGACCAAAGACTTCAGATTCTTCCTCAACCTGCAACCACAACACACAAGCAGGAGTAAGTCCATTTAATCAGCGGTCTTGATACCGGAAGGTCGCCAGTTCGAATCAGCGGTCCGACACGTTAAAATTACCACCGCTGAAGTGCCCTTGAACAAGGCATTGAACCACTACGATGAAATGTTCTATGAGCAGGGCCTGGCTGGAAACAAGTTCTTGAGCTTAGCCCAGATACCCTGGGTAAATATAGTAATCATTTCATTTCATTTCATTTCAGCATTAGCTGAGCTACTAGAAGTGCAGGGTAACTAAAAGCACAGCGCTTTGTGGTATAGTAACTGAATGAAACACATTCAAAACTATAGCAATGCATTTAAGCTCATTGACCAAGATTCAATTAGAGGCTTTCTGAGTCTTCTCCAGGCTCCTAATGACAGATAGCAGCCGACGGGTTCCATCACTCTTCATTTACACTTGTTTGGGTCTCAGTCAATCTGTCAGTATAATGTCATGCATGTCTGTACGAAGCGCAGGCACTGCCGGGCAGTATAAATTGGTCACATTAGCCACACTGTCCAAGTGTGTCTATTGAGACTTAATAAGTTAATAAGTGTCTCACAGTGAGCAAGATCTAACTACATTTAAAACATGTATAATATTAAATAATGGATTCTTTAAACGTTGTGAGCATAATGTCCACTCCCCTTCATATTTCCTCTTCACTAACAGAAAGAAAGATGAGATGCACCGTGGGACAATGTCTGTGGTAGGATTGCCTCTTAGGCCACTATAGTGTTACGTATGGCTCCAGATGAGAACGTCTTAAGTACTGCATCATCCATGGATGCTAAACTGACTTCTGATAGTAATCAATCAAACGAATAGATACCTACCGCCTGTCAATCATCTGGTAACACTTCTTGAGCCAGCTGATCCCAGGCATCTTGCCTCGTGGAGTGCCTCCATTCATGTAGATGATCAGGTAGTCCTCCGCTACCAGCATCTCTAGACTGCTAACCACATACCTGGACGAGCAGGGATGTAAAGTACAGTATGCTTTGTTATGGGAAATATTGTCATTTAATTTTGGTAGCCTCAGAAGAGTGCAGTTCTTCTACTGGATATAATTCACATAGCGGCTATTTTGCTCTTACATCATACTCAGGGGTGGGCTAGTGTATGACATAATAAGAGTATAATGACCATTGCTTGAATATGATCTTTTCTTTTCAAAATCTTTTTATTTTAGCAAGAATGAATGTCAAGTCACAGGTTCTTAGGAAAAATCATAGCCCGTGTGAACTGAGTGGTGCAACTCCCCTCTCCCCCCCCCCCCCCCCCCCCCCCTCTCTCTCTATCTGTCTCTCATTAGCAGGCAACAGTGCAGCACTATCTCTCTCTCTCTGTTTCTGGCACAACAGCGCCACTTTTGCCCCTACTGCTACTCATAGTCACACACATAGGTTAACACACACATAGGTTAACAGTTTATCACGGACATTGCTGTTCCTTGGAGTGGTTGCACCACTAAAAAAAAACAAAAAAAACATCAGATTTTACACAAGAGTACAGCCCTTCAGTGGTCAAGTGCAGTCAGTTACATATAAGGAATAGGTTAGACCACTCCTAAGTATCAGTGACTCTAAACAAATGTATAAATCTCAGAGATCATAGGGAAGACATAATGAAAAGACTATGTTGTTGCGCATAACATGCCCCTTCAAGACAAAAGAAAAAACATTTTCTCCCCTTCAAGTCCAAATTTAGTAAAGCCAATTCCAAATTTCCTCTATCTCTGATAACCCCCACAATCAGTCATCGGGAGGGTGAAGAAAGCCTCAGGTCTCCTCCGATACCCGGGCCGTCAAGCCAACATCTTCTTTCCACCCGACAGTGACGGGTCTCACTAGGGGGGCGTAACGCATGTGGAGGTACACGCTATCCCCCCCACCTCCTCCCCCCTCTGAACAGGACTTGAATATGATCAATAACTAAGTCACGATAAAAGACATAGATCAACATAATTGTGAAGGAGAATCAATAAGCATAAGCATGTAAACTCAACATTGCTGGCCCAGTGTTTCTGTGTTTTGTTAACAGTCACTTATACTCACAGAAAAAGGTTCTCCATGATGTAGTGATAGTCAGCGCAGCTGCTATCAGGCAGGTAACAAGCGGAGAAGACAATTATGGCATTTAGGCCCTCACCGTAGTATCCTGAGTGTATGTACGTACGTGCGTGTGTGTGTGTGTACAGTAGGCAATGGGGGAGAAAAGGACATAGTCGATTTGAGAGTAGAACGCGTAATATGCTGAGTAACGTAGTATTAAGTGTGAGATGCCCAATAAACTACGGAAGAATGAAACCTAATATACAGTATATAGCTTCAGTATACAGCTTCTGAGATGCACCAGACTGGCCTGCCATAGGCTAGAGGCGTGGTTGGAACTCCCTTCTGCCTAATATACAGTATATTCACAAAGTTCATGGTAATAGCGATAATGTATTTACCATGAACTTTGGTATTCTCAATAAATTGTATTGATAATACGGTTATTTATTATCAATACAATTTATTGAGAAAACCAAAGAACCATTAAAATGATATAATAGAATGTAACAGTCTCAGACCATATTTTTTAAGTGGACAGTATGACTGTCAAGGTCTTTTTTTGGCATGGCTTTGGCCAGGAGGTGCACACACATCCAAACGATTTTAAGTAGGCTAACTGGCCTTCATGTTCCAGCTGCAGAGTGAACTGTAATTTGACACTGACCTCCATGTGTGATAACCCGGAGGTAGGGTCTGATGACCTGCATGTCGATGCGATGCTCCTGCTCGCCAATGATCACCGTCCTCCAGAGACGTCCGTTTCCGCCAGCCCCATCCTCGTCCACCTCTCCTGACCGGTCAGCTGGACCGGCTTTGGCCGAGGCCACTGGCGCGTCATCTGAACAAATGACATGCAGTTTCTATGCCGTTGGGATATTTTTGCTACTTTGTCGCTTCCTTATAACAGTGGAGCTTTCCATGCAAAAGTGTGTGTGTGTGTGTGTGTGTGTGTGTGTGCAGCATTACATGAAGAGCGTGATGTGTCGGAAGCCTGTGACAGGCTTGAGCGTTGGCGTTACACGTTTACAAGTGCGACCTGCAGTCGCAATCACTTACCTTCCCACTCCAGGTCGGTGCCGTTGGTGATGAACTCCAGGGAATCCGTCTCATCTGGGGTATCAATGTCGTCTACGTTAATATCCAGGTCGTCAGGTGTATCCAGGAAGTCATCTGACAGCAGAGAACCCTCACTGTGGTCCAACGACAGGTTCATATCCGGAGCAACCAGTGTACGCCGTTTGCGGTGGGAGGAGGAGACACCTCCGCCTCCTCCACTTGGACTGACATCCAGGGCGTTGGGCGGAGCTTGGATCGGGAGGGGATATCAATCAAAGAGTCCAATTAGGAACAGGGGGCTGTTATGGCACATGGGTGGCCAGAGTATTTTGTCTTGATGGAACAGGGCTCAACGTCATATATCCAATGGACATTGAGAGAGACATCCCCAAGCATGATATATTATTTACAGTATACTGCAACATTGCCAGTGTTGATGGTCCATGACTGATTAATTGATAAATAGGCAGGAGAAGGGCGCACACCAATATTAATGAGGTGATAAAGGCCTAAGGCGATGAACAATGAAAAAGAAGAAGAAGACCTTACAGGTCGAAACGTTGGTTTCTGTTAATAAACTTCCAGCATCGTGGCTATGAGTGTGCTGCCTTTTTCTTCTTTTCCATGACTGATTAATACATTAGTTTGGGGAACAACAAACACAGCAAATGACAAAAAGTGAAACAATATATAGATCTGTCAGAATGGTAAAAAGTGTAGTTCTAATAGGCTTCAAATATCATCACCAAAGGTCTTGACACGTGTCAATGTAAATGACTGTCCAGTACCCAAGTTTACTTACAGGTTCTGTCATCGGTGAGACCACAGGAAGACTCCATGTCCCCGTATTCTGGTAGTGGTCTGGGGGAAACATGAAAGTGGTAATGTAAATCTATCATACAGTAGATAAGAGTATATTTTACTATTAGTGTAACTGGGTGATACATAATTGCACATTAAAAGTTCATCACTTGGAAAAGGATTGAAACATTTTGTTGACTAGAACCCCTGAAGTTAAGCCTTACAATAACACTACTACACCAGTTGGCCTAGTTCCCACAAGTCAGATCAGAGACAACCTAACATTTCACCCACAAACAGATTTGTCTTTTTTTGTATGAATCTTAACTATTCATCAAAGCATCATTCTCAGGTCTCATATTACAGTGTTGTTACTGAACCATATGGCACCATACCAGCAGCCGGTGCTGATGTGGCTCAACAATGAATTGGTCACGCAATCAGCAGATAAATGGGAATTAACTTATCTCTGGGGAGACATTTAAATTATAGAGATGCCAGTCAGGCTGTTAAATGGGAGTATAAAGGCAGAGAGATGGTGGCAAAAATAGCTGTGGGGTGATAGAGAATGGGAGAGGATGAGAGAGGGAGAGCAAGAGACAGTGTAAGAGAAAGAGAAAGGAGCACATGACCCACCCTCCTAGTCTGTTTGGGGAAGTGCAGAGACACAGGGGCTGTTATGTCCCGACATCTGGTGTGTGTGTGTGCGTGCGCGTGTCTGAACATGCATGTACGTGAGGACATGCACACTACACATTCCAACAACACAGCAATGGCTCTATAAGAAGGCTGTAATGCCATATGTTTAAATATGGATACAAGTCAGATTTATATTATTGTATTATTGTTTTGTTTTTTTAAAGATTTGTTTCTGCCTTTATTGATAGTATCAAGTGAAGATAGACAGGAAAGAGGGAGAGAGAGAAGGGGAGAGACACCCAGCAAAGGTCGTCATGAACGGGACTCGTACACACAACGTGCTGTCAGGCCAAAGCCTATATGTGGCATGCGCCTGGACCACTTGGCCAGCAGGCGCCCCTATATTATTGTATTGTTGTTAACTTGTTAGCGACATAACTAATCTCCAGTAACTGCATCCTCGTGCAAGCCAAACATGCTTCCCTCCTTCCATCCACAGTGTGACAATATGCCCCACCAACAACACCAGCCAAGGGACAAATAAGCACACAGCCAAGACAGGCCAGTGATGAACGATCCAACACTATTCCCTCAGGACCCTTATGTTGATTACCATCCGCCCTGCATATGATGCACAGCACAATATACAATGCAGAGGCTGTCTTTGTTCAAAAACATGCCCTTTCTCCCAGACACGGTTACTGCTATTTACAAGGAGTATGGATTTCCGTTTGATAAGATGAGCGATACTGTATTGTTGGTCATGCACTGTATACAGCCACATTCTCTAAATGAAAACAAGATCTCACATGTCGAATCAGCAGAGGGTGGAAGGATGGATGATGCTTACCTAACGGAAAGAGAGGGAGGATTGTATCAAAGATGATTCCGAAGAGCAATCCCACTTTGCATCCCTTTGCATCCAGTTATTTCATGAATTAATTCCCAGCCGAAGGCAACGCATCTCTCAGAGCCTATAGCCCAATGATTCAATATGCTGCTGGCGTTCTTGCTTTCTATTCCTTCTTCTGCTCTCCTCTCCTAAGCCAAACCTGCCTCCATCTTCCTGGTGATGCTGTGTTGTTGACTGGTGGCTGCCGTTGCGTCATATGACGTGGCCAGAGACCATTTATGGAGAGAGCTGCACCTGCTCCCCTGCTCAACCCCCTGGCTGCCTCTCCTGCTCCCCTCAACCCCCTGGCTGCGCACACGCGCACACACACACACACACACACACACACACACACACACACACACACACACACACACACACACACACACACACACACACACACACACACACACACACACACACACACACACACACACACACACACACACACACACACACACACACACACACACACACACACACACACACACACACACTCTCTCGTATTATCTTTCCATGTATTTCGACTCTCTGTCTAGTCTACGCAACGCATCCATCACTCTGACACTATAGCTTTCTCTAGCAGTGAACAGTGTGTCTGACTGAATGTTCGTCAAGAATCAGTGTCTCTCCCACTGTTTTGTTCTCTCACCCAGGGAGACCCTACTGTACATTTCAGTTATGGTAAACATGACGTGATTTATTATGAAGTGGGATATTGATACTGCATCTGATATATAACCCCTGACACTCTCTAACTAATTATAAACTAGTTTTCTCATTCAACATCCTATAGCCAAATTCATAAATGAATTAATTGCTATTAAATATGTCTATTATTATACTAGAGTTACGTATAATATCTCTGTAAACGTCTTACTTTAGATAACAACCAATGAGTAAGCAATGTTCAGACAAGCAAGTTCTACACAAGCACCTAAACCAGACTTATTTGCGGTGCATGGGTCATATCAAGCCTAACTGCACCGCACCCACACAAGCTAACCTTCTGGGAATTGAGTCACATTATGCAAAACTCAGTGATGCATGCTGTGTTATGATGAGGACTAGAGGTGTACAGCAGTATGAACAGAATGCTATAGCACCATCCCTCCCACCTAGGGGGAAGGCATGCTTGCATGGCATTAGAGGGGAATTAATTATACAGCTAGTAACAACTATGGCATTTGTCACAACCTGGCTAAGACGAATGCCTAAGTGGGGAACTCTTTGAAAAATAGAACTTTATTATTTGTACAAGCTACATAAACTGTACGTATGTGTGAGAAACATTCTAATCGACACCAAACCAAACCAAACAACCTAACAAAGCAACAAGGAGAGCCAGACTGACTGTTGACTGGTGAGGTGAGCAGTCACCCTGACATAGGTATCAAAGATTTCATAATGGGCCTCTCCTCAGGACCCAGACAACCCACTACACAGGAAATCAGTTACCCTAACAACAACCATATTAATAACACTATTTGTACATTGACAAATTGTACATTTGTTCTCTGCTAAGCTATTTCAATGGAGCAAAGAGTACAGGATTCAGCCTTACACACAACAGTTGAGCAACCGCTAAGCACAGCATCAAAAAATAACATAATAATACTTTTTTATAATTATTATTGATTATGTTAGTGCGTTCATGTGCAGACGAATGTGCTATATATTGCTGTTTTAGTTACCTTTGATAAATGTATACAAACCATATGAATGATCAATTATATGACACAAATTCACTTGAACAAACACTAACACAAACACAATACACTATGCTTGTACTGTATAGGCACACACACGCACGCACGAACACACACACACACACACGAACACACACACACACACACACACACACACACACACACACACACACACACACACACACACACACACACACACACACATACACATAGATGACAGAAAACAAGCATTACAAAAGGTACATTAATGCATGCAACAGACGATGCTCAGGGAAGGAGGATAAAGAGAGATGAATAGAGGATGAACATATTGAAAATTAATCCAACCTTGGGAAGTCTTCATCCTGCCACTCATCCTTTACCTCCATGTTCTCCATTCTTAGTGTTGCCTCTGTTGTGCCCATCCCTTGGAGGGGAGAGGGGGGCCTAGGAGTGTACAAAGAACTGCATTACTTATTAATGTTCACCATTTATAATGACAAAAGAAAACTGTCACAAAAATGCTTCTAACTATATACAGACAGCTGCACTGCTATATGAGCTGGACAGCAGAAAAAACTAAATGCAAAGGTCAACATTTGTAACAAGAGGATTTCATCCTGCTAATTTACTTTCTATGGTTACAATTTAGGGTCTGAATCAGGGTCACATGCAGGCTTTTATCCTTCTCCTCATAGGGCTCCACATGAAAGGCGCGTGACTGATTCTGACAGGTCCCTTCTATTGGTGTTGGCTGCTTTCAAAGTCAACTACCATGCGGATCCTGGGTGGAATTCAAGAGGCTGGGAAAGGGGTGCAGAATTCAAACTTAATCCTTCTACATCAAGCCTTAATCCTTCTGTGCCGAGTCTATTGGCAACTTTTTGATCAATATTCAGAGTTACACAACAGTGAGTACATGCTGGCTGTGATATAGTCTGATGTATAGATTGATACCTTGTATTCGAATACAAAAGGGATTAAGAATAAACTTGTATTTGTAGATGTTTTAACAGTGTTATTCTGTGATAGCTTGTAACATGACTTTTAGCTCATTCTAATGCATCATCATAACCTACATTCATGAATTTCTACAGGAGAATTCACTCTCAAACTAAATTATTGACACCTTAGACAAATTGCTGACATTACCGTATAAACAGTAAGTGCACAAAATAGCATTGTTAGAGCCTAGCATACTTGTTCTATCCACTCATGTGTAAAACAACCTGTCTTCCAATGAGTGTCTGAGGATTCACTCGTCTAAAATGGTGGAAATAATTTAAGAACAGACTTTGTAAAGGAAGGAAGTGCCGCTTGAAGACAGGCCAATACATCCAGATATTTCACAATACTGTACAATAACAATAAATGTAAAGCTAACTAACTCAATTTGTTAATGGTAAACATTTTTCATTGTCTTCTAGACTTCTACACTGTATGTTGCTGTCTGATGGTGACGATAAGCTTGCATCAACATGAGTATGGATGTGGTGCAGTGCATGTCCCTGTGAAATATTTGTAATTCATGGAAGTGGTAGTTACTCATAAACAGTATTTATGCTGAAACAACATCCACCACTGCAAGTTTTGCATCATCATACATTACTATGCAAATGTCAACGTATATTTTTCTGAAATTCAGACAATCAAAAAATGCATAAGATTGCATTATAAGCCAAATCATTATAACCCACAGGGTACCAAAATTAAAAGGGCATGCATGATAAAGAAAAAACCCAGCTATCAAAAATAATGTCACAATAAATGATCTTCTTCATGATGCCAAGGCTGCCAATACCAATGGTATGGATTTGGTTCACCTCTGAATTGTGTGGTAGATTACATCAGTGTAAAATTATAGAATAGACATTTTTGGATAGACAAATGGCTACCATGCTACTCTAAATCAGAGCTGCATGTTGTTCACTGTTCAATGCTCACAGTGTTAGTCCAACTGCTGTGGTGAATCAACAAATATGTTAGGAGAGAGCACCACAAATAGTACCCAGTGTTCATTTAAAAAAGAAATATATATATATATATATATTTTGATGTGTAGAACACAAACGCAAAGGCATTGTAATGAATGACTATAGTACTCACATGGGCAGTGTGAGCCCCCTCGAATATCTCTTGCTCGTCTGTGCCTGGGTGGGTGTCCTTCCTCGTCAGTCACAGATGCAATGTTTTAATGGTTGAAACCTGTAGTCCTCCAAATCAATGCATGAGTTAGGGCTGAATCTCCCGCTCATTCTCATGTGCATATAAACGCACACATGCACAGTACTCGGCGCTCTCTCTCTCACACACACACACACACACACACACACACACACACACACACACACTCACTCACTCACTCACACACACACACACAGACACACACATACACTTCCAAAGTGTCCTCCTCAGTAGCCAACAGCAGGTGCCTCAAGACAGGGGCCACCTCTGTGCTCGTCTCCCCCTCATCTCCTCCTCCTTTTCTGCCCACCTTTGTCTAGGAAGGAGAGAGTAAAAGACTGGCGTGAAGAGACCGCCGACGCGTTGCCTCCCAGCTCAGCGTTTCACCCCAGCAAGACACAAAACCCTTTAATTAGAATACATCTGCTCTGGCATCATGAGTGCTCTCTCTCTCTCTCTCTCTCTCTCTCTCTCTCTCTCAGCTGCAAAACCCCCTTATATATGTCCTGTTTCCCCAACAGTCAGCTTTTCATTCTTGAACTGATTTCACATTCTATATGGGGTCCATTAAAAAAAGAAATCACATATTAATCAGGTCGTCTGTTTGCTTCCTTGACGTTACCAATCATATTGTTTAATCCTGTCAATGGTCCCCTATGTGGCCACTGTTCCTTAGCAACAGCATCTCCCTTTTACTATTGGTCTCTCTCTCTCTCTCTCTCTCTCTCTCCTCGGACTCCTCCTCAGTTTTTTCACCCTCATGCACTGCTTCTACGGGCAGACACATAGCCTACACAAATATATTATTCCACCGACACTTCCATCCAATCATATCACTCTCATCCAGTTTGCAGCACACGTTCTGCTTCTGCTCCACCCTGTTCTTTCCACATGCAGCCATGTCTTTTCTGTTACTGTCATGACCTTAGTAAGGTCATGACATGCACATCCATTGTCCACGGCAATTTAGCTAGCCAAACTAAAAAACAGTAGCTATTTTGGACTTGGCCTGTCTGCTACCTGAGTAGCAGGATGCCCTGATCAATATTAGCTACATTATATCCGTCCTTATTAAACATTTCTTTGCAAACTCTCTACACAAAATAATTTGATACTGTTGCTACAGTGATGATCAAAGTGCAAGAATTGGAGAAGCCTGTAAGGAGAAAAATAAATAAATAAATAAAGTGGGCCTGTCAATTAATCATTAGCCTTGGATCAAGACTATCATACGTATTTCATGGAGTTTGACCTTTACTTTCGTAGCTATGTAAAATTGCAAATGTCTAAGTCGATAAAATACATCTATCATACTAGTCTTGATCAATAATTAATTAATAATTAATAATAATCATCATCAATCAGTTTTGGACAAACATTGTGAAACCAAAACACAACGCCCCTGAAAACGTTTACTGAGTCTGACACACACACACACACACACACACACACACACACACACAGGTGGGTGGTAGGTAGGCTACTATGCTACAGACAGTACAACTACAGTCTACAGTACAGTGACACACTTACAGACTGTTACAGTCAGTCTGCATATTGTAATCAGCTGTCTGTCACTTAGCGCTGGTAGAGTTAACGCAGCAAGCAGGCGGGCGCCCCGACTGAGTGACAGACACACGTGACACAAGCGGATACTGGCCCGTCCACGTACAGTCAGTGCTGCTGCTGTGAACGGGAGATGCAAAGATGGCTGCGAGCAATTATTATGGCTATACACATGGTGCCGGTCCGCAGTACAGGTAATTCCAGTTGATGCGTGCGTCTGTTATACTAGGTGTCAGCGTGACATTCATATTCACGCTGTTACTGGTCCCATTGGCAACCTCTCACACACGCACACCGTGCGCAATTGATGCGGGTTCACACTGTCCTGTCCGTGCAGTCAGTGGACGAGCTCGTTAGCTACTAGTGCTGCTGCTGCGTTAGCTTTAGCATGCGATCCTGCAGGCCAGCGGTCGCACACGCATTTGGCACGAAGCGGCGAGCCGAAAAAAATGGTCACACTTTGGGTTAGAAAGTTGGAGAGCAGCTGCAGCAGCAGCAGAGAGGACCTCTCTGTATGTTACTTGTGTCAGGTTACGACGAAGGCAGACAAGTGAAGCCCCAAGCTACCGTTTCTGAATGGCAGCCTCAGCCTGCCACTAGCTGTTGCAGACTGCAGTTTTTAATATCTGTGGGGTGACTGGTAGCTAGGGAGGGTTTTTGGCCAACAACACATAATAATGATCACATCACATTCCTAGTATTTGGGTTTTAAAAATAATTGAGACTTTTTGTAATTTTGTGGTGAATGTCATTTTACATAGCAAGTGTTGTAGCTTGTAGTGATTCTAGGGCTAAACAACTATTGTAATATTTGTAATTTATTTAGTTTTGCAACATTGTGCAACTGGAGGAGCGTTTTCTCGTCTAATGACGGCGTGGGAAATAATAACTTGTTCTATCTAGGCTAGTTGACTTGAGAGGAGTGTCTGTTTAATTACTGAATTTAGCAGCCACTGTCGAGTGGACAAAAATATGTCCTGCCTAATTTTGAGTACGAAGTTTGATATTGCTATTCTGAACCACTGACACACATAGTACCATCACCATGACATCTGGTCTCCACATCAATGAGTTCTCTCTTAACTTAAACTTGACTTGTCTACCTTAGTACCTTTAGCTACTTAACTGCACACACTATCTCATGATTCAAGTGTAAATTAAAGACTTTGGTATCCATTTATAGTGATAACCCTAACCTCTAATATAAAGATAAAACAAAAACCCTCAAGTAATATTTATTGATGTAACATCGCTGGGGGATATCTGGATATGGCCTAAATTTGCTATATAATTTGATTATATTTTGATAGTGTGTGTGTGTGTGTATGTGTGTGTGTGTGTGTGTGTGTGTATGTATATATATATATATATATATATATATATATATATATATATATATATATATATAAAAATCAGGGCTTGACATTCACTTTTTGAAGCACTTGTCCAGGCACTAAAGTCACTTGTCCGGAGCACGAGCACACACAAACGTAATCAACTAACTAAGTTGGTTTTGGTGAATACATGTTTGAATATTAGATGAATAATTATAGTTTTCAAGTTAATAGCCCTAGAATATCTGTGATTTTACATGCAGTACAATTCATGTATTCACATCAAAACTTCCTTTAATTAGGAAGCACAAATGTATGGGGCACACAAAATAGGTGGTGTCATCAATTACCCGGTCCCCACACCAATCGCAACACACCTGTCAATTGTGTGCCTCATACATTTGTGCTTCCCAAACGTGTGTGTGTGTGTGTGTGAGAGTGTGAGTGTGAGTGTGTGTGTGTGTGTGTGAGTGAGTGAGTGAGTGAGTGGCAGGTAGATAGATAGCTGTCACAATTACCAATTTAAGTTTACACAATTATTTGTCACACACAAAAAATAAATGTAATTGTGACAGGCCTAGAGGCAGAGGGAGAGAGAGGCATTCTCTTACCGATGACCAGATGCAGCAGTGCAACCTGTCCAGATTTATTGTACTCTTTGCCAACCACTTAAAACCCTAGTTGATCAGGGTCCGCCTCTGCCAGGGGTCTGGAGTTGGTCCGCACCTTTTTTCCCTCTGCCCCAAATCTCTTTGCAAGCTTTGTGAACTTGTAGATCTGCTATTTTCACCAAACCTTGGCTCCAGAATAGGGGCACTAAGGTTTGTGTGGTTAAGGCTCTTGCCTTGATAACGTTGCTGCCATTATCTACTGTGACACAGACCAACCACTCCCCGTAAAACGTCCATGAATTAAACCCATCTTTAAGCAATCGTCCATCCGCCTGTATGATCTGTGCATAGCTTCTGCAAGCATGCAATAGTCTGCAAGCATGTACTTCTCGGCTCTAGTGCTCAGTGAGGCTCAAATAGAGTTGCATTTGTACGACTACTAGAGCATGGGATAGTCATCAAGTGAAGTGGTTTAGCTGACATTTTTGCTGGAACTTTTTCAACTGAGCTGAGCTGAGCGGAGTCACGGCTCACTTTAGCTTGATACAATTCGTTGTAGACAGTTGATAATGTGTTTTATCTGATTGAACAGATTTGTTGTGTTGCCTGTTTTCACCGCAACAGCTTCAAAAAACACTTACAGACAATGTTTGTTTGTTCAATGTTTTCATCATTTAGCCTGTAACTAAACCATTCGCAATTGGTTATAGGCAAACTGCCTACTACTACTATTTTTGCTGCATCCATGCACCTGTAGTTGGCCAACACTTGGCCATCTATTTCCATCCTAATCCATTGTACTTGTTTTTTTCGCCGTCCTTGTCTATCTTGACACCATATGCTTTTCTGCTGACAGCATCAGGTACAGGATGTCAGTGCCAGTGACTGCTATTAGTTTGTAATTGCTTCCATAAACACACAAGGTTGTCTTCTTGGCATTACTGCAAATTCAGCTGAGAATAACATTTTCTCTTCTTTTTTCAGTAAGTAGGTCAGTGTGTACTGGACGGTGCCTTCTGACTTCACTGCCCAATGTAATGCCTAACATTTTTGGCCAATACACCATTTGTACCTGTGCTATTATTTGAGCCTCTTGTCTGTGTTTCGTTATGAGAAACACATTGTACAGCGCCTAAAGTAGTGTGCTCTGACGTAAGGAGCTTAATATCGCAGTGCATTTGGCAGAACTCTAATTAGAGGGGAACTGCTGATATTTAACGCGAGACACAGAACACATTGAAAAGTGTTATGTAGGTTTTTTTCACATGATCCCATCAAATTACGGCGAAAGGATTCACATTCCCCTTAGTATAAATGGATAGGCATACTGTCAGTTAGTGTAGATGGAACCAACCTACCTAACCTCCCAAGCTTATCACACTGAAGGCTTTTTTTAGCAGGCTTTTTCACAGCAGGATTTTAGAATAGAACACAATCTTTAAACACAATCTGAATCAATAGCTTATTTCCAAACAAAAGCAGTTTTCTATTGAAGGCAATTGCATTCATATACCAGCTTGTTAATTAAATGTTGCTTCTCTCTCTCTCTCCTATCTTCCTGCTGCTCATTTCCTTCCCCACCTGTTCCATCCAACAGTACCCAGCCTCCCCCATCCTACACCCACCCCTCCACAGCCAGCTACAGTGTGCAGCAGGCTCCCGCTGTGGCTCACGCTGTGACTGCTTCGTACGCTCCAGCCCCAGTTCAGGCAGCCCGGCCAGTGGTCTCTGCTGCGTATCCTGCCTATCAGGGCCACCAGGCAGTGCAGCCCCCCCCGGAATATGGCTACAGGCAGCCAGACCCCCCAGCACCCCCACAGCCCACCACCACCCCACAGACGTATACTCAGGTATACTCAGACATGGTCAGTCTGATTTCACTTTGCTTGAGATACTGTTTGTAAAGTCTCATGGCACGTTGTGTTCATGTTTGATTTAACATATCCGAGATGTTATGATGCAATAAAAAGCGTTATTGAATGTAATGTTTTACAATGTGGACATTGCAAGTTTGCAACTGTACATTCATTAGATAAAATCCTTTGGGTATACTTGCTGCAATTCTTCAGCTTAGATCTAACATTTGACATAACTGTTTTGTGGATTTTATTACACAGAAAGGATAATAAAGTAGTGACAATTTATTGATCGTACTAGAATATTATAATATATTATAATATATAAGTCAGTAAGCCTTGCCGAGCCATGTGGCCCATCGGGTATGATCTCCTATTTCTGTAGCGTGAGGTTGCTGAGGCAGCTTAATGTACAAGTACACCCCCTGGACATGATGCTACTATTGCAATTCTTCACTTCAGTGTAGATTAGATATAACATTTGACATACACAAACGCATAAAGGATACTAAAGTAGAGACAATTTATTGATGATAGACTATAGATTGTGCATCTATTGATAAATGCCTTGGATACCAACACTTACAGGACAACTACAGCTATGGACGGGCCCCAGCAGTGACTGCCTATGATAATAAACAACAGTACTACCAGACCAGTATAGCCCCAGCCCAGAGGACGGCCACAGACAACTACTACCAGACTGGTAAATCCATCTGCATTTATTCTGTCAGCCATCACTGCGTTTCAGATAACCTGCAGCAGGAGACTGTTCCCGTTTCAATTACAGTTGAGAACTTAGAATAGTATTTTGCAGTACTTTGGTTGGCAGAGGAGTGATTTGCCAGACAGTCACTCACTACATTCTTTGTATTGTTTGTTTCACACTTTCTAAGTATAGAAGTGCAATGTGATATTCTAAGGAATGTTTCTGGTGTCCAAAGGTGGATTAGATGGCTTGACTGCCTTGCCCGTAGTTCTCTTGACAGGCAGTCCCAGAGGATGTGATTTGAGAATCAAATATCTGTCTCTCTTGCTCTCCCTCTGCCTTTCCCTTCCTTTCTGCACTGCTCTTCCCTTCCTTACTCACCCCCTCCCCTTCATCTCACTCTCAGTAGGTGTAAAGAGCGGCTACACTCCAGCCTCCTCCACGGTGTACAGCCAGCCCCCTCCTCCACAGAGGCAGGTGACAGCCTTGAAACCCCTGACTCCAGCCTGCTCCAGCTATAACATCTACCCAGTGTCCACAAGCGTCCAGCAGTCTCCCTCACCCATATCCTCCTACACGCCCACAGCATCTGCCAACTCCTACTCTGGTGAGAGAGATGAACTACAGATTGTCCTAATGTCTAGTTTAGCCCAATTCCACATGCACTAAGGGCAATATATGAGGAATAAGTTCCCCATGTTATTTTCTGTTTTCTGTTATTTTCTTACCAATGCGCAGGATCTAGCAGGAGCAGGAAGAGCATGCACACACCTGGTAGCGTATTACAGGAAAGTGCATGTTACCTGAGGAGTGCTTCTAATGACTGATGTTTAGTTGAATTCGGTCCACAACACTAGGAACTTATGCAGACTAGAATTGTATATTATAGTGCCTCTTAACTGTGCATAATTCTTTGTGTGTTCATAAATGAACTCTGGTATTTTGAGTGTTCTTGCTTGTCATTATGGAATTCAGAGCATTCACTGCATTCCTGATCGAAAAATTCAGAACAATGTGCTCTGGAAGCACTCAAAGCACATACCAGATACTCCAGCTGAAGGAGACTCTTTGTCTGAGCATCAAAATGTGATGGGTATGAACAACAGGGGTTCTCAACCTGGGGGCCGCGACCCCTTAGGGGGTCGCCAAATTATTTTGGGGGGGTCCCCAGATGATTTTCAAAAATTGCAACTGAAAGGCTGGAAAATGGAAATTAAGATTTTGCATAGTACACTTCCCTAATGATATCTGGTTTCAGTATTTATTTATGATGTATTTTCTCTATTATTAAGGTTATTGTAGCGGTCAATTTGTATTGGGGGTCGGGAGGGGGTGGGGGACACGAGACATGGCCAAAGCATTTCAAGGGGTGCTTCTTTACACATATCCAACTCCTGTTAAATCCTTTTTAATACATGAGGAATGTGACTTGGCATTTGACTTGCTTCTTGCTTAGTCCACTAAGTATAGACTGTATGGATTAACACTTGATGAAATTCAAGTACTGTTTGCATATCTTCTATCTGTGTGTTTTTGCAACCTGTTCAATTTGGCATAAGTAAGCCAGCCTTGCCGAGCCATGTGGTCCATAGCCTAGGGCAGGAGTCTATCTCCTGTTTTTGTAGCGTGAAGCAGCTTCATGTACTAGAACACCCCCTCTGTCAAGCAGATAGTCATTGTGTCCCATTTTTATAGAAGTCTTTGGTATGACACGACTGAGGAATCGAACCCCGACCTCTCAATCTCAGGGTGGACACTGGCCACAAGGCCACTGAGCTGGCATGCATGCTCTCTACTGTCTCCCTGATGGCAACTTTGCCAATTTGTCCGATTCCTAATGTTTGATTGTGAAGAGCACGTCTAAAAATCATAACATCTTAAAGCGTTGTGTGTGTCGAGAACTCTGCTTTTAAGTGATGTGGAACATTTCTGCTAGCCTACTTAAAACGAAGCATCATACACCAAGTTTTTGCATTTTTAAATACTTTCAACTCCATCGATGAATTTCAATCCGGTTTTAGAACTCTGCACAGTACTGAAAGCGCACTATTGAAAGTGCAAAATGACATCCTTTTAACCGTTGATTCTGGCTCCTGTGCCATTTTAATCCTGCTAGATCTTACTGCTGCATTTGACACGATTGACCACAATATTCTTTTAAACCGTCTCGAATATGAGGTTGGTTTTAAGAGCACTGTTTTAAATTGGTTCACTTCTTATCTAAAAAATCGAACTTTTAACGTTACACTTGGTGCCTACACATCGTCCCTGGCCCCTATCACGTGTGGTGTTCCTCAAGGGTCAATCTTGGGGCCTCTCCTCTTCTCCCTATATATGCTTCCCCTTGGCTCAAAAAAAAAAAAAACACGGCATTCCCTATCATTGCTATGCTGATGATATACAATTTTATCTGCCAGTCACACCGAACGACACATCTTCTCTGAACAACATTTTTAACTGCCTCGATGACATCAAGGGATGGATGGCTACAAATGTTCTTCAATTAAACCAAAATAAAACTGTCATCATAAGTCATCATATTTGGCCCCCAGAAATCCGTAAATGACCTCAAAAGTTCCCTAGGCCCCCTTTCTGCGAATTTTCACAACACAGTAAAGAACCTGGATGTTCACTTTGACTTACATTTTAATAAACAAGTGTCCAGTGTACTGAGTAGCAGTTTTTTATCAGTTAAGAACAATAGCAAAATTGAAACCTATCTTAGCGTACCGTGACCTAGAAAGCGTGATCCACGCTTTTATCACCTCTCGACTGGACTATTGTAATTCCCTGTATCAGGGACCTGGTTTCTGCACCTTCAGCCTCCAGGGTACTCGGGTCAACCTCCCAAATGCCCCTTGCTGTCCCCTCAACGAGCCTAAAAACCAAAGGCGACCGGGCCTTTTCAGTAATTGCCCACAAACTCTGAAATAGTCTCCCACTACACATCAAATCCAGCCCCACCATCGAAAGTTTCAAATCCCCCCCTAGAAACTCACCTTTTCTCCATTGCCTTCAGCTCCTAGTTCTGTGAATGTTTTTAACCTCTTTGTAATTAATAGGCTATTGCATGTTCTCATGTTCCTTGTAATGTTGTTATATTGTATTGTTCTTATATGAAGTATTGCTAAATGTTTATTTTATTTTTGTATTTTATGATGTAATTTTTATTTGGAAAGCACTTTGGGTCAACTTCTGTCTGGTGACTTGACTTGACATAGGCTAGCAGCTAGTAGGAAGTTGCATTTTTCTGTCTCTGGCCTTCACTCTTTTACTGTCCCGTCACTTTCAGGCATCAGCTACTCCAGTTACGACTCAAGTGGCTACAGCTCCACTTCCACCCCCTCATACTACCAGCCAACACAGGTTACAGTCTCCCAGCCCCAGCCTCCTCCCCAGCAGACCCAGCCCTCCATCCAGCCACCCCCCAAACAGCAGACCAGCTCTTCCTGGAGCAATGCAGGCAGCAACATGGTGACAACCCAGGCTGTAAACACCTACAAAAAGCCAATGTTCCATCAGAGCAAGTTGCAGAAACCCAAAGGGCCTCCCAAGCAGCCACAACTCCATTACTGTGACATCTGTAAGATTAGCTGTGCTGGCCCTCAGGTAAGACTTTACAACAATGCATTGTGAAAATTGAACTTGTTTATGATGGGCCTCAGTGATCACATGGTTGGAGTCACTTTAGGTTCAATTCCCAGCCTGTACTATGATATTATGATGATCAATCTTGAAATTTCCTTGAGCATGACACTGAACCCTGAACACATACCTACTTACACTTACAGTGTACCTACTTACAGTGTAAGTAGCTCTGAATCAGAAAATCAGCTATGTGTAAATAATGCCATATAGAACAATCAATGGTGGTCAGTGATGTCTTAACCCTTTAACTGTGTCCAATTCTCTTAGACGTATCGGGAGCACCTGGATGGCCAGAAGCACAAAAAGAAGGAGGCAGCCCTAAAGTCTGGAGGCCAGGCAGGCACCAACAATGGGCCCAGAGGGATTCAAACCCAGTTACGCTGTGAGCTTTGCGATGTGGCCTGCACCGGGGTTGATGCCTATGCTGCTCATATCCGTGGGGCCAAACACCAAAAGGTTAGCAGTTAGCACAACTTAGCAACTTTATATTACTGACTGGCTGACTGCTATCAAGAAAAATATATTTATAGGAGGCAGCCATGAAAAATATTGAGACAGAAATAAATCATACTGGATATTGGTGCAGTGACTCATGTGATGTCCCCTGAAAGCTGCCAAGTGGACGAGTACCGATACCTCCCTCAGGGATCTGTTAAGCAATTACGTGTCTCCAGCACTCATGCAGTGCTATCTCTCCTTTTCTTTTTTGTGAACGGTCTTATTGGTTTCATGTTGCCATAAAAGAACCGTTATACATAACAGTCTAGAAAATACAGATGTGCAAATTGTGCACCAGCACATACGCGCACAAAGACCTAAATTCATATACATTGTATGTACATACATACATACATACATACATACATACATACATACATACATACATACATATTACTATACTAGGTATCCATCCATCCATCTTCAACCGCTTAGCCGCTGTTTGGTCGTACACTTCTAAATAGAAAACATTTACAAATTAACCCCCCATTTCTGATGTAAAGAAACAACAACCAGAAAGACTGTACCTCAGAGCGCTCGTCAAACATACTGGCCCTCATTTATCAATGGAGTGTACAAACCAGCTTATTTTGATTGCTCTAATTATTATAATGTTTTTCTACTCATCTTTCTTTCATAATGACCAGATACGCTGCACAATGTTTTGTCCCTAATGGGCTGCCATAAAAATAGCGTAAGACCCAGCATGCATGCTCTGAGCTGCGGTGTGCTCGCTGCTTGTCATGGCCGCGCGTGCACGCACGCACGTAATTTTAAAAATAGTTTTCCAAATTTTTCCTCATTTTCCACGTTAATGAGAGATAGCCTGGCAAGGCAGTCATAATCTGAACGTTTATGGAGTGATTGATGAATTCATGCATAAACATTAATGGATGAAGGTTGGTGTGTGCAATTGGTTTAGGAGCATTGTCTGGTATTTCTTTCTACTTCCTCATTCTTCGGAAAGGTGGTGAAACTCCACACCAAGCTGGGGAAACCCATACCTTCAACTGAGCCAGTGTTGGTGAATTCTGCACCGGTTTATACGACCACGACAGCCGGGAAACCTCCCGTCTCAGCATCGGCCCCGACCTCATCAGCTTCTACGGCAAAGGCGACCACCCCTGCAATGCTAGCCAAACCAGCAGTCATAAACACCACTACCAAAACAACACCATTGATCAAGAAAATGACTTCTAAAATAACCATCCTTTGTAAGTTGGCTGCTTCAATCTGTACCTTTTTTTTTTTTATGCGAGTAAAACCCATTTATCGGCCCGGGCGGCTGGCGTAGCCGTCTGGGCACCTAGGTTGGTAATCCAGCCTGAAAGTGTGTCGCAGGTTCGAGTCTTGATCCTGACCTTTGCTGCGTGTCACCCCGCCATCTCTCTCCCCATTTCAGTCTACTGTATACCTATCAATAAAAAAGGCATAACCCCCCCTCAAAATAATATAAAAACAAGAATGAAAAATAACCCATTTCTGTGTTGTTTAGCTTTTATTATATTGTTGCAGTCAGGAGGAAACCACCGAACCTCTTTTGAGGTTTTTGATTTTTCCCCCCCGTTAAATCACTGCTCTTGAACACCCTTTACATCTGTATGTTGGTTAAAAAAATATTGAACCAATGAAAAGTATAGTAAAAATCACTTCGGAAAAGTAATTGACAATATATAAAGTCACAACACCAACTTTGATGATGTAGTATTGCTTTGTTTTAAAAATATAAGGTTTTCTTAATTTCCTGAATAATGTATATTTTTCATTTCCTGGAAAATGAATATTTTGGAGTTAAGTAGTTTCTTCCCGACAGCAGAGATATATTGGGTTAGTTGAATGGGTCTATAGGCCGCCTGGGAAACAGAAAGTCCCCCAACCCCCAACCTAACCATAACTGCTCCCTGGTCACTGTATTGATGTCAGTTGACCACTGCTCCTAATACATTTGTGTGTAATGTACTGTAACAAAAATATCCCACAAAGGAGTGGTTGGAGGACCACGTTAAAACTTAATATGTTACATTATTGCCTGAATAGACAGTTACAGTGGTTGTAAAGCAAACTTTGCATTAATTCATTCTAGGTTTTATAGATCATATTATCAGTTTGGGTAGTGTTTGGGTAATGAACATCTGGATACTGACATGTTGCTTGTGTCACAGCCAAGCCGGCCAGCGCTCCAGTAGCAGCACCAGTGAAAGCAGAGGAGCCTAAGCAGCCGAAGATGGAACAGAGTGACGACGATGAGGACAGTGACAGAGCAGGAGCTCACGTCCAACCTGTGGGACATGACTATGTTGAGGAGGTAGGCAAACGACAATCTTATTGTGTGTGTGATCTAGTATTCATAAAAAATAATTCAATTTCAGTTCCTAAACAAAGTCAAAGTCGTACGATTGGTCACACACGTTACCGCAGTGAAATTTGTTCTCCACATTTGACCCATCTCTTGGAGCGGTGAGACGCAGCCAAGGAGCGGTGAGCTGCAGCCGTGCCGTGCTCTGAGATAATTTGATTAGTTGATTTGACCCCCCAATCCAATCCATTGTTGCTGAGTGCCAAGCAGGGAGGCATTGGGTCCCATTTTTACAGTCTTTGGTATGACCCGGCCGGGGAGCGAACCCCGTCCTCTCAGTCTCAGGGCGGACACTAACCACAAGGCCACTGACTGGCCTTGTGGTTATAAACAGCGCTAATAAACGTCCGTCATTAGTTTTCCTTTTTATTGGCAACGAGAACTGGGTTGTTGCGACTACATGTCGCTTTCTTCTATTTTGTATGCCTCCTAATGATTGTCAGCCTTTCACCTGTGTGTATTTCATGCGTCCATTGTCCTGAATTATCTCCAGGTTCGTAATGATGATGGCAAGGTCATTCGCTTCCACTGCAAACTCTGTGAATGCAGCTTCAATGACCCTAATGCTAAAGACATGCACCTGAAGGGAAGGAGACACCGACTGCAATACAAGGTAAAATAAAAAGACATTAAAGAAATGATGATCAAAATGTTTCTCTTGTTAAGACATCTACTGAGATGGATGCGTCAGTAGAAGGTCATTTTATGCAACTTGAATTGCAGTTTAAGTTATACTTGGATGAAGTATTTGAGTTCTGAAAGTGATATTCCAAGCCCTATCTACTACCTGGAACACTGTACCACAAGCTTCTATCATCCCAACTGGTTGAAATGGTCTACGAAATAAAAATCCTCAAAGTGCACTATAAAACAGACATTACAGAAACACAGAGGGAGTGATTTCCTACATTACTCGTGATAAATTGTGCCCTGCGACTTGCAGACAGGCAATAATAGTAAATGAGAAGTGGTGTCACTGTGTGACATTGTTATACACTGGCCGTAAGATGTCATATTTGCTTCTGAAAAGATCTTCGCTACCCCATTTGACTGGATTTTTAAAGCAGTGTACATCTCTTTGTTTGTTCTGTTTAAATATTGTCTGTAAGTGCAATAATATATTTTTATCATATGTAATGCAAATCTACGGAGCCCCTGAATGGCCATGCATTCAAAATATATTTTATCTCGTCTGTACAAGATATTATCTCGTCCGTACAAGATATTATCTCGTCCGTACAAGATATTATCTCGTCCGTACAAGATATTATCTCGTCCGGACAAGATAATAATTATCTTGTCCGGACAAGATAATCCGGATAATATATACAATTATACAATATCCGGATAATATATTTTGAATGCATGGCCATTCAGGGGCTCGGTACAAATCAATATTTGCAATACAAATATAATTATTATATTAGGTATTTTATGATACGGTGTGTGAAATATTGTGTCTGAGAGATTGCAGGAAGAGGTGCATGCATTAAGTCTCTAGTTCTTCCCGGTTCTTGGTCCCCGTGCAGAAGAAAGTGAACCCGGAGCTTCCTGTGGAAATCAAGCCCAGTAACCGTGCCAGGAAGCTGCAGGAGGGCAAGCTGAGAAAACAGAAGCAGAAGGCAGTGCTGAAGAGACAGAGAGATGATGAGCAGCGCTGGCACATGGAGATGAGGTCAGACTCATGGCCAAAGTAAGGATGATCATCAGTGCTGTATCATCAGTGCAGTGTGCCTTCTCTTTTTGATCATTTGATTGTTTGATTTGTGAAATAATGTCTGATCTTGTATTTGTTTTGTACGGAACAAAGAGAAATGGAAAATATATGGAAGATAACTCCACAGAAGTAACAAGCCAACCAGTACCAACGTGTCATCAAAGTAGATGTAATAGAGGCTTTAATGAAGTTGATATCGGTATCGGGAACAGGTGGTCAGTTGACTGTATATGGCTGTCAGTATTTATGGTATTAGAGCTTTCCCTATTGCTTGACCTTTTTTTCTTTTACAGTGTGACTGCAGTAGTCCAGCCATCTAAGATTGTCAGTCTCTCGCCTCAAATAGTTTTTCATATGTTTTCTACTTTTTCTCTATGTTACTAAAGCAATAAGCCAAGTGTCTCAGCGCCCATACCCTAGGTGTGTTTGGCGAAAGGGCCTTTCTTTGTGGAGTTTGCATGTTCTCTCTGTGTCCCCCGTGCTACGTCCTACCATGGTGTGATACGAAGCGGCCTGCTCACTCCTCATGCATTGAAGGAAGCATGAGCTCAGTTTGTGGCTCTCCTCGGGTTGGCAGAGGGACGCACCCAGGATTGCAGCTTAGGGTTTAGGCCATTGGCACCGGGTGAAAAAATTGGTTACAAAAATCGTGGGATAAAATATTTAGAGGAAAAAAACAATTCCTGCAAGAAAGTAGTTCCACTTCTCGGCCACCAGGAAGAGCCACTTCCTCATGTTTACATATTAGCCAGTCTGTGTGTTAAGACATCAACTTTGAGAAACAAAACGTAACTGTTAACTTAGGTCAATCTCATTGTAACTAACATTCAATAGAAATTCATAATTTTTTAAAGCCAAATTTTGCTTCTATGTCTGTGAACATCACGTGAAAAACGCTAGCATAGACATGTCGAGGGTGATTAGCTGTGCTGATGGAATAGGGAGCGCTTTCTGTCTTTACAAGACCTGCCCTTTGCCGCAGCTCACACCTACAGCCAGCATACAAAGAATGTGATTTATTGTGTGTGTATTAGCTTGTCTGACACCTTGATCGAGTTGAGACAGAGCATTCTGCAGTTACTGCAGAGAGGCAAGCATGCAGCCAATCCATACACGACGATGATTGCGCAACAAAACGGGTGATACCATCGATGGATCGAAACAAAATAATTAAACAAAATAGATCAGTCATCCACCAATAGTGCGGGGACATTCAGACCCTTCTGAAAATCCACCTTTCAGCAGGCCCAAGGGAGAGGAAATGATCCTTCCCTCTTAATTGATGACATGGATTTTGTTGTTATTCTTCATGTCATGTCTATGTATTGATTGCATAGGGCCTAAATGGAAACGAGACCGCAAGGACTTTTTTTTGGTGCTATCCCTTTTGAACCGAGTGTTTGACTACTGTTTTTAGATTTATGTTCAATAAACTATTCTATCAATCAATTTGACCTCCCCCCTCCGCCACCTATGGCTGGGATTGATATAAACTGATTTAAGGTGTAGATTATAGTCTCATTTAGCACATGGTCTAATCAGAAACCAGTCATCCAGAATCAAGGATTAGGACTAACCGTTTTAGAATTAAATGTCTATAATGGAAGTGATCGGGCTGAAACGCAGTTTGAGTAAATCGTCTGTCATACATGCGTAATAGATGACTGATTTCACAGGCTGGCCACATGAACACATTAGAG
Organism: Electrona antarctica; assembly: GCF_951216825.1. Lineage (NCBI taxonomy): Eukaryota > Metazoa > Chordata > Actinopteri > Myctophiformes > Myctophidae > Electrona > Electrona antarctica. The sequence goes on from NC_136812.1 coordinate 20,681,305, forward strand.
CCACACCGTTCCCACGTGGATCCCGACATTCACATATTTCCAGTCATGATTATCTCTTCATCTGTACTGTATGTGTAGAATAACATCCATAACCCCCCAATTTGTACCCTTTAATCCACGGTTTAATATCTGACTTAGGACTTCTACTGCCACCTCCCTTTCCCCCCCCTCCTCCTCCAGACGCTATGAGGAGGAGCTGTACTGGAGGAGGATGGAAGAGGAGCAGATGTACTGGGGGGAGCAGAGACGTAGGATGGCTCCACCTCCCCTGATGAGCCGCCCGGGGATGCCAGTACCTCCTCTGCTGGTGAGCGCTAACTGCAACGCCGTTTTGCGGTTGTGTTAAATTAGTTTTAGCAGGATGGATTTAAAGGTTTCATGGCATTACGTTTCATTTATTTTTATTTTTCGTTTTTCTATTAGGTTTTATGACCTCAATTACATCCACACAGCCTGAACTTTGAACATTCAGTGGATTTTCTGCGGTCTGGGGTTTTCTCTGTGTGTTCTGAAGCCTTTTGAGCTGCATTGAAAACAGGCAAAATCCCTCAACACGAGTCAACAGTGACATCTGCTAGCAAATTCTTATGTCATATATGGGATTTGTGGATTCTTGCCTCACAGTCCACAGGCAAATCAGAGCACTTGTTTGAGCCAGAAATCCCCAGACCACAGAAAATCTACTGAATGTTAAAAGTTCAGGTTTTTTGTTTGTAAAATAAAATAAGAAAAATTTGAAAACTTTTTTTTATGTCACGATCCCTTTAAAATAAGATTGTGGATTTTAATCCATGCACCCTCTCAAAAACAATTGTTGCATTTCTCTTTTCTTTTTTAGGGGCGCTAGCCCCTCCTATGTCCTATGTGTGTAAACGCAAACATTACATAAACACAAACATTGAAGACAAAAGTGAGGACGCAAATTGTGATTGGCCGGTATGAGATGATGTATGATGATAAGAGCGCCCCTCACTTCACACGGGTGTGATTTCTTTTTGTAGTGTATTTAACATTTTCATCTACACTCAGCAGACATGTGTCCGGCGGCCAGATTCCCCTGATGACCGCCACATCATGGCCAAGCACTCCACCATCTACCCTGTGGAGGAGGAGCTGCAGGCTGTCCAGAGGATCGTCTCTCACACCGAGAGAGCCCTCAAACTGGTGTCTGACTCCTTGTTGGAGAAAGAGACACCACCTGCTGCTGCTGCTACTGTTGTTGCTGCTGCTGCTACTACTGCTACTGCTGCTGCTGCTGCTGCTACTCCTCCAGCTACACCCACCACCACAACCACCACCACACCCACCACTACTACTGAGGATGGAGATGAAAAAGAGTAAGAGGAGGGTTCCCATGTATTTACAAAAAGGACGTATGTATGGCACTTAATACATGGTATCATCACTTAATACATGGCATCGTTAAATCACAGCAGGAGAGGAGATTGGTGAACTTGTATGGTCAAGATTGTCGATTGGTGAACCAATTGATCTGTCTGTTGTTAAGGTAAAAGTTTTCTCATTGAAATTCTGACTCTTCCTATGTGACAGTGTTGAGATTCCTGGACGGCTGCTGAAAGGAGTGATGAGGGTGGGCATCTTGGCCAAAGGCCTGCTTCTCCATGGAGACAGGAATGTTGAGCTTATCCTGCTGACTGCTAAGAAACCCACTGTTACCTTACTGAGGAGCATATCCATGCAGCTACCCAAGGAACTGGCTGTAAGTAAAGTCACTTGTCTTGCCTCAGGCTTGCAGAGATGTAGAGGTCATTCATTGACGTAGGAAATGGTTGGATCCCCTTCCTATGATCTACATGATGTTATGAGAGGGCTTTTGTTATTATATTTGGTAGTAATTTACTGATTGTGCTTAAACAAAACTTAAGTCATGTTTTCATGAGAGCCACTCATAAGCCATTGCCTTCCATGGGGGTGCGTATGAGATACATTACATCTACTTAAATCCTATGAGCTTTGTTGACGGGCTCTCCCTGGGTTGTGTACTTGGCCCCCTGCTTTTTTCGCTAAACCGAAAATACAGATTTCAACTCGCAATGTGTCACATTGAGACACGTTATGAGTTGTTAGAAATTCTATTATTGCAGAAATATTAAACCGATTTTTGGCAAATGTTTGCCCATGTCAAATAATAAATCACTGTATTCCATTGTAACACATGAGACCCACAGGACACGTAAGCATAAGCACAGGTGCTCCGCTCGCACACGCAAAGATTTGTTTTCTGCTCTGGGAGAGGATATTGTATGTCCGTATTATCATACAAATACTTTATTTTGGATAGCTAGACGTGCCAGTTTGGCGAGACAATCAAGCGTGTGTGTGTGTGGTGGGTTTGGTGCATAATTGTGCTACACTGCTTTATTAATTGACTGTCAAGATTTAGCAGTGCTATAGTGCTATATATGTATAGCAGTGATGTCTTTAATATGACGAGAATGCAAATGGGGTTTCTTCTGTGCCCTACAACAGTTCATGTTTGCATCAGTTAACTCATTGCAGTGTACAATTATCCTGCAACTTGAAAGTGTCTGAGCATCATCTTAGGATATCTTAACATTTTCTTGTTATGAGCTATTTGCTGTAGTACTACTATATTCTAAAATAATTTGATTGGAAAAGTGCAAACGGATGTTCTGTATATCCTCAAAGACACATTCCCATTTACTCAATTTCCAAACTGCTTTGTCTTAAATGGCATAATCGGAATCTTAGATTTCACGATTCAAGCAGATGAACTGTCTTAGGCCACAAGAATGATGTGTGGAGTTTTGAATTGACTGGAATTTCCCTTTTTTAAGGCTGTTCAGGAGACGTGTAAAGAAGAGAGTGGACCCATAGGGGATGTGTAATGAAGCCTTTATGAATACTGCTAATAGGGATGTGTTTTATAATGAATCTCTTCCTCCCTCTTGCTGTAGTTGTAATGAGTGTTTCATCACAAGTGCTTTTGACTGATCTTTAGATCCACTGCCTGGTTATGACACCCAAATCCTACAGAGTGAGACTGGGGAATTTATTTTTCCAGAAAGAAAATTCCCATGTTTAGCACATCTCATAGAAAACATTATTAGTGCCCAAACCTGAGAAATATAATCATCAACACAACTCACCATTTTTAAATAACGGGGTCTCAAATCCCAGTAGTTATTTGAAAAGCTATATTTGCCATGGGTTAACCCCCCCCCCCCCCCCCCAAAAAAAAGATTGCCCTTTTGCCTGTTTATTCACAAAAAGGCACACTGTCCCCTGCAATCCCCTAACTCCTCTGTAGAGAGTAATCCCCAGTGTCCTTTTAACCGGCAGACGTTTTCTGAAGATCAGTATGAGGTGCAGGCTCACCCAGAGGAGGCCAACATCGTGATATGTTCAAGCAAGGAGCCCAAAATGCAGGTGACGATTTCTCTCACCTCGCCGCTGATGAGGGAGGACCCTGCCACTGAGAAGGACAAGCAGGCAGGAGGAAAAGCGGCTGAGAAAGGTTAGAGAAGCCAAAGCTTTTGGTACCAAGGTGACTTTGATGTTAAGCCTGATTTATGCTTCGTCGTATGAGGGTGTCCTGTGCCGAAAATGGCCGATCTACAAGCTCTCGCGACACATCGAAGTGCGCGGTGAGCTTGTAGATCTGCTGTTGTTGGTGTGCGACACCGTTGTACAACAGAGAATAAATTAGGCATTAGCATTGTGTGTATTACACTATAAATCCCTCCCACTACTAGCCTATATTTTAGGCTGAGAAGACCCTAAATGAGGCCAAACTAGAAATGGGACTTTTAACCAAGCCCATAAAGTATCATCTTTCTAACTAAAACAACAAAAACGGTGTTCATAGATATTTTTCTTTATCCCCTTCCCACAAACAAAAAGATTTGACTCACCCATTCATTTGTCCCATTGCTTTTTCCCCCCACATTGTTTGCAGTTATACTAGTGCCAAACAAATTCTTTGTTTTTCCTCCAACATGGGAATCTAAAGCCGGGCTCTCCGACCTTTCTGTGCCTGTAACAGTGTGTGTTTGTCTATGAATACACACTCGGTTAAACCTTTTGGAAATTCTAATGAAAGTGATTTAAGAAGTGATGTTCAGATAATGCCCAGGGATGAGAATGCATCACAGCATTGATACGACTGGTAGAAGGAACAAAAAAAACTAGTTTTTAAGATTTCCTATTGCACTCTTCATGAGATATGTTTTGTTGATAATGATCATAGGAGGTCCACGACTTCCCACTCCCTTATCTATCTCTCATCCCTGCAATGTTAAATGGCATTATCAGTATTGATAAGGTGTTGGAGTGTCATTTAATTTCCTCACAATGGCCTCTACTGAAATAATGAGATTGGTAACACCTTTATTGTTACTCTCCCCCTGCATTGCAGTGCCAGATCATTGTGATATATACACTCCTTCACCTACTGCAATAACGATGCCGTTCAGCATGAAAACTTTGTTTTTCTCCCCATTAAAGGGATAGTTCAGATTTTTTGAACTTAAGTTGTATGAAATACTTGCCATTAATATAGTGGTTGCAACTGTATTAATTGATTGCCCGAGTCCTGTGGTGGGAGTTCTGCTCTGGTTTTGGTGAAATATCAAGTAGTTCCGGTCATTTTGTGGGGGGCACTGGGGGCCACGCAGTAAAAGTAAATGAATCCACAAAACTAACGTAATTTGTATTGTTGACCTATTCTAAAATATTAGTGCAACTTCCGTTCTTTTTTTACCCCTCTATCACACAGAACTATGTTTTTTGTGTCCATATCACTACGCCCAAAAAATAGTTCCATGTGATAGAGGGGTCAAAGTTGAACGAAAGTCGCGCTAATATTTTAGAAATAGGTCAACAATACAAATTACGTTCGTTTTGTGGATTCATTTACTTTTACTGCGTGGCCCCAGTGCCCCCCACAAAATGACCGGAACTACTTAATATTGACCAAAACCAGAGCAGAACTCCCACCATGGGACTCGGGCAATCAATTAATACAGTTGCAACCACTGTATTAATGGCAAGTATTTCATACAACTTAAGTTAAAAAAATCTGAACTATCCCTTTAAGAAAACATCAAATAAATGTTTTCTGTGGCCTTTCTCCTTTAGTTTTTTGTTTGGGTTTGTTGATCAGTAACCCCCCCAACTCCTGTATCAGCAGACCTAGGCAATCCATTGGCTATTCTGAAGTCCACACTCGTATACATACCACTAAGAATGGTGAAATGAATAAATAAAAATGAAAACACCCACCTATTTGTTTAAGCTCTTCAGAGTAGGTATGACTATGATCTTCTATTGCACAGCGATCAGAGGGTCAGGACTGTCCCCACATCAATTGGCCATATTCTGCTCATGCAGAATGATATACTAGAATAATCCCCTGCACCCAGTATGACACTATGGGCGAAATGGCCACTGTATGAATATGTTCAACTCTCACTACTCTAGATTGGTTCTAAGTGGTATGGCAGAGTAGACTTTGCAATGTACTGTAGCCTGCTTTAATGTACGGTATTCCCCCTGTAATAAATCTAATGTTTTCTGTTCTTGATACAGTGCTAGTCAGCATGGAAGTGTGGAAAGCCCATAGGATTGTGAAGCATTACACATGACAATTCTCATTAACTGAAGTGGATGGATTTGGGAGGGATACCGTTTTGATGATAAATTTCACTAACTGAGGTGGATGGATTGGGGAAGTGATACTATTTTGAGGTGACAAACGAATGTGAATTATTCATTGGTCATATAATCAAACAGATTTTCTGGCATTAAAAAAATAATCCATCGCTTCCTTATCCAATGTAGCTTTGCTTTCCTATCATCCATACAGTGATACATACAGTGTTCAGTGATAAGGCTTGCTTTGACATTTTGGTGAACAGACTTAACCTCTCAGAAAATGCTTTGCTCTTTGTCAGTTGTTAAAATAGTGAGATGTTCAATGGCATTTTCTTTTTGCTCTTGTGCTTTACCAGCTCGGGATGTGTTTCCTACAAATCCGATACTTCATTACTGTGCATCCAAAATAGTGCTTGACTGATTGGTCGGGCCCTATTGGAAAAGCAGTGCTCATATGCTTTCCTTGATTTCTTATATCTTAAAACCACATTAAAGGAATCAAGGAAAGATTTTAGGGAACCATGGGAAGTTGTTGTTTTTGTTGGACCAAAACATCACTCAAGTAAACAATATGCTTGAAATATTTTCTCACACACTCCTTTGGTCGTCAGTGATCGCACCAATAACATGTCATAGATTGACTTGTGTCAGTGATCGGTTTAGCTATCATCTACTGTATGTCTAACAGTAAACCATGAGCTAGTCTGTTGTCTCTGTCAGGTGTGGCTGAGAAGGAGATTCCGGATGTCCTGAACAAGAAGAAATGCCTAGAATATCTTGCTGCTCTGCGACATGCCAAATGGTTTCAGGTAAAGACATTACTGACCGTTACCTGGACATCATGCAGTAGACCAGTCATTATATGGCATTAATAATGACTATTAAAACACCTATGATGCTAAACCGGGATGTGCCTTGGACGTGTATACACGTCTTTAGGTTCTTTTTAATTATATAAAACGGGGGACCCGTTGCTAGGCAACACCTTGTTCAGCGCTCCCGGGCATGTTTTGTGCTGCATGCGCACAGCCGTTCACTTCCTTGTTTAAGGGTTGACAAACCTTTCTATTCTCTCTAAATCTAGAGCCCTCTCCATGGTTTTGATCAGAACGCTGATGTTCTGTTCTAATTTCTGACTTAACCAAGCATCTTGCTTGGAATATTAACGCTTCTAGAGAGAGATCAGACCTGACAGCGCGAGGTAGTAATGGAACATTATACCTCCCAGGTTTTGGGGGGGAAATGGAAGGCGGGGCTTTTCTGAATAAAATCTGCCCACCTGCTTGGCACCCTAGCGCCTATTCTGAAGAACTCTGGCAGCATCATAAGTGTTAAGGTCAAGGAACACATTGATTTGTTGACTTCAATTTCTATTTGTTGTCATATAACCAGGATAGTGACATTCTTTTCAGTACAGGACAATTTCATTTGACATTACCACAGACAATATGCAGCCTACTTTTGCTTAGGCACTATGTCCATGATTTATATTATCACAAGCATTTTCAGTGAGTCTCAAGTCTACTTTGTCCAATGCAGTGTTGATGATGGTGACCTGTTTTGAATTTCTTAAGGCTCGAGCCAATGGTCTCCAGTCCTGTGTGATCATCATTAGGGTACTGAGAGACTTATGCCAACGTGTGCCAACCTGGGGCAAGATGCCAGCCTGGGTAAGGCTTAATGAAATTACCATAGTAATGTACCAATTGTCAGGCTTAGCCTATTTATTTATTATTTGTGTTTTATTGTTTTTTAAAACGTTTGTGGGTTAGCCTGTTTATTTGTCCATTACACATTATACTGGCCAATTCACAAATATCACCTAAAATGATCTACAGTACGCTCAGATGTGTCTATACATGTAATGGAGAGGTAATGTACGCACACTTAGAATTCAGGCAATGCATGTGATAATTAAGGGCAAGATACTGAAAGGGACGAGGTACTATTCGGGGAAGAAGAATCCAGGGTGCAGTTTTCTACTTTGTACTATTAAATCTTCATTTGTTTCTACCTTCCCTTCAGGCAATGGAGCTGCTGGTAGAGAAGGTGATCAGCAGTGCCACAGGTCCACTCAGCCCTGGAGAGGCCATGCGCAGGGTGTTGGAGTGCATCTCCACAGGCATTCTACTTCCAGGTCTGATAATGGGCTAGTGCGGTTAACAACCCTTGGAGTTGTCTTTTATCATGCCCCCCCTCACCTGGAGAAATAAAGTATATCATTATGATGTACACATCTATTTTCTCTTCCAAGAATAATTGTGTTTCAGTATGGTTATCGCAAGGCATCCAATCCACCCGTTTCGGATGTTCCTGATAATCAAGAAAATGTTCGTGATCAGCACCTTAGAAATACCCCCAGTATGTGATAATCAACATACTGGGAAATCCGGAAGAGAAACTATGGGATCGTTTGCTTTTTGTGTCAATGACGGAGGCGCGCCGTGTCTGGTGGCCTTGAGCCACGAGAGGCACCAGCCGAGCGAGTCGCCGTGCCGAGCGTTGCGAAGGCCACCAGACCCGACTCAGCGCCGTCCGAGTTACGTCCCGATAGGCAGAGAATAGTATATATTAGTAGCCCCTAGTTTCCATGCGCCGACAATAGATTTGGAAATGACACGTTCAGCAGGGGGAGTCCCTGACCAGGCTATGTCTGCACCGCACCCTGCATGCGTGCAGTCCGGGGGAATACAGCCAAACACCACAATGTCTAGTATGCCAGTATGGCCATATTAGCCATATTCCAACGTCCTGATAACGGTTGATTTCGTATATTTAATACAGTGATAACGCACAAATCCGCACACTCAATCAGTCTCAGCTGCAGCGCTTCTCTTTCTGCTGTAAAAGTGGAATTTTGAAGAATTTCAATTAATTGTTGAATTTCATAATTCCATTGGTCATAGTCAACCCATTATTCTTCCCTCATTAAGCAGATGGACCAGGTTTGATGGACCCCTGTGAGAAAGACTCAACAAATGCCTTGGAGAGCATGACTGGCCAAGCCAGAGAGGACATTACCGCTAGTGCACAGGTACTTCGCTCTTGTTTCCAAATAAGGAATTTATGCTTATAGAAGGTTGTTGGAATTCAACTTGACCACCTCTTTTTTGTTTGTTTTTTTTTCTTTTTTTTGCATTCTGGTTTCAGCATGCTTTGCGGCTGCTTGCGTTCCGTCAAATCCACAAAGTTCTGGGCATGGAGTCTCTCCCAGCGTCCAAGGCCAGTGCGCGCAACCGTAAACGGAGACGGGATGGCAGCGACAACTGCGAAGAGGAAGGCGAGGGGAAAAAGGACAAGAAGGAGGAAGCAGCAGCAGAGGCTTGACATGGAGATGTGTGTTTGTTAGCATAGAGACTGGTATAATTGATCATTTCACGTGGCTGCCATTATGCTCTTATGTGATACTTTGGGGTGGAAATTCATGAGTATGATTTAAGATAAAAATGGCCACCTTGTGAATTTGATCAGTGTCACAACTTTAACCTTTTTCTTATCTTAAAAGTAATCTTACACATACAGTTATATAGATATGAATACATGTCTGTCCTTCAGGCGAGCAAAATAACGTTGGAGGGGCCGAGTGGAACTTGAATATTTCACCGTAACAATTTCTCCTGTGCTAAACGTTAAAGATGTACTGTACAGAGAAGTGTGCTAAACATTGGCCATAAGATCATGTCATCAGATCACAGAGGTTCTAAGGGAGATAATGATTGTCATTCCATTTCTAGAACAGGTGTACACTAGATGCATACTACCCCTCCATTCATTAACAATATGTGTACCAGCCACTGTTAACCTAACGTCTATTTTGTATGTACTGAAATTAATCTGATGTTGATGCCTCTAGTATAATTTAATCATCGGCACTTTTAGCTTTATTTTCAGCTTTTCTCATTGAAGAAAGGTTTGAATCCCTACTGCTGCACAGGCCAGTCCAATATTGTTTTAACACATGGTAGGAGTTACCATACAAACTTAAGTGCATGTCATTGTACATTTAAATATTATTTCCATGTCTAAGCTGGAAAGAGATGGTGGTTTACTTATATGTTATATACAGAAGACTTTAGAGCAAATTATGATTTACACACCATGCCGTTAATTGTGCTTAAAATACAAGCAGTAGTGACATTAATAATCAAAGTAATGGTGTGATGATGTTAATCTGAAAGAAATTGGTGTACCTAAAGTCATTCTTTAGACCCCTTTCTTCCCTCTTTATTTCAGCTGTCTTGAGCTCTGCCGCCTCTTGGGGTTTCCCTCTGACCTCTTCTTCCAATGCCCAGCCTCAATATAGGTTATCACGCTTATTCTTTTGTGTTAAAAAGAATCAAATCTGGACAACATACCATGCAACAAAACTATGTAATAAAACCACATTTGTCAACTAGATTTTATTTTTGGGAACACCAAAAATAGGTGCAAACATGCACATTCTCCACGAGCCAGTGTTCTAGCATGTGCAATGCAAATCTGAAAATAACATTTGATGCTGGAGAAAAAAGCTGAGTTGCCAAAATGTTCATTTTAAATGTGATCAAGTTGTGGAAAAAGGCATAGGCTATTTAAAAAGGATTTGATTTACATTCAAAAGCATTTATTTTGAATCCCCAATTTTCCTTTTGCCCAGATTTCCGATGCAAATTAATATGAAAGAATAAGGGCAGCATCTTGAATCTACTTTGCGTTTACCATATTTACATGGTCTTTTTTACTCTTATGTCATACAAGGGTGCTGGGAAACCCCAGGGAAGCCAGAGAAAGTACTTGGGGTCCAGCCAATGACCTAATGTACACCAAACCTCAGTTGCTTTTAAAAAAAAGCCATTAAGGTTGTCAGATACCTGCAAATATAATGCCTGGTGCAAGGTTTGATTGCAACAGAAAAATTAAAAGCTTACATTGGGTAATAATGTTCTGTCTGAAGAAAGAGTTCTATGTTGCACAGTTCAGCATGCTGAGGGAATGAAGCACTTAAAATGACAATGTTTATGCTGCCATACTTTTTGTCATTTGAATAATGCCTAGCAATCTTTTTTCTTTTATTTTAAGAGTATGGTTAGCAGAGGAGACATGGTGAAAAAAATGTCAGACTGAAGATCCACTGAAATGGTCAAGAAGGTTACTAGTCTTGCATTGTGATGTGTAGAGATTTCTTATGAAGACTGAAGGTGTAGTAGGAAGGGGAACACTTTATGCTGTCATGCAATATTTTAAAGATCTTACTTCACAAAGTTGTTGGATGGTGACAAATCTTTGACAAAGATTTATGAGAGAAACGATGTGCTATTTTAGTTTGTTTTCCTTTATGAACATAGGCGTTTTGTTTTATTTAAAGGATGTTGCAATCAGTTTTGTATTGTTAAACGAGTGTGAACATTGCTGTCCTGTTATTTGATTGTCTTTGTAGTGCTGCCTATAATTAAGGGGAAATATTAAATAGGATACTTTTAAACAGCATAATTTGTCTCCGGTTGTGCGTTATTTATTATTAAAATAAGTGTTGCATAGTTCTATCACTATGCTGATATAGCAATCCTTGCTATATAGTGTTTATTAAATTGTTCAGTAACAAGTCGTCTTCAAGTCCATAGCAGTCTCAGATGTTCTTCAGTTTTGTAGTAGACAATAGACTTTCATCAGTGCTTTGCGTGTGAGGGAATGTATTACCTGGAGTCTAAGAAACTGGTCCACAGAGACTTGGTAGCTTGTAACATCTTGGTCTCTGATTAGGTTGTGGCCAATTTCAGTGACTTTGGCCTGACAAAATCAGACTGCAAGGCCCTGGATAATCCCAAACTATACCAGTCAAATGGACTGCCCCTGAGGCCCTAAAGAAAGAGGTGACTTTAATTTTTTACACTGTCAGGGTAAAATGAACATTCATAATTTGACATTGTACACATGGCTGTTCCTTTACATAACAAAAAACATCGCATGGATGCAGCTGGGATGTATCCTCAGTGATGTATCCCAAGGTAATCAGGGTTTCGGGTCTCTCGAACATCATACCCCTCACTCAGGCGACCCAGCCGGGGTGATCAAGTCCCGACTTACGTCCCAGTAGCTACCCTCAATCAGTCTCATTAGGGCAAAACCAGGGCCACACAATACAATACATACAGATACATAACGTAGTACAAAGTTGTTGAATGAAGATTAATTAATGCAAATAGTTAGTGGACTGTTGGTAAAAGTGGAAAATGTAATTTCATCAAACCAAATTAACAATTAATGTAAGTATATATTGTATGCTATTCATGTGGATTTACTGAAATGTATGGCCCCTAATAAACATGTATTTATTTATGCAATCATGGGTGTGAATCTAAATACTGTTGTTTTTGTGGTTGTCATGTAGAAGTTCTCAACAAGGTCAGATGTCTGGAGCTATGGTGTTCCCCTCTGGGAGTTATTTTCTTATGGACAACACCCTACCCAAATATGGTAAGTAGTAAGTACTAATACTTTAGTTTGAATCATTTACTATACAAGGATTGTGTGCTTGCATGCACATGCATGCATGCATTGCTATATAGCCTACTGTATATAATTGTATACATAATACATTTTAAATGTCTTTAGCATTGCTTCCTGTCCACATACTACAAACCAACTTAGAGAAGCACTAGCTCTGGTCCATAGCGTTAAGGACTTGAGATTGATTGATTGAAAACTATTCACAGTTTGTAGAGTGGGTACAGTTCAAACAAAAGTACTGGTGAGGTCAATACAAAATCTGCTACGAGGATAAAAACATAAAAAGCACTAAGACTTGTTTACATCAGGGTCTGTTAATAAATATTTCAATCAATCAATCCTCCATTTTCAATTTACCAGAACATTTAAAGACTTAGGCCTACTTTGATTGATTGAAGTATTTATTAACAGTTTGCAGAATTACAATACATTTCAAGCACAACTCAATACAAAAACTGTTAACTGTGGACGACACACTGATAAAGCATTACACTTGTTTACAACACTTTTCAATTCATCAGAACATTTAGAGACGTACAAATATAAAAGTACTAAAGTACAAAAATATACACTTCTATAGGGTTGGTTAACTTTTTTACAGGGGCCAGTTTCGAAGTGCTCTTTGAAAGCGGTTTTGAAGGACTCTAGGGATTCACATTTTTTTTAAATTTTTATTGAGGCTGAAATTTCACATCTGTTCAATCGCAATATATAGTGCGTATAGAACCACTTAAAAAAACAATACAAACAGACATTACATTAAACAGACAAAAGGTTTCACATGTCTTAACGAAATTAATTTAACCCCTTGTTTGAGCTGAATATGGGAGACTGAATCCCCCGGGGAGGCGATCGCCGGCCCCGGTGGGCCCCGGTCAGCCCATCGGTCTCCCGTTCGCCGTGTTTGTTTGTTTGTTTTTTTCCAAAGGAAAAAGGAACACAACTACAAACTGAGCCTAGAATCAAGTACTTTAAAATCCTCCAGTGACCCTCATGAATAACGAATAGTCCCTTAGGGAGGAAATAGCATCTTCTTGGATTATTGTCATTGCTTGGATTATTGTCAAGTACTTTGTAATGTACTTGCTTTTTTACACAGAGCAGTATAGTAGCTTGGTGTGGAAATACAGTAGTGCGTCATGGCCGGAGTGGCTGCTGGAGTCAGACCAAAGACCAGACTAAATACTGTATGTCACGGATAATGCTGTTTGTTGTCAATATTGTTGTTGATAACAAAATAGGATCATGTTGCTCTGTTGGCCAACATCCAATAAAAACATCTGGCTTCAGCAATCAAGTCTCATAAACCTCACCCTAAGGGGCGGCAGTGGCTCAGGGGTAGAGTGACCGGATGGAAACCGCAAGGTTCCCAGTTCGAACCCGGGCTCCCATAGAGTTAGTGTCGAAGTGTCCTTGAGCAAGACTCTGAACCCTTAATTGCTCTCGATGTGCTGCGCAGGTTAGTGCCTTGCAAAAGAAGGTTTTAACAAACAGAGATTGCTGCAGTGATCTGTCTGCCCTTGTGTGCACACTTGTGTTTGAGAAACTGAGAGTGAGAAGAGGATCACAAGAATATTCTTTCTTCATCTCACAATATTTCACCTTGCCATTCCACACACACAAAAACCTTGAGTATTAATTTAACTCAGAAACTGTAAAAACACCACTAATTTTACTGTGCTCCCCTCCCCCATCACTGTCTCTAGCTCTCTCTACTTGTCTAACCATTGCTGATTGCTCTCTCTTTCTACCCCAGCCTTCCCCACCTGCCTCAGTAAGCTGACACTGCGCATTTACACGTTAGCTGCTTTTGTCTCTAATAGGATCAGGGGGACTTAAATTGTCATCTGATAAAACTAAGCAGCTTGATAACTGAACTGTTCCTTCTTAACCAATTTATACTCAATTAGGATAATGGAGAAACAACAGTAGAAGTACAAAAAATGTATTAACTAAATGAGGAGAGGATATACGCTATGATCACCTTCTAAGCCAGTTGGCAGTGAGAGTCTTTTACAGTCAAACTTTGACTAGAGGGTGGCACAGTCGGTAGCAGTCGATTCCTGCCAGGTACGCTGTGGGCGCTGGGGGGCGTGTTCTCTCCTCTGCGTCATCAGCGTCCATACCCTAGGTTGGTTGGCGAAAGGGCCTTTCTGTGTGGAGTTTGCATGTTCTTCCCTCACGAAACATGCAGTAATCTTGGTATCTGTACTGCCTCTCCCTGGTCAGCCGAGGCACCTGATGGAAGGGAAAGGAACTGGATGGAACAACGTGTTCCACTCCTTCCATGCGCTACATCCTACCAGGGAAAATCCCCCCTGTCAGGTGATAAGAAACGGCCTGCTCACTCCTCATACATTGAAGGAAGCATAAGCTCAGTTCGGGGCTCTCCCCAGGTTGGCAGAGGGAGTAGGCCAGTCAAGATTTGACCCAAAAGAAATTGCAATAGTAATCGTTCAAGGTTTTTTATGATCCTTAGGGTCATCCAAATAACATTAAAAATTGATGGATTGAAATGTTTTGGATCATGGTAAATTCAGGGGGTTAAAAGTTGGTATACAATTAAAAACCTTTCTAAATTTCTAATTTGAATTATGCTTTAAGTAGCATGTGCTGTGTCAAACTAGGGGTTATTCATGATTCTGAATCCATTGCAAGCATTAGTTTTGCACGAAAAACACTCCTTGGGGTAAAAACGGCCATAGCCATCATCACAAATGTGATGAGGTCTTCACATTTGGGCACATTTGGGCAAGTGGCTATGGCCTAATTTAGCCCAAGGAGTGTTTTTGGTGCCAAACTAATGCTTGGAATGGATTCAGAATCATGAATAACCCCTAGTTTGACACGTCACATGCTACTTAAAGCATAATTAAAATGATTTATTTTACTTTTAGGTTTTTAATGGTACCCCAACTTTCAACCCCTGAATTACCATGGTCCAATTTTTTATGTTATTTGGATGACCCTATTAAAGGATCATAAAAAACCTTGAACGATTACTATTGCAATTTCTTTCGGGTCACGCCCCTTTTTAGCTTAGATTGACTGGCCTAGAGAGTAGCACCCAGGAATGCAGTTTAGGCATTGGCACCGGGTGAAAAATGGGTTACGATGTCGTGGGATAAAGAAATGTTGGAGAAAAAAAAAACTTTGACTACAGTATAGGCCTATACATTACGTGATAATATTTTGCTCCGGTTTATGGGTCTCAAAGGGCACATTTGCATGCCACCCTGAGGCGAGTCTGACAGTTTTAAATGAGTCCTCAACCCATTCCAGTCCGGTCCTTACCTGAATACATTCATACAAACCCAAAAGAGATACAATTTGTCGCCAATATAATATTTCAAAATGTCACAGTCTTGCTGGGAAAATGGGAGTAGAGTAGATTTTGAACAATAAATAAATGCCTAAGCGTTGTGCATAGTTGAACCACAACACCCTCTGGTGGACAGATCTGTGGACAGTGACATGCATGTATGCAGACAAACAGGCAGACTGACAGCCTCAACCATAGTTCACCAGCAATAGCTGCATAATCTAACCCATGACCAGTTTAGACCTATAAAAGCAAAAATCTATTAAGGTATTAAATTAATCTGGTAAAAATTGCAGTACCTTTTCCTCCTAGAAATGAAGACCACGACTGAATCAAACTGCTGTCTTTAACACGATCTGTCATTCTTTCGCTTTATGTTTAGGCTTGTATTGAGGCCAGAGGAAATCTCTTTAGCATAATTAGATACATGCTTGATCTCTGTGTCGTTTACCTCACTAAGCCAGGATGAACCTTGGTCTATGGCCTTGACCGACTGTAAGCTCCCAGCTGACATTTCTGTGCCCCAACATAAAACTCTATGAACAACTGTATACTGTACATCGTGTTACAGTTAAAATTGGATTCTAATTCAAATAAATCAAGGATCATAACGGAAATGTCTATAATATAATATTTATTACATAATTCAGTCAAAGCTAGAGCGGGGTGAGCTAAGCTTACAGGTTTAAAGTTAAAAGGATCCATAACCATATTGAGTTCTGACGTATGATATTCTAGAGCTGCTATTTTCACCGAATGATTTCCTAATATGACATTACCACAACAGGGACGCTAGGGTTCGTGTTGTTGAAGTTTTTATCTTTAAAATTAAGATGAATAAAGTTTGCTCTTGTAGTTGTAACCCAATTTTCCAAGTTATTTTGTAAAGGATTACCTAAAAAACGTGTAGTCCAGAAAATACAAAACGTAACGTTAAAATGTATCAAGTTAAATATTACTGACGTTTTTGGCACAAATTATCATGGATGTTTTTAAAAACATTTAAGCTGTGAATGTTAAGTTTTGTGTGACCAATGACGGCACTTGAAACATTAAGGCAGCCTGTTGAGTCTTGCATTAGGTCCTAACTTGTGGCTATCTCTACATAGTTCGTGCTTTTCATGGTTGTATTGTCCTCACATGAATGATGGGGGGGATTAGTGAAAACTTTCAGTGGTGCTTTTGTCTCTAAAACAATAAATATATGAAAGAAAGATTTGTTGAGGCTTCATTAGCCTGGGCCTCCTCCTGTGGGTGTGAGTGGAAACCCACATTTAAAACAATTACTTGACCAGAAAACAACTGCCAATCATTCTTAAAGGGGAAGGATTCCAATTAATAAACCTCTGCTAATCCCTTCATTTTCCTTCCATTCCCCAGTCTTGTCTGCGTCTCTCTCTCTCTCTCTCTCTCTCTCTCTCTCTCTCTCTCTCTCTGTCTCTCTCTCTCGTCCCACTCCCTTCTTCCTCTTCTCCCTCCTGTCTCTCTGTGTGTGGCATGTGAACTTATGCTTGTAAAGTGTGTTTGCATTTGTCTGGGTTATTGTGCACTTATTATATAAAGGTTTTCTATGCAGATTGATCCATCATTGCATCAAGATATAATCTAAAGACATGCATAGTACGCAAAGCCACCTGAGCGGGTGCAAGCGGTGCACATAGAGGACCGGGGCGGGTGCACACGGGTTACTGTACCACAGCAGTCACAGAGCAATCTGCTGAGAGGAACAGGTGGAATACTGGCATCAGCAACAGCTCAACTCATTCATTCTGTAGAGGTAGGCTCCATTACTTATTGCCTTTTATTTAGTTTATTATACTTAATAGTGAAGGCAAATGATATGTCCTTCATGATGCTGCATGTGAAATGAAATAAAGTTTTGTCTCACGTCAGTTACTCAACCAGTCTATGAAGACATCGCAGGGCCTTATTGCTACCATGTTTATTATGTTGTTGTTGGACATTCTGTGGTACATTTTGCTGCACATAATTTCATTTGGATAATATTTAGTTTGTTTTCAATAGTAACATATTAACAATAGTAACTTATATCCGATATATTTAATGAGGAACTTAGACAACTTGTTGAATTTAAGTAAAAGCCCTTACACCACAGTGTGTCAGTATCATTGCCAAATGTATTGCTATCTAGTTCTTACATTATAATAAGCAGCTGGTTCATTAATTTGGTTTTACTTAATTGAAGAATGATCAACCATGTCTGTTTAATGAGTGTAATATACATTTAGCAGAGATGAAAATCCCTTATCTCAAAAATGTTTAGCAAATGTTTAACCATATGAACTCTAGCATCCCTATTCTGGGGCGAACATTCGGAAAGAATAGCAGATCTACATTCTCACAACACATCATGTTGTGACAGGTTATGATCTTGTAGATTGGCTATTTTCAGTGAAGCAACTTGGTGTAGAGAGAAAAGTGTAGATAGAGGCCTTGAACTCAGAAACGTGATTATTCTTAATGTTTGATAACCATAAAGAATACTAACAGTGATCTGTGTATTTTGAATTGTTGGTTCTCACTGATAACCTAAGCTATGAATTGTCATCATGCTTATCAATTGTGAAATTGCCATTGCCTTGGGTCGTTGAAAAGGGGAAAATTTTCCCTAGACTAGATTTACAACAAAGTCTCAAACTACTGTGAGATTTTCTGTTCCTGTATTACATTTTATTAACGTCAAAAACAACAAGTTGTCTCAAAACACTTTACATGTAGAGCAGAGACCCGACATTGTCCCACCCTAGGACAATGACAACTATGTGCTGAACACTAGTTTACAGAGGAATCAGCAGACTGCCATCTATGAAATTCTCTGACCTCCTCTTGTATCCCTTCTCCCTCACTTGAACACTTTCCCCTGCTTTAGGACAGGCCGGGTGCCCAGACGCTCTAATGCATTTATCACTGGATACCATGAACATGGTGGACGACAGCTGCCTCTCGCCCAGCAACTTCCACGAAATGGGGAAAGGCGGAGGGGCAGCTTCAGGGGGCCGCGTCCACAGCATTGATGTCATTCTGGGTTTCAGTAAAGACCAGGAAAGCCTGCTCAGTTCGGCCGGCGATCCGGGGCCCCATAAGGTGGGCTTGGGCATGGACAGCCTTGGAGAGCCTGGTAAGCAGCAGGAGCCCTCATCAAACGCCTCGTATGGTGGCCACCTTTCCTCTTTGAGAGACAGCAGCTCAGAGCAGCAGCCACCATATCATGGTATGTCATCGACCGCAGACTGTCAGTGGTGTTCAGAATGAATAAATACTTGATCACTAACCATGAATTCATCCAGGCACGTGCATTTGACATTAACACATGACAGCACTCGTTTGCCCCTCAAAAAGGATGTTACAGTGCATGCAGATCTCACAGGTGTGGTTATTATAACCTTTCATAACAATTCTTGACTTAAATTCTTAACTTAAAAGGCAGTAAATGATGCTGATGCTGAATGAAGTGATTAGTTTGGACTTGGAGCTTTTAAGATGGTGCACACCTTAATCATAAGATGATTGTACACATGCTCAGGCTGGGTGTTATCACCAGTCTCTAGCAAATACAATAGGCTACTGTTTCCATGATTAGAACCATAACCACTTAAATCCTATACTTTGTTGACTGAAGTCCACCAAGGAGTATTTGATTGATTGATTGATTGATTGATTGATTGATTGATTGATTGATTACTTTATTAACAGTTTGAGAGAAGAAAAAAGCATAGAATAATACAAATACAATTATAAAAGGATTGAACCCAAGAAAGCACTATGGCTTGTTTCCATTGGGATCCTGAATATTTAATTCATAGAATAATTCATTCATAGTCTATCCTTTGTCCCCTCATTTTGTCCCTCCAAATAAAATCTCTACGTTTTTCACCAAATGTTTGCCTATTCTGAACTGCCCAGAATAGGGACGTTCATGTGGTTAAACATCAGTTTATTGTGAACTGTGTTGGCTGAGATTGAGAGAAAAATAACAGAACAAGATAGTGTGAAATTCCCCCAAATAGTCTCTTCACTGCAACCTAGCCCGTAGCACTTGCCCTAGCATCGACGACCTTCCAGGCTTATGCAAAGGCTAAAAATGTAATTTAGATAGCATGTTATGTAGACATATGCCAGGTCATTATTGATCTGGCATCCTATAGTGTTTATAGTTTCAATGTATGCCGCATATTCTACTGTTAGACTGATGATAGGTTCTTATGATCCTAGATGACTATTTCTATGCAATTGATACTTTATCTTGTTCTTGCTTACTGTAAATCGCTCTGGATTAAGAGCATCTGCTAAATGCCTAAATTGTAAATTGTAACCTAGATTGATTGTGGTGTTAACTGTTGTCATTCTTCAATTCCATTCCATTCTCCACATCTAATTTATCATGTGTAATTTGTAGTTAGCACTGCAGAAGCCCTGTGACAAACCCATATTTACACACACACATAAAGTCATTCAGGAGGATCCAGTCACTGCATCCGAAAAGGACAATATGTGTTGTTGAGTCAACATAAATCACCACATATGTCAATTCTCTTTTGTAGATGTCTATGCTGTTAAGTCAGGCTTGTTCTCCCTGAATGGACACTACCTTGCGCATGGCGTCACTCATATCCCCCACACCCCACCCGACTCCCCCTGTATTGAGAACCGGTGCTGGCCAGTGAACAGTGGCAGCCTTCAGATCGGTGGATGTGACGGGCTGACAGGCAGAGAGCTGGTCACTGAACCAGGCTTGACCTCTGCCATTGTGAAAGCCTAGGCTTTGTCATAGTTGCTTAATGAGAGGTAGATAAATGAACCCCCAAAATCCTCCTCTGCCCTAGCTTCTGCTCATGTTTGGTAATTGAAAGACTTGCACCCCTCCTTCTCCTCCATGTGCACACATGGACGCATGGGCACACTCTGTCCCCAGTTACACTGAAGCATTAAGTGGAACATAAAGTTTTGGAGTCCTTGGCAATTGGCATCATCATCATGTGTTGACAACCGTTGACAAATATTGGATCCCAATGAGTCGACATACCCTCTCTATGAGGTGAAATGGCCTAAAATTAGAATAACTGAGTAATCTTACAAGTCGTTCTTTTTTATGCTGTTTATGCTACTAAGTAGCATTTTATCTTGTACTGTTATGAAATCCAAAGTCATGGCCAAAACTTGGCCAAACTGTAGTTTCCAATACTTTTTGTAATCCTCAAAAAGTATATCAAATGGTGCATTTGATGCCAGATGAGTGTAATTTGCCACAAACATGGGATATATATATATTTACATATACATATACAGTATATATATATGCGCATATAATATATTGTATATTTCATAGTACGTTTAGCTTGCCTTTCTGTGTGGCTGAGAACTTACCTGACACCATGTGATTTGCACAGACACAATAAAGGGCTACTAATTGAGTCTGATCATGACAGAGACACATACTGGTGTGATCTAATCATCATCTTTGTACTTAAATTAATTCAATTACTTGCTAGTTAGTTAGGCCATGGCTAATTCATCCAACGGGCTGACAGTGTTAAGGACTTTCCCTCAGGGTTTCTGTAGGCCTATTTCTTTGCTGCTGCACGTATTACACACACACATTAGCTTGTTAGCCTATAGGTAGATTAGGAATATGAGGAAGGCAAGGAGGGTTTATCAGGTTGGCATCTGTGCCTTCAGAGATTTAAAGTATATACACCTGCCGTGGAGCACAATATGGCCTGTCACAGTGTCTGCTAAAATAAAATGTTCACAACAATATAATACACTAGCAAGAAGCAAGAAAGGATTACTCTATTATATGCATTAAATACATTAAATGGATAACAATCATATTAAATAAAACTGTACTAAGATTATAGACATATTCTCAGAGCATGGTATTATTTTGAATACTCACTACAATGAGGTAAAGTATGTAATGTAACTTACAGTTTGAGTGACACAAATCATCTCCCTGAAGTCCTCTTTCTGAGGATTGCTTATATTTGCAGTTGCAAAATTATATTACAAACCTCTCAAAGTGAGAGTAGGGGTGTTTTCAATTTCAAGCTTCAAGCTTCAGGAGGCTATTGTTGCAGGTGTCAAACAAATGTGTGCTCTACTGGAAAGTGGCCGTTGCATTACTGTAGGTCAATGCAAGACTTCATGTCACCTTTGTGCTGCCTTTTGTTTATGTTCTAAAATGTGTTATTTCTCACAGATTTCATCGAGCCATACAATATTATGTTCAGGACAAAAAGCCAAACAAACACAACACATTGATCTCTCTCTCTCTTTCAATGTTGGACAGACGTGGGCCTATTCACAAACAAGTGTGATGGGGAACTAAGTGAACTGACAAAGAGTATAGACAGCGATGAAGGCAAGTCCCCAGAGCTATGCAAGGACGATCAGCCCAAGAAGAAGCACAGACGCAACCGAACCACCTTCACCACCTACCAGCTTCATGAGCTGGAGCGTGCCTTTGAGAAGTCCCACTACCCCGACGTGTATAGCCGCGAAGAGTTAGCTATGAAGGTTAACCTCCCAGAGGTCCGGGTTCAGGTAGGCTAGACCTTGGCATCAGAAAGCCATTTCCTAATGTGAGCCTAAGCACGTTATTGTATTCTATGTTGGATTCTCAATAGAGAGCTACAGGGGTCAGGGATGATGTATTTTTGTATGCCAAACCAATTGACTATGGGAGGGAGGTGAGGAGGGCGATCTTTCACTGCACGTACTCCTCCGGAGTAGGGTGGCACCTGTCAACAGGGAATGTTGAACGGGAGGAGTAGGATGGAGGTGCTAAGCTATGTTTATGTTAACCACACACCTTATAGTTTGGAAGTACTTTTCCAAAAGGTTTTAGGACTGCAAACTCGCTGGCACTCTTTTTCCAGGTAGAACAAGTGAACAACTACTTAAAACATCAGTTAGAAAGAAAACCCCTTTGAAATGAGAAAAGTGATATTGTGTCTTGATATTCTTCTAGCAAAGCATATTGGTGTAGTTAAGTAAGCAAGTGCCCAAAATGTCTAATTTTTTTATTGATTGATTGAATACTTTATTTCTGGGGATAGGCTTAGATTTAGACTTTTTACAGGGGCCAGTTCCGAATTGCAGCCACATGTAAGTTCTCTTTTAGAGCCGTTTTGAAGGAGAGTAAGGAGTCACACTTTTTTATGACTGTTGTTGGTAGATTTACATAAGTGAATGTATTAATTTCCCAGATTATGGCATACGGATGGACAACAGATTCCAAGCCACCGGCTTGGCTTTCTCACTATTCAGGTTGTGAGATTATTCAAGACAATTACGATAGCAAACCCTGTGATGCACAGTAAAGTAGCGGGAGGGCACAGCTTTAAAATAGGACAGTCCCTTTCGAGGGATAGGTTACCATATGACAAGCTTACCACTAATAACTTTGTTTTATTATCTAGGTGTGGTTCCAGAACCGCAGAGCTAAATGGCGTCGCCAAGAGAAGATGGATGCCAGCAGCATGAAGCTCCACGACTCCCCAATGCTTTCCTTCAACCGGCAACCACCTGTGCACACTAATGTAGGACAAATGGCCAACTCCCTTCCTTTGGATCCCTGGCTGACGTCTCCTCTGTCCAGTGCCACACCGGTCCACAGTATCCCTGGCTTCATGCAGGGACCGGCCCAGGGCCTCCAGCCCAGCTACCCCAGCCACAGCTTCCTAACCTCCTCTCCCCATCCTACCCATCCTCCTCATCCTCATCCTCACCCCTCCATGGCCCAGGGGATGCAGAGTATGGCTCCTCCTCCGTACCAGTGTTCAGCTCCTTTTCCTGAGAAATACCCTTTGGAGGATGTGAACCAACGCAGCTCCAGTATTGCTGCGCTGAGGATGAAAGCCAAGGAACACCTTCAGTCTATGGACAAGACATGGCACCCAATGTGACTATGCCATCCTGGCCACCCATGTGATTAACAATTGACAAAGGGAGATGTTCAAGGTGTGTTGCATCCTCATTCTATCGGACAACGTAGATGACATTACGAGAACGAGATTCCTGCTAATGCAACATGTCCTTGTTCTACAGCACATAAAGGACATGGAGGTTAAACAAACTGGAAAACAAAATGAACACTGGAGATGGGATACATGGTTTGTTTTTCTACAAACACTTTTTCACCGAAGACAGCAAGTAAACAGATCGAGTCAACAGCCTGGTTAAATTAATTGTGTTTCTGCTGAATAGCAATATTGTGGTCAACAGATAGTTGATGATGCCTTGGCTGCTATTTAAGGGATATTTCACTTTCACAAAAACCTTTGCTCATTTTATCGTCTACTCAGGCTGTGAGACAGTTTTTAAGTTGCTCGATTCAATATTTAGATATTCAATATTCATTTTAGCTTCATATACAAACCCATTGTAACTTCGAACTCAATTTGAACCATGATAGATTCATCGAAAACACCCGTCCTTTTTTTTCGTTTTTTTTGTCTCATCCGGCCTCCTCCTGGAGGAGGTTCTTTACCAAAATAATTAAATGAAAACAGTAATTGACAAAACACAGCCCCTCACGTATTAGAAGGACAATATCAGTCACCAGAAAGAAAAACGGGTGTTTTTGATGAATCTATCATGGTTCATCAAGGGTAGCTAGGTAGCTAAAATGAATATCAAATATCTAAATACTGAATCAAGCAACTTAAAAACTGTCTGGGGTGTTCACATAAGCCTGAGTAGACGATAAAATGAGCAAAAGCTTTTTTTGAAAGTGAAAAAATATCCCTTTAAAACACACATCATCATCTTATACCCCAGGAGCTACTATAAACTCCTGTGCTCCATTGATTGTGTTCCACTGATTAATGAAACTTTTCAATAGAGTTCAAACTTCAAATGATCATAATATCACAATACCCTAAAACAAGCATTCCTTTTGATCTAGTTTTGTTTTCTGTCCCCATTTTGAAGAAGTTTGCATTGCAATTTAAAAATGCCTGAATGCTGTGCTGACTTATGTAAAAAACAATTTTTTTTTAAGGTGAAATCTTGTTTTAATTGTTGTTAGGGTTTTCTCCTCTATCACCCAATGATGATCACACAATTAAGTGTACACTCATTACTCTTCCATTTTCTTCCTTAAGTTTGTGATCTTACTAATTAATCCAATTGTCCCACTTTCATGGGTCAGCTAATCAGTAGCTCCACATATTTTGTGATGAGGGGCACGTGACAGGAGCTTTTTTAATTAAATGAGGGATGAAGTGAGTCTCTGTAAATGAAATCTAGCTTATTGATTTAAAATTGTCATGTACAATTTGCTCATAATCTCCTGTTTTCATACTTGGGCTAGACTAGAGTACCCATTCTCTTTACTTAATTCACAGACACATGAGCTGTTACTTTAGATTTCATCCTGATTCAAGTTCTTAGCTGACGACCAGTAAACCTAGTTGCTGCCTATCATGGGTTTGACTGTGAATACACAACTGTAAACTGCACCGTTTTTGCGGATTATGGCTGAATTGATAAAAGACAATCTTTACTCCATTGTGTTCTGTAAACCTTTTCATGACGAGATGCTTATATTTTATACAATGTATGAGAAGTAGCCAGTACTAATGAACAGGGCTTCACTACAGGGACTTTGTCACATGGAATTGTAGGGACAGGAAGAGAGATGTTATGAGTGAAGTTACTTTTTTTTGTATTTTTTGCTTCAACGACTCTGAGAGTAGAAGAGCTGCTAGCAGCTCAGTGCTGGGTAGCTGTGGTTACGTGCAGAGCAGCAGAAGGTAGTCCTGTCTAATGTGTCACCCCCTAGAGTTTAGTCTTTGTTCAGCACAATTGATCCAAGCCTGTCCTCTTTGTCTAAAGTTTAAAGAGGGGAAACGGTCACAGGCTGCACTAAATAGGCCCTTGTAACCATCTTTGTTGCAGACGTCTTTTTCCACTCTGTGTCAAAAGCAAGGAGACATGGGCTGTAGCTACTCAGGTCATCTGTGGTACAGTATCGGTAATTTAGGGTCTGTTGTGGAGTCTGTTCTAAGTAGGCGTGTATAAAGAAAAGTACAGATAAACTAATTTTGATATTGAAAATGGTGAGTAGGGATGGAGCTCGATAACCGATACCCGAAAAAAATCCGATAACAATTAACCCTAACCCGGTATCAATAAGCTTTGGGTTTATCAAGCCTGTTATCGAGCATAGTATGGACCATGACGTCATGTTTAAACAATCAAGACAAGAGGCGATCAAGAAACAAATGTAATCATCCATGCTGGCACAAACATTTCGGTCTAAAAGTGTATTGATACCTGCCAACCAGCGCTGCTCGGGTAAACAAAATTACACTTTAAAAGTGACGGTACACATATTAACCAGTTAACAGTTTCTATAATATTATTTTATTGGTAAAAAGGCCCTAGTAAAAGATACTGGTTCTCTTCCGAATGTATTGTCATCTCCCGTCTTTCCACAAAATAATAAAAAATGCTCGATAGTGGGCTCGATAAGAAACCGGCTTGATAAGCCTGATCGATAAGGTGATCGTTATCAATACAATTTAACGAGCTCCGTCCCTAATGGTGAGAGTCAGACAAAATGTACTATTGCAACTTTGCAAGTTAACTGTGAGGCGTGGATCAGTATTTGTATTGCCTATAACATCAAAACATCTCACCAATACACAGCATCTGCTGATAGAATAGAATTGAATGTGTTCAAACAGGATGGTATATGGCAATCCATTTGATTAACCCTGAAGGTGGATTCCTTCAACAAAAAAGTGCAATTACAGCATTCTCTACAGTTTGTTTCTCTGTCATTGTACTGTTTAATTTAAATGTCATGCAATAGTTCACTCTTATCTCCTGTTGTTTAGTTATATGCGCTCAACGATAACCACAATTGCTGTCATGAGAACAGCAGCAACAATAATCAGTTATGTGGTTATTGATATAGTTCAAAATACTTTGCATCTTCTGACCTGCATCTGTGTTATGTTGTGGGTTCGTGGTGTTTAGCTCTGGAATTATATAGTTTTTAAATCAAATTAAATCTTGGAGGACCTCAAACTGTACAAAAAAGAATGCTGCACAAAGGTGTTGTTTATAAATGTGATTTTGGATCAAGAATAAGCCAAAGGTTATAGATAATGAGCAGAAATGCACTAGAAGCAAGACACATTTTTAGAATTTCTTTTAAATGTGAAAATGTACAGGATTCACTTTGTTTTCTTTTTCCTGTACAGCCTTTTTGTTTATTATGTCCTAGTTCTGTCATTGTTTTCTTGTATCTCTTTTATCAGAACCATGATGGATATTCTGGAAAAATGAATACTGATAATAAACACATCTAGTTTAATAGAATAATCATCTCCTTATCCTTACTATCTTCCACATGTACACTTGCAGACAACAAAATCCTGAGTATTATATTATAACTCTGACAGCATCAAGTTTTACACTTTCAGAGTTAAATTAACACTGGATTTTGTTGCGTGGCCTTCACACTCATTCCTGCAGAATAGTTGTTTTTTAACCCAAATAATAAAATGAAACAAAGTTACTACACAGTTAAATCCACAGTGTTCATTTATCCTGTAATGATTTTATAGAGTACATTATAGAATTTACAATTAACAAGATAGGCATGAACAACATATATAAGCATCTATCAAAAAACGAGAAGGGACAGAAGGAAATGGTGAATTCTGAAGAGGTGCGTGCTAGAAGGTGAGGTGGAGTCTGAAGTGGTGGGTTTTTGGACTGCAATGGAAAGTAGGGACTGAGTCTGCAATCCTGACTGAATCGTTATAATCTGATATACATGGACACTTTTCTCGCTAGTTCCCCATTTCTTTCTGGCCTTGATGTAAGCACTCTTTCTCGCACTCTACCCCTCCCTTTCCTCTCTCCCAGTTCCATGGCTGGTGGCAGGGTGCCAGCCTGTTAGGAAGATGAGACTCCAATCAATCAGGGCTTCCCAGGGGGGCCTCGGACCACAGGGCCCAGCTCCTTAATTGCCCCCAGGCAGGCAGGCACGGCCGCTGCAGCACATGTTCACAGAAAGGCCGGTGGTGCCGCTGTGCTAGCTGGTCTCCTCAGCATGTGAACCACTTTTTCTTGGACAGATGGAGGCCTGGACGGACCGCACTACATGGGGCCACATGGGTAGAGCAGAGAATCTAACAGGGAGGCATTGTAGTCATGGTTGGTTTTTATTCTACATGCTGGAACTGTGTGGAAAGCTGCTGCAAATTTATGGTAGAATTTTTCTTTTAATTCTTGTAATTTACATTCAGACATGAGCCTGTGAGAATACAAACAAATGATGAGTTCAGTTACCTTTTCACCATGAATGTGTTACTACTACTATGTGAATATGTACACTATACTGTAGTGTGTCAGTGTCACAAGTGGACTGGTGAGGCTGGACAGCTTTTCAGAACCTTGATCAGATGCTCATTGGGGTTTCCATGTCACTAATAACACAGTGTGTTAGATAAGATGAAAGAGAAACTACAGTCAGACGATGGAAGGAAGAACGACTAACGACGATATAACTTAGTAAGGAGAGAGAAAGTAACATATATATATATAGTACATACATAACATGTAAGTAAGATGAGAGAGTGAGGAGATGAAAATGGGAGAGGGGGAAAACAGTGATGAGAGGGATTAATAAGGAAAAGTGTGGGAGAGGAAGGGAGAGCAAGAGAAGAAAGGATAGAGAGTAGCAGTGGAGAGAGAAATAGGAGTGTGAGAGGCAGAGAGAGGAGGGGTTAGAATGGCTGCTCATCAGAATTAATGATGTAGAAAATCCCCCAATTAGAGCATTTTCCTGCGTTGCAGGATGAGTTCAGAGCAGGGTCCCCTGACAGCCTGGGGATTAGTGCCTAGGCTGGACTAGGCCAGGCTGAGCTGAGCTGGGCCGGGCCTAAAAATACATTTTGTGACTGCTACACAGTTTGGCACAGCTCAGTCAGCGCTAGGATGGGTCCCTGGCCACAGCCAGGGGCCGGGGTAGGCATGCGTTGAGTCGGAGTAAGTGGTACAAAGAAAAAGCATGGGAAAAAGAGCAGCAGATCAACAGGAGAAAAAAAACCTTTTTGTTGGGGAATTTTGCTCTACTGTGCGAAATCTTTTGTTTTGAGAATAGGTCATACGAGTTAGCCACCATACCTTTGTACAGAAACGTACTCTTTTGCTGATGATTAACTGACTGAACATCTAAAAGACTCAATTATTTCTAATCTCTTCAGAATACCAAAGCAAAACCATGTGTTAGGGTGTGAAACTACTTCCATTCTATTCAACTCAACTGTTGATTGGAACAACATTTCTGGTGCAGCACTATTACACATGTGTTCTTTCAAAAACAAAACCTAATCTAGTTCGGACATATGGATTGTTGAGAAAATCAATCTTGTCCACATGCTACTTTGCTTTCAACCATCGATAAAAGGTTGGCATGCAAGCATGGTGTGTTCTCTTACAGCTGGTGGTAAGAGACAGGAGCAGGAGTTAATCCTACAAACCTGGCAACCAGGGACATTGGAGATTAATATCTCATGGCCTCCTCAACAATGACAGTCAGGATTATTACTTGCAAAAAGTTAAAAGTTGCTAAATTATTATAAAATGACTTAGATGTTGAATAAAGATCTATACAGTCAGTAATCTATTCAATAACTAGACTAACGAGAACACAACTGCCTCACATGAGAAAGAAAGGTAGCAGAACCCAAAGCCACAGGTTGCTGAGTAGCTGAATACCCACTAAAGCAAAGACAAATGATTTAGAGAGAACCTCTAACTCACTACAACCCCGTGTTATTGTCTTCATTAAGAACAATTAAGTTCCTAACGACTAATTGATTAATTGTGTGATCTATTATTTCGCTCCCGCAGCCCAGTGAATCTGAAAGGGCCACGGCTGGAGTTAACAGTCTTAATGGAAAGACGCGTTCCTTTCTGAGGATAATAAGGGAAAAGAGCGGAATTAATTGGTTTTGATTAAGAGAGCTTTTCAATGGGACACAGCTTTTTCGCATGACATAATTGGAGGTCAGTGAGTGAGGGGGTTGTGAGAGGGGGATTTGCTGGCTGGCGCCACTGTTGGTGTGTGTTTGTGTGTGTGTGTGTGACTGTGTGTGTGTGTGTGTGTGTGTGTGTGAGAGAGAGAGAGAGAGAGAGAGAGAGAGAGAGAGACTAAAAGCAAGAAATATAGAGATAGAGGAACTCTCCACTGCACTCTTTTATAGTATAATAATTGAACAGAAGACATAGTGAACTTCATTGAAAGTCAGTGCATAGCATATCCTGTCAAACACACCTGGTATTCAGAACATTTCACGTTTTCGCATAATAAATGTGTAATAACTAAAAGCATTGTAAATCTGTAATTATTTCAATTAGTTCATGACAAATTTATTTTATTTATTTATTTTTCCATCTGTAATCCCTGAGCAGGCTCTTAAAAATAAAACTATCCATACAAAAACACGTACAATACAATACACAATACAATACAATACAATACAATACAATACAATACAATACAATACAATACAATACAATACAATACAATGAAAAAAATACAGCATGTGGAGGAACTAGGCTCTGTGGGTTGACTCCTGTCCGGGCCCCTCCTACGTCTCACCAGGTCCACTCCTGCTCTCACCAGGAGTACAGCCAGGACCTGTGCGTTGCACCAGACTCCCAGCACCAGACACTTCATTCAGGAGTGGTGGATTCTTGAGCCGCAATGGTTCTGCAAATCTGCAGGCCTGGGCAACGGTGGTACTGCAGGGCGTGCAGGCTCCACTTGCGGCTCGAATGGCCCTCCTAAAGGCCTCACCGAAGGTATTTTGCGCTTCCTCCTCACGGAGGATGCAGGCTGGGGCGCCAACCCATACTGCTCCCGGGGTGCCGTCTACATTCCGGTGGTCACCAGACTATACCTGTTGTCACATAGTCTATTCCTATGAGTCACTATAAATAGAATACCTCAGAACAAAAATACATCGCATGGATGCACCTTGGACGTATCCTCAGTGATGTATCCCAGGGTTTCGGGTCTCGCGAACATCCTACCCCTCACTCGGGTGACCCAGCCGGGGTGTCCCGACTATACAATACAATAATACAAGAACAAATAAACATGGTACAGGGGACATAAACACCGCACCACACACACACACACACACACACACACACACACACACACACACACACACACACACACACACACACACACACACACACACACACACACACACACACACACACACACACACACACACACACACACACACACACACACCCATTTGTGAGTGATGAGAGGTTTGATTTGATTGGCAGTGAGAAGTTCAAAGATGTATTCATGGAGCTGCTGCACGCCATTATCAATAAGTAGTAGCCTACTTTGAAACGGATTGTTTCAGGAGCCAGTGAAGTAACCTAGTACAGTCATTTGTTGCTTTTCTTGTCCTAGTGAGCACTCTGACTGGAGCATTTTGAATGAGCTGGATCCAGCCATCTTTGACCTCTTTATTGATAATAAAGAGGTCATATGTATGTATGTGAAAATGATGTGGTGTTGCAAGATGTGATGCGTATGTGGCGCAAAGTGTCCTTGTGCATGTCCATCCAAGCACCCATAGCTGCAACAAAATGTATTTATGTCCTTGTGGGCAAAGTGCGGGTCTGCCTTCCACACTAGGGGTAGGGGTTATGGATACCGTAGGAATAAAACCATGTATTTCAATCCATGTAGACCAAGTCTAGACTTCCTGCAATCGTTTTTTTTGTCTGCACATTATGATTATTGTAAGCCCTTGCCTCCAGGTTAAAAGAGGGCCTCTTTTCAGAGGCTTGTGGGTCTAAGTTCTACACACCATTTTCAATAGCCTGGCTCCAGACCA
This sequence comes from Electrona antarctica, assembly GCF_951216825.1. Classification (NCBI taxonomy): domain Eukaryota; kingdom Metazoa; phylum Chordata; class Actinopteri; order Myctophiformes; family Myctophidae; genus Electrona; species Electrona antarctica. Next base: position 20,712,664 of record NC_136812.1, read on the forward strand.
TAGACCCCGCCCACTCTGCCACTGCTTGCTTGAGTCTGATCATCAGGCAGCCCAGGGTTTGATAGATTAGGGCAATGTTTGGAAGGTTACTTACTATACTAAAGTTGTTTTAGTGTGTGTGTGTGTGTGTGTGTGTGTGTGTGTGTGTGTGTGTGTGTGTGTGTGTGTGTGTGTGTGTGTGTGTGTGTGTGTGTGTGTGCGTGCGTGTGTGCCTGCGTGCGTGTGTGTGTATACCGGTGCCCTGAGGGCGAGAAGTGCACGCATCCGCCTGGGTGACGGCAGATGGCAGACTGCTGGGCGAGCGCTGGCGCTTTGGCATAGGGGGGTCAGATCAACATATGGAATTAATTCTGTACTGGAGTGTACAGGGTTTGATGAAGTCAACATGTGGAATGTCAGAACAGGTCAGCTCCACATATGGAGATCTAAGGGTTTGAGGTCAGATGTAGAGTTGCTGGCCGGCTCCATATATTATATGCAGATATAGTATAGGTGATGATCCAGTCTTCTCTTTTTTTTATATCTTTTTATTGGGTTTTTAAAAAAAAATTCCCCTCCTATGTGGGGTCCTTGTTCATATACATATACATGTACATATACATTTGTGATACATAGATATAGACACCCCTCATTTCCCTCCCATCCACCCCATTGTACCCACCCACTCTTCCCCAATGCAGAGACAATGCTAGAAAGAAAAACCCCCACAAAAACAAAAAGGTGGATAAATTAGAAGAGAAAGGAGGAAAAGAGGGGAGGGGGGACCACCTGTGTGTGCGCACATTCACCGGTTTACACGACGCACGTACAACGCATAGGCCTATGCATTCACCATTTTCTATTAGTTCAAATATCGCTCATCTCTGGGATTACCGTCAGGGTTCTTACATGGTCCACAAAGGGCGTCCATGTTTGCTGGAAAGTTGTCATGGAACCATTAAGTGAGAATCTAATCTTTTCCAGCTTAAGATAGAATAGTACGTCCTTTATCCATCCGTTATGTGTAGGTGGAGAAACATGTTTCCATTTGAGGAGTATAAGGCGTCGGGCTAAAAGAGAAGTAAAGGAGATTATTCTCTTAAGGTATAAAGGAATATTGGTCCCTGGGGGGATACCAAACAAGGCTGTTAGCGGGTTTGGTGGGATGGATACACCCAATAAGTCTTCTCCATTTATGGTTATCCAGGGTTAGATGAGGTCAGTGTCGTGATCTTCATATATGGAGATGGCCATATATGGTGCCATGATGTGTCAAGACTCACGTGGTGTGATGTCACGAGGCGTGACCATATATGGAGGCGTGACGTCACGAGGCGTGACCATATATGGAGCCTGACCTGGAGATGCAGGATTTCATAGTAAATGCGACCTCTGGTCCTCTGGTCGCATTTACATTTATACACACACACACACACACACACACACACACACACACACACACACACACACAACTTCACTGAAAATAGAGCTATCACGCCATCTATGTTTGGCACGTAGAACTTTCCATTACTACTTCTATCTCCAATTTTCGCTATTCCGGAAGGTGATTATAATAATAAACCTAAACTTACGGGAAGCCTTATTGTTGATCAAAGACATAAAAGTGTGTTTCTAGAGTTGACCACGCAACGTGTTAGGTTTGCACTGCAGCTCCTTGTTCCCCTGGCAACAAAAAGTGGCATTTCCTTGTTTTGATTATAAAAGGCACGTCACGGATGTTCTGAAAGAATGTCCCACAATGCATTGTGTCATTTTGTCAATAACCAGTCAGCCCCTCAGCTAAGCCACTACTTTATTTCCAGCAGTGATTAAACACGCTGTTTGTCATCCATACATTTTCCAGCTAGTACCGTTCTCTTGCGACAATTTGGTGTCTGCTGTTGGTTGGCGGTATTCGTATTCTGGGTGCCGTCCTGCTTGCTGGAGGTATGTAGTATGCAACTATGCACATCCCTTGTCAAACATTAGCTACAGTTTGCTAACGCCAGTAAAGGCTGTCATAGCCCAAGATTTAGACTATCGTAGAGTTCTTTTCCGATTCTGATCGTCAGAATCGAAAAAAACTCTACGAGAGTCTAAATCTTGGGCTAAGGCTGCCATAGGGCCAGGCTATGTATCAGCCACTTGCCCACTTATCTACTGTACTGTACTGGCATTTTTACCATGAACTATAAGTATTTACATAGTGTCAAAGTGGTGTTCCTAATAGCACAAACGTTTCTGTGAAGTGAAGTCTATGGGGAACACTATCTGTACTCACTGTGAGTCCTGCATCATCAACATGGTTATATTTCACCTAAAGTTAAGTCAAACAGACAGCACACGATTCTTGACTGTAATGTACCCAATATTGTTTAGTTTTTTTGTTGCATCGAATCAATATAATTCTTGTGTAATCAGCAACACCTAGCTGCAAGCAACAGTTGCAACTCTTTCCCTTGACAGCCCATTCATTGAAACCAAAAAGTCCTATCAACACTATCAACACTATCAAGACCTGACAGAGGCAGATGGCTTCTTGGTTAGAGTGGATGACAATATTATCACACGAAAAGATGAAATTACCTACCTAGGTTCCATCCTGGCGGCTAATCTTTCCGGTAATCAAAAAAGTCAATCAAAGAACAAGATTCCTTTACAGGATCTCCTCACTGGTCAACAAAAACACCTTGAAGACTTTAACAGGAGCCCTCGTACAAGGTTTCTTCGACTATGCATGCACCTCTTGGTACCACAGCACCTCAAAGGCCCTTAAAACAAGGCTCCAGACCTCCCAAAACAAACTGGTCAGGCTCCTACTTGGCCTCACCCCTGCCCACTTTGACAGGCTGGAATGGCTTAGGGTCGACGACAGAGTACAGCATCTTGCAATGGGTCTGGTCCACAAGATTCGATACACCACCAAGATACCCATGTACCTGTACTTCCTTAATGTTAACGAAGTCCACACCCACAACACCAGAGGGAGTGCAACAAACCATGTACAACCCAGATTTGGCACAAATAAATTATTTTCGCTCCTATGCCACCAAAATGTGGAACGCCCTATCAACAGTCATTAAGACATGTGAATCCCTTGACTCCTTCAAAACCGCTCTCAAAGGGCACCTACGGACGGCTGCAATTCGAAACTGGCCCCGTAAAATCGGAATCCCCCCCCCCCCCCTTTTCCCCCTCACTGTATATGTTTCTTTTCCCTTTTGACCTCCTTTTATGATGAATTCCTGTTCTGTTCTGTTCTTTGGCTATAGTGTCTATTTGTACGTCTCTAAATGTTTTGATGAATTGAACAAGGTGGACCCTCTTGTAAACAAGTGTAATGCTTTATTGCGTCGTCCACTCACAGTTAACAGCAGCGGACTGACCTAGTCCAAGCTGCTTCTTTTCAGGGGGATTATTGACAGAAAGTAGTAGCTCATAACATGTCTACGGTGGATTCTTATCAAACAAAAACTTGACAGATACAAAGAGGATAACCCAAAGCTTTCCATACAGCTGCAATATTCAGACTTTTTGGTTTCAGTGAATGTGTCAAGGGTTGGTATTGCATCTTCAATGCCAGATAGCATTAACATCTAAGTTGCTTGCGGCTAGCTAACACTGTCCCAGCCTGTGTCTGTGTGATCCAAATGTAGCATGGATCCAGAATATGAACGGCGCCTCCTTCGACAGATCAACATTCATAATGACAACTCAAGTCCCACTGTGAGTCCTAGTTTACTGTTCCACTCTCACAATTCTCATTTTGCTGTTGTCTAAAGGAATGCTTTTCACTGAAGTATTATAGTGATTAATGTTGAGCTCATCGACTGACTAATAATAACAAAGAGAGAATAGTTTAACAGCCTATGCCTTTCTATGACGCAGAAAATGACCAACGTGGTGCGTGGTGGTCTCACACCAACTAGCTCCCCCCTGTCATCCCCAAGTAAACACGGAGACAGGTTCATCCCAGCAAGAGCAGGGGCCAACTGGAATATCAACTTCCACAGAATCAATGTATGAACACGTTACAAATGAATGGGTGCCGGTATGTGTGTGTGTGTGTGTGTGTGTGAGAGAGAGAGAGAGAGAGAGCAGCATTATGTGAATGGAATGTTGAGAGTAAGATCAAGCTGCCCTCCACCTAACATGCATCATCTTGGTGCTTACATTTTGTTACAGTATTATTGTTTTGTTTAGAACAAGTCTCCTATCGTCAGACTTCTAATGTTGTTTTTGTGATTTTCAAATAGGAAAATGAGAAAACACCAAGTCAAAATAGAAAAACAAAGGATGCATCTTCTGATAATAGCAAAGGTGAATTAACAGTTTCAAAATGAATAACATTAACAAGTAGATTGAAACAACACCTTGTCTGCTGTCCACTGAACAGATCCTGGTAACCCAACTTTATCAATATGTCAAATGTCTATGTGTGCAGCGGATGGGCTGGCCTACTCAGCTTTGCTGAAGAATGAGCTGCTGGGAGCAGGCATAGAGAAGGTCCAGGACCCACAGACGGAGGACAGGCGGCTGCAACCGTCCACCCCTGAAAGGAGGAGTCTTTTTCATGTAAGAACCCTAGCAGATTGCATACCAGACGAGATACATTGTCAGTCAGAGAATACTCTATTAGGGGGACAAAATTGTCATTTGAATTAACTGATCTGAACTCTGCTCTTAAATAGATGATACTTGACTAGATTAGCTACTTCTCCCTCTATAATTTTTGTTATTTTAATGAAGCTTCGCTCAGAGAGTAGCCTCTAGTTTGAGGGCACTAAACTGGTGCACTCGAATAACAAGCACAGTGTTTTCTCTCAGTTATGGTAATGGTCATTGGTCTATACTTTTGTAATATTTGCAGTACTCCCTCAGTGCCAAGAGGTCCTCACCAGATGATGGAAACAACATATCTCCCTACTCTTTATCACCTGTCAGTAGTAAAAGGTACAAAATAAGACAATCGATTACTCAGATTTAATTTATTATAATGTCAAAACTACTTGAGGTAGTTGACGGAGTAAACAAGTGTTGTGTGTAATTCTTCACTTTGATATCTGGAAGGAGACAATATTTCATGACATCTGAGTATCTGACCCTCTCTCATTTAGTCAAAAATTGCTGCGTTCGCCAAGGAAACCAACCCGTAAGATCTCAAAGATTCCCTTTAAGGTTCTGGATGCTCCTGAACTGCAGGATGACTTCTACCTCAATTTGGTCGACTGGTCCTCTCTTAATGTGCTCAGTGTTGGCCTGGGCACTTGTGTCTACCTCTGGAGTGCCTGCACCAGCCAGGTATGGTTTGTTTGTGTACATGCATGTGTGTGTGCATAATGTGTGTTTGTCTGTACCAGGATGTTTTTTTGTATAATATGCCAACGTGCTGTCAAACTATGGGATATATGTACATTTATTTGAGGTGTTTTCTATTTTTGATTGGCCAATAAAAGGCCTTATGGTGCGTTCACACGGGCAGACGCAAAGGCACAATGATGCATGTAGCTGCTCCAAATGATACTCTCATTCGTCTTTGCAACATTACAAGAGAAACTCTTACTTTTCCTTAGGTAACAAGGTTGTGTGACTTATCAGTGGAGGGAGACTCGGTCACGTCAGTTGGCTGGTCGGAAAGGGTGAGTACTGATCCTGTGCCGTGTCTTCACGTCTACAACGGTACATGATGTGATATGGGTTTAGACAGACATTTTTGTTGTTGTTGTGTTTGTCTCTAGGGTAACCTGGTGGCAGTGGGAACTCATAAAGGATATGTACAGATTTGGGATGCTGGTGCTGGGAAGAAACTCTTTGCCCTGGAAGGACACACAGCCAGAGTCGGTGAGGCAGTTTCCAATAGTAAAACATTTGACATGGCCTACATTTCATATAAATATATTTGACAGAAATGCTCATTTCATTTTCCTCTCTCTCACTAAAACAGTCTTTCTCTCGCTCTTGCTCTTTCTGCCAAACCCCCTCTCTCGGTGTGTACTCGGCACAAGGTTGAGTAATGTGTGTCACTTTGTTGTTAATTATTACTGAGTCCACTACAGCCAATTTCAGATAAACATTTCATATCCAGCAATTCACATTACAGACACTATCGCTTCTTACTATTCAACAAATTGCCCACAAATCTACACAAAGTATAACGCTCAGCCAAATACTAGGGTTGACCCAGCCTTGTTTACAGAAATGTTCACAGTCTTAAAGACACCATGATTATTTTTTTTACTTATTTTATTTATTTTTATTGGGATTTATGTCTGTCTTTTATTCTATGTTGTATTCCTATGTTATTAAATAAAGCAAACTTGTGTATCCGTCTGCAGGAGCGCTGGCGTGGAATGCAGACCAGTTGTCGTCAGGTAGCCGCGATCGTATGATTGTTCAGAGAGACGTGCGGACCCCTCCGCTACAGTCGGAAAGGCGGTTGCAGGGACACCGACAGGAAGTGTGCGGCCTGAAGTGGAGCACTGATCACCAGCTGCTTGCCTCGGGAGGGAACGACAACAAGGTAGAGTCATTGGTGGAAAGGAATTTCCCTGTTATTTAATTGTGTTCAGGGGTGTGGAAAAGAGTTAAGCTCATCATATATATTATCATTATCATGGAAGGAAATTACATGACATTTGTTGCAGGGCGAGGCCTGCAACAAATGTCATATATCATATTGATATTTTTTATTTTCAAATCTTTCAAATACCTTGATATTGAGATTATAACAATGTTATTGTATTCGTGAGAATATCAATTATCTTTTTAATTTGAAAATAAAATAACCGATCTAAATGTCTGTAACAGTACACAATATAATAATATTGCCGAGCTTGTAGCTCTGCAATATTATTATATTGTTTTTTTTATATAAAGGTTGTGATTGAAGCCAAGAAAAGACAACACTTATGCCATAACATGATATAATATGCAAAATCCCAGACAATATGCTTTTTTACTTTACTCTATTGGTTTATTTAGATGGGACAATGCGCATTGACTGATGAAGGCAGTAGTCCCGTAACACGTAGGTGCATTTTAATCTTGCACATTAGCCACTTTATTGAAGGCTTTTTTTTTGCTTTTCTATAAGAGTGCCTTGGTCTCATCCTTTTTTTTTCATCAATTGTCACCCAGCTGTACCAAGAGCACCATGTTGTAGATTTTTACTTCGGCCAAACTGATGCCCTCCTTCCTCTCTCTCTTTTTTCCACATCGATATAATATTGATACACCACCTGTCTGTGCTCTTAACCGTCTCAGTTACTGGTATGGAACCACTCTGCACTGAATCCAGTCCAAACGTATATGGACCACCTGGCTGCCGTGAAGGCCATTGCTTGGTCGCCACACCAGCATGGCCTGCTGGCATCTGGGGGCGGCACCGCCGACCGCTGCATTCGCTTCTGGAACACTCTAACCTCACAGCCACTGCAGTGTATGGACACAGGCTCACAGGTCTGCAACTTGGCCTGGTCCAAGCATGCTAATGAGCTGGTGAGTGCCTTCACAAACATCACATCTTGAGGTCCCCAACAAAATGAGGAACAGCATTTAAGCACTTCTATCCCATTTTATTTTTTTCCTATTTGAAAATAGCCTATCTACAAGCTTACATCATTGCGACGTGATGTGAGCTTGTAGATTTTTGAATAATGTTTGACTTGATTTTTGAACAATGCTGACAAATATTGACAAATCATCTCTTATGGGGTTTGCTGGCACAAAAGCTTCTTAAACGGGGGTCCAGTAAACCGATGCATATACATTTGGGGGTAAACAAATGGATCTACATCCTTGACATGAAAATGCTTCAGAACCACATACTAAATTACATTACACTCTTGTAGTTGGTGTTTGCACACAGTGAGAATACTCTGGATTAAGAGCATCTGCTAAATGCCTAAATTGTATTGGAGGCGACCAGGCTTTTCCTCCCCGTTATCACACACAATTGGCGACGCCCCCTTCTGTGCCTCTAGTCATACGTCACATTTTAGGAGGACAGCATTCCCCGGCTTTGCTCCGTGGTGGGAAATATTGCTTGGTGCTGGCATTGCATGGGGCGGGGCCGGGGTTAATAATTTACGATTCTGTGCCTATCGGTACATAACTCGAACGGCGCTGAGTCTGCTCTAGCATTCAGTATGGCCACTCGCTCGCCTAACGGTTCGCTCGGCGGTGCCTCTCGTTGCTCAAGCCCGCCAGAGACGGTGCGCCTCCGTCATTGTAACTGTTTTTTTGCTACTGCTAAGTGCTAACTGCTGTAGTCTTTTCTCACCAAGTGAACCGAGTGGCATATGCCTAAACCTAACCTTAAAAAAACAGAGGAGAAGGATTCGAACCTGAGCCACTGGGATTGAAAGAATAATGATTAACACATTATTCCACAGTGCCGTCTGGTTTAGCAGGGGTTTTGGGAGTTATTTAATGTAATCTACTCATGTGAGAGGCAGTTTGCGTACATCACAGAAGGTGGCGTTGCCAATTATCGCTGAGGAAAGGCCAATTCACGTATCGGAGACAGAATTATTATCATAATCGTGAAGTTCCTGTTGACAAAGGCTGACACTGTCTGTCTCAAACACACTTTCTCTTTCAAGGTGAGCACCCATGGCTATTCGCAGAACCAGATCCTAGTGTGGAAATATCCAGCCCTCACTCAGGTGGCCAAGCTCACGGGACACTCCTACAGAGTTCTCTACTTGGTCAGTGTTTTCATATTTACAGTGGTGTAAATTAACTAAGTACATTTACTCAAGTATTTTTACTTTAGTGGAGTTGTTCCAATTTTCAATACTTGCACTTCCACTACATCTCAGAGACAAATATTATACTTTTCTTTCCACTATAATTATTTGACAGCTTTAGTCATAGTTACTTTGTAGATTTAGATTATTATTACAAAGCATTTCCCACTTCAGCCATATATACATTTTGGCCATTTGAAAGTAGCTGATCTACACAAGCTCACAATGTTTTGCATTGTGAATGCTTTGAGCTTGTAGATCTGCTATTTTTGAATAGTGAACTTGTACTTGTAACAGACTATTTCTACAATGGTGTATTGATACTTTTACTTGAGTCTGTTTTATTTGTATCTTGCTTAAAGGAAATGCTTTGGGAAGAGTGCAAGCTGTCATATTGTGCACTCCTTAGTTTTCACACCACTCCTGCAGTTTGCAGCATCATAAATTAAATGGCATATATTTTTTCTTAAGGCCATGTCTCCTGATGGTGAGGCCATCGTCACAGGGGCGGGAGATGAGACCTTACGCTTCTGGAATGTATTCAGCAAAACACGATCGACCAAGGTAAGAACGCTAGTTGATAATGAGAGGTAGTTAGATAACTTAATTGATGTAACGTAATTGAAAATTAATCAATTAATGTTTTTTTCCAATGTTTCTTTTCCTTCTTGTCCCCCAGGAGTCTGTGTCAGTTTTAAACCTCTTTACCAGGATAAGGTAATTGAGCAAATAAAATGCTCTGTTGTTTACAGACACAGTAAATCCCAATGTTAGCTTGGATATTCAGTCATCATGATGGTGCTAAAGACATGCAATCCATGCAATCTCTTGATACGTTTTACATAGAACAATGAGCAATGACAGTAATGTTTACTTTTACTTGCTTACAGCTGATGGTAGAGCAATTCTTTGATATGTGTACCTTCAAAATGAATGTATTTTCTACATTTATTTTTAAATGTATGTATTTTCATGTGTTTTGATGTATTTAGTACCATAAGAAATCATATGCCTTACTTACAATATATTATACTTACTGTATGCCATTTACATTAATGTGGAGTTTGAAATGTGGAGCCAGTGTTGTTACTATAGTTTGTGTTATTCTCAGGTCTAAGTTATTTGCAACATTTATAACATGATCAAACTGGGTCAAGATCAATGTGATAGTTGTTAAAAATCCAAGGTTTTGTGGCTTCAAAACACAAAATCAAAGATATAAATGCCATACATGCCATGTTTTCCTAACTAGAATGACTTATTGGGATGCAGCACTGTAACCATCAGGAGACTACACTGAGTGTAGGGGAGCTGAAACATTGCGAGAGTCTAATGCTGTGCATCTAGACATCTCTTCACTGTGTAGTGAACAAATGAATAAAAAGTGATGGAACTGAAGAACCAGCAGTTCAGTTGATTTATGTGTCCTGAAAGTCATCATTGTCTCCCTCTAGTGGTTGGTTTCATGATCATCAAAGCGCATTGAATTAAATGTGAAGGGATGGATTCCATTGCCATCCAGAACTATTACTCATTAGAGTCCTTGCAATTTGGTGTAAAAAGTAAGTAGCCTTGCCGAGCCATGGGGCCCATAGGGCAGGAGCCCATCTCCTGTTTCTGTAGCGTGAGGCAGCTTGATGTACAAGTACACCCCCTGGACATGATGCTAGTATGTCGCAGGGACTTACCCCCAATCCAACCCTTGATGCTGAGTGTCAAGCAGGGAGGCACTGGGTCGGTCTTTGGTATGACCCGGCCGGGGATTGAACCTCGACCTCCCAGTCTCAGGGCGGACACTAACCACAAGGCCACTGAGCTGGCAATTTGGTGTGGTTTAATACAAAATTCTAGACATTTTATTGCTAGAAATGATAAACATTGCACCTTTAGAATAAAGCCGAACCAAAATAACAGTCAATGTAGATGAGGATCAGTCATGTGTGTGGGTGGGTTAAGTTTTTGTGCACTTTAATTTAAACATTACTCTGTGTTGTAATGTGTAAACCTACAACCGACAATCCCTCTGCCCACCCTGGATACACTGTGCCCAGCTACGTCCCATTCTCCCTGACAATCCCTCTGCCCACCCTGCCCTCGCCAACCAGACCCAGCAGCATCAACCACAACAGGCAAGGTGGGAGAGGGTTGGCACAGAATTTGTAGGTTTAGTTCATGACCATCAATTGTTTAATCACACTTCATAGTAGACGAGTCATGTCTGTTTAAAAAATAAAATAATAATAATAATCTGTAGCAGGTTTAAAGGTTAGAGTATGGTGGAAATTGACATATTTAATTTATACGTATTTGATTAACTTTTCTAAAGGGAACAACAAACCTCCTAGCACAGTGGTTTTCAACCAGTGGTCCGGGGACCACTAGGTTCCAGGTGGTCCCCAGCTATAATGATGGAAAGTTGGTAACCATTGATTTCATTTAACACTCTCAATTAAGAGTTAAATTATTGTTAAACATCTGGCATTACTTAATTTACAAGAAGTCTACACAATTAGAATGTAGAAGAATTGTTATTTTGTGTTTGCCTGTTATCTCTCCTAATGTTACCGTACCGAGTACCGACATCAATACAGCATGGAATTGTTGACAAAATTTTATCCAACAGAAAAATATTCTTTAGTTTTGGGTCTTGGAGGCTACATCAAATGGTCCGTACGTGGCTCAAATGCCGAATAAATAATGGGCCTTGAATTGATATGAAAAGGGTTGAAAACCATGCACTGTCCTAGCAGACTGGACATTGTAGGAGCTCAATTGCTCCAGAAGGTGGCAGTAATGCAACATTATAGAGGAGCATACTACTTGGAACAGCGGAAGCACGTGACCTGACCGGACATTGAGAGGAGCGGGAAGTTGGAATTTTGACAACAAGGCTAGCTCTACACCAAGGTAACGTACAATACAATCCTCTTAAATATAAAAAAAAGAGCCATAACATTCGTACAAGCAACAAATTAAGCAAGTCCGTTTAGTCAGTAACGGCACGCATTAAGGCTATGGACCAGAGCTATGGCAGTAATTAAACGTCAGCGCACAGACTGCAGTCATGGTTTATCTACACAAGTGGTTGCCAGATAGCTTAGCCTAAGATTTAGACTCGTAGATATATTTATTTAATCGATTCTGACCTTTTCAATCAATGTCAGAATCGATAAAATACATCTACGAGAGTCTACATCTAAGGCTAGCTATAGCTAACGTTAGATGTATCCGGTCGCGAATATTGTGTCCATAGGAGTCCGAGAAAGAATTACACGATTATTGTTGAACTTGAAACATTTGTGTGTTTTGCTGTCCAGAATGGGGGACGGGAACCTTGTCCGCGAGTTGAAGCGGTGGGCGACAGAGGAGTTCAACCTGCCTCCCCAGTCTCTGCCACATGACAGTTATTTGAAAACGTATGTGTTTTATTCCTGTCTGTGCATCATAACAACTCATTCGGTCTTCAGAACGAATCCTTATTTTTCCACCGTAATATATGTATAATGAATGTTCTATATTTGTTTTAGGTTGTGTGTAGGCAAAGGTTCATCCATATGGAAATATGTTATCCAACATGTTTTTCAACAGCGGTGAGTCTTCTACATTACACAGTATTTATTAACAGTTTGCAGAATTACAGTACATTTCAAGCACAACTCCATACAAAAACTGTTAAAGGGTCATTCCACTCATTTTCATGTTAATGACATTTTTTTCACAATTACAGTTCTAGGAAACACAGAATGGGGGGGCTTTTTTATTATTTCCACACAGCTCTAAGGTATATTAATGTCGAAAATGAGTGGAATGCCCCTTTAACTGCGGTACGACATCATAAAGCTTTACAATAGGGTCCACCATTTTCAATTCATTTTGTGATGATAATCCCCTGCCTGTATTTCTGTTCTTGCAGGAAAGTCAAGATCATACGTGGTAACCTTCAGTGGTATCCTTTTTTTTGTTTCACTAGTCACTACTTGCAAAGTTCTTGTTTGAACTTTGAAAGCTTGATTTGCTGAAATATCTCCCATTTTTATGTTTTGACTTGTACTGTATAGTTTGGTACTGTAAATACAAATGTCTAAATAATGTTTTTAAACTGGATTATTTCCTTGCCAGTGTGCAGATTCACTTTCTAAGCACCTAGTGTATATGCTATTTCTATGCTATGTAGCCATTTCCTTCACACTGATCTCAGGTACAAAGGGGTGCAAGCCAAGGAGGTACAACTTGTTTTTTTAACTACAGAATTACTACAGAATTAGACTCACTAAGAAATATAGAATAGATTAGTCAGAATAACCTGTTTAGAGCAGACATACTGTATGGGTCGGGTCATGTGATAATCCTGTTGACAGCAGACATGTTGGTCATGTATTTGTACTGCGATTGATACATTCTGACAAATGATGACGGTAATAATAGTGAACTGTGCACTGTAGAATATCTATTCTTCATGATAACTTTACCTGAGCCACTCAGATGATATTATGCATTCTATCTCCCCTGCATTTGTTCATCCTCAGTTGAAGCAGGCTGAAGGCCAGAGTGAGGCTGTGAAGCGGAGAGAGCTCCAGGAGAAGATCGAACACCTTAGAGCTGAGATCAGTCACCTGGACACTCAGATCAGTGGGGGCTGTGGGGCAGAGGACCAACTGGCCACAGAAGGTTAGGTTATCCCTGCACACATCATCTTCTCCACTGTTTTTCCACAGCCTGTTAAAGCATTAAAAGGACATGTCGTTCTTCTACATTTTACATTAATGTGTTTTGTTATTACCCACGTCTTGTGTTTTCTACTTCTCTCGGATCAACAGAGCAGTCCATCAGCCGTACCTGGGCCCAGGTTGAAGACAGCCAGCGCAGGGAGCTGTTGCTTCAGGCCTTCAGGCAGCACTGCTCTGTGGGCCATCAGGCTCTGCGCGAAGACGCATGCAAAATCAGGAGACAATGCCAGAATGTCGAACAACTGGCGAGGTAAGGGAGAGACACGTGCACGAATCATGTAGCAGTTTTAGTCTGTGATAACTGCAATGTACTGACGAACTGTGTATGCCTTGCACTGCAGGAAGGCAGAGGTCAATGTTTTGTTTGAGAATGAACCTTCCAGCAACAGTGGTGGAGTCCAACCCAACTTCACCATGGCAACAGAGCCTCAGATCATGGTAAATGATCCCGATCTATCTCTATTAGCATTTTTATTGCATAATGTTTCAATTGCAAACAACTTTTTCCTATTTGTTGTGGTGTTTCTGCAACAGCGTGAGGTGAGAGACCTGTGTGATGAGCGAGTCCTCTTCTTCCAGTCTTTACAAGAGAGTGAACAGAAGACGGCTCCCTCTGCTGCCTCGCAGTAAGGATTTAATGCATGTAGCTTATCACTGATCATTTCTATTGTTCAAGGAACAATTCACCTTTTTCCAATGCTATCTTTGGTAATCAAATCAAATTGGTAATCAATAATGCTCACTATAGGACGTTACAATTAAATGGCTCAAATGTACTGGCCAGTGGCCAATGACGCCATTGGCAGGGATTTTAAACTAGATTTAATTTTATTATTAATGCAACAACTGTGCCTGTGGCTACCATTTTAACTACTATTCAACACGCTAGTAAGAGAAAGGCTGTAACATGTCTTCCTGGCTGTGACAACCTTTCTTTGTTAGCTTGATGTCAGATAAACCGGCACATTCGGCAGGCACATCTTTTAGCTATCCACAGCCTGCCACTGAGACAAAGAGCAAGTAAACAGAAATACAAGTGTCTAAAAGTGAGCAAAAGGACCAAGATATGGATGAAATTTAAAAAAGATAAAGGGTTCCTTTCATGTGCTCAAGATCACCTTATGATTTTTAATCCTTTACCACCTCTCTCTTTCTCAGCATGACCCGTGAACAAAGAGCTGCCATGTTTAAATATTGGTTAAGTGCTGTGGAGGTTGGTACCATTTATTGGCATTTATATACGATAGCTGATATGGTTTGATTTTCACACCATATCATGACAATGTGTTTGTTTGTCTCATCAGGATCTGCTATGTGGCTATCCTCCAAACCAAATCCTTTCAGCCTTGCAGTATTTAGCTTTTAGACAACAGAGGGACATGGAGGAAAAACTAACCTCTCTGGATGTGACTCAGGATGTGACAGCATTACGGTATGATTAACTCCAATGCATTTATGGCCATCTTGTTTCTAGGAGGAATAGGAACTCTGTGGGCATGAGTTGTGATTTAACATGTAGAATTTATCTTACAAAATCACACCCGTGTGAAGTGAGGGGCGCTTTACCAACCTTTATCATCTTACATCATCGCGATATAACATAACATCATATGCTGATTTGCTCAGTGACAGACAAAACAAACATTAAACAGTCCATTTTCAATGGCATTTTTAATGTTTGTCTAGGAAAGACAAACATTGGGCTGGCGGCCCTCAAAAATACCACACACCCACACAATCTATTCTATGACCCAAATAATAATTACCAAACAAAATGAATGGGTATAGATGTTTCCAGATTCCTTTTTAGGAATACTGTTCAGTCTTAATGTAAATTGCCACCGTTTATGGCTTTTCTCTATTATGGGAAATTGAGTCCCTATTCATTACAATAGAGGGGGTGGAGCGGTGCGCTTCCTCGTCCGCGCTGTTGTTGTGATCGCCACTTTGGAATACTTTTGGAGTTACACCGTTTTAAAGTGGATTTTCATGACAAGCAACGAAGCGGTCTACAGCCACTGTGGCTGTTCAAATGTAAACATAGGCAGTGAAGCCTGAAACACGATCCCACAATCCCGGGTGATGAAACTGTTAATATACTGCAGCTTGTTTTGTCATCCTCATTTCACCTCACACCCCTCATAATTTTCAAGCAAGTATTTATTCAATGTTTATTGCAGGTTTCGCTATGAGAGCAATCACCTACTGGACATCAGCAGAGAAGAGGAAAAGGAGTTACCACCTGTGAAGCATCTACTACAAGTATTGCAGTGCACACACACACACACACACACACACACACACACACACTTTAATTAAAGACAAATCTTTATTTATCAATAGCTCCATTTCTTACACAAGTGTAATTTGAAGTGCTTCACATGTGTTTGTGCTGTTCCAGTGTGCGTGGGAGGTGGTGGAGCAGAGTACTGTGGAGTTGAACCAGACCCGCTCCAGGGTTCAGCAGCTCCAAAGTGAGCTGCAAGCCCGCAAGGAGGACTCAATGCAGGAGGTGTCTTTGAAGGGGAATGACCACAACGATACTTTGGCTTTGTAAGTAAACTCTGGGACATTTTTTTCTAGATGTACTGTATGTAACTGTCTGCTCTGTGATACTCTTTCTCTGTCTGCATCCCTCCCAGATCAGTGTTAGAGCTGGAACTTCAGTGTGTGAAGCAGGTAGCAGTGAGAGACCATATTAGAGAACAGTGTCTCCATTTTAATCAGGAAGCTAAAAGCCAGCAGCAGGCACTTAGGAACCTGCACAACCAATGGCAGAGCATCCTGGACTTTAGACAGCTTGTGGTAAGCATGTCTGTTTTTTTTCTCCTAGTCAGCTGATTCGTGATTCCTAATGTCACATACATGAATCGCCAGTCTGTGCAGCTATAGAATATATTATAATCCCACGCTGAGGAACATTCATAAACATAAAATTAAACATTCTAATAAACATAATAATCATAATCATACTGATCATCATTATGGAAACAATTCAGAAAATAGGGCCCAGTTGAAATACAAAACAAAAATCAGCGTTTTCCTTTGCCCTGTTTCGCTCTAGTTCTTATCAGTTCGTTCATGTATCTGATTGTTCGGGGAAAGAAGCTTTTTTTCTCCACCAGGCCGAAGGCATGGGGAGAGAGTATGTTTTGCACTCCGTCCGTGTGTGTGTCCTTCCGCCCTTCCGTCCGTCCGTCCGTTATCAGCTAATCTCCGGTACCGTTGGCCCGATCCATGCCAAACTTTGCACACACACTCCATGGATGCCAACGACGAACCTCTGCCCCAAATATTCCTCAACGGCCTGTTAGAGCGCCACCATGAGGCCGATTTCTGCTAAACACATTGCTTATGTTAGTCGCACAGATTTCATCCAAATCTCACGCAAATCGGTACACATGATCTCTGTAGTCATGTGATCAAGACGAGTCTGTTGGATTTCTCAGATTCTACACTGATTGGCTAACATTGCCTTCTAAAGTTTTCAGGAGTGGCCCGTTTAGTTCAAAATGCTGCACATGTCCTGCTCATCCAGAATTATATCCTCAGAGATTCGATGAGTGATCTGGCTCTGCATTTCCTCAACAAAATGAAGAAAATTGTTGCAAAAAACAAACAAACAAAAAAACATGTTTATATTACTCCTAAACATTTTGCCAAACATCTCACACACTCCTATCCTCCTGGTGGAGACCTGTGCCCAGAAGGGCACTTTTTCTAGTTTGCAGTCTATTTCCAGTGGTTTTGAGACTGCAAAAATGTTTTCCATGCGGCAGCATCTCAAACAGTGCAGTTGGGATGGCTTGGGTCCTTCATAATTCCACAAGCTTTGCTGACATAATGTCATACAGGGCTTCGATGGGGGGGATATCACATCCGCTGATGCGTTCGGCTGTCTGCACAACCCTCTGCATTGCTTTACGGTTGAGGTTGGTGCAGCTGCCATACCAGGTAGTGAAGCAGCCAGTCAGGATGCTCTCTGTGGTGCCTCTGTAGAAAGCTTTTAGGACTTTGGGGCCCATGCCAGCTTTCTTGAGTCTTCTCAAGAAGTAGAGGCGTTGTTGTGCTTTCTTCACCACCCGCTCAGTCTGTACTGTCCAGGTGAGATCCTCAGTGATGTGCACCCCCAGGAATTTGAACTCTGACCCTTTCCACTGCAGAACCCCCAATCTGGATGGGAGAGCGGTCTCTGGGAGCCAGGTACTCCTGTAGACAAAGATCAGCTCTTTTGTTTTGTCAACATTCAGTGCCAGGTTGTTCTCCTGGCACCATTGTGCCAGGTTCTCCTTCTCTCCTGTAGGCTGATTCATCATCGTCTGTGATCAAGCCTATGACTGTGGTGTCATAGAGATATTTTGAGGACATCATCTTTCGGAAAGCTCATTTTCTAAACAACTAATTAACCCAGATTTATTTCATTATTTGACAATGATAATTTGTTAGTTGCAGCCATAGAACTTATACTTCCTGTCATTCCATCTACATCTGTATTAGTAACATTTTGTTGTATTGTTTTTCTCTAGGATGTCAGGCAGGAGCAGATCAGGGGCCTTATTAAAGGGAATTCCTCAGCCAAGACTGAGCTGACCCGTCTGCACAGAGAGGTGTGGATGTCCTCTTGTATTGTACTTGTACTACAGTGAATGGAAGTTGAATACCGTAAGTTGTAATATAACAATTACTGTACTGTCTCTCTGTATTCAGTTAGTGCAGTTTGTCCAGGGAAAGCTTGTGCCGCAATTCGGAGAAGTCATCACAGCAACAAACCACCTACGAAACTCGGTTTCCCAGGAGGCCAGACATTTTGGAACCGTTTCACTCTTGTCTCTGGACCGTAGAACTGTTGAAGGGTAAGAGATAGTTTCATGCATTTGGTTATTAAGCTTTCTCATTTTTACTTTTAGAAATGACTACATTTGTATTTTTTCCATTTTAGTTGGGTAATCAAGTTTGTCTCTATTATTTCAGAGTGCAAAGAATACCAGCATCATGGCTGTCCATCCATCGTTTGCAGTCTTCTTGCTTCTACAACTTGTGTCAAAGCCTGGCTTTTCCACTGTACAGGGTAAGCCTGCCTATGCATATTTTACAAGGATCTGCTAAAATCTAACAATCGAGGCTGTGAGCCTCAATGTGTATGTTTGTGTGTATGTATAATAACGCCATGCCAGGTTATAAATAAGACACAGATGAGAGACGTGTGCAAAGAGATACACACTTGTACAACCCTTTGCCATTTGGAATACATTACAAAAAAATATATATATATATATATATATATATATATATATATAAAAGACACATTGTCTACTTTTTTTTCACATCCCTAATATATATATATATATTATATTCTACTGCTTGTCTCACTCCCTATCCCTCCTACAGGCTCCAGAGGAATTGTACTCCCAGACTCGCTCCCAGCTACTTGAGTTGTGTTTTCTCCGTCGCCTGCTGCAGCTCCATACCACCACTTTGCAGAAAGTACAGCAGCAGAGAGAGCTGCTACATGAACCTGACCTGAAAGGTAAAATGAGGCTTCAGCTCATTATTTGTAAAGGGGTCAGAAACGGGTCTCGTATTGAGAGCTGGTTGCACACTATGCAAGAATAAGCATGTTTGGTGTTAAAATCGGTCTATGTATGTAACAACATCCTCTTCTTTGTTGTGCTTGGAAGCCATTCTGTCCAGAGTTGCGGAGGAGGATCAGAAGATTCTTAAGTCTCTGATACCAAGAGTCAGACAGCTCTCCAAGCATGTTGCACAGGGTCAGTCTTATGGCAAACAAGTCAAAACTGCAGTCTCTCACTGGTGAGTCAATATTATGATATGAAACTTTGGGTTTTATAGATGACTTGCAGGCCATTAACTACTGTGAACCACTTGCAATAGATTAAACAACACTAACTTTATTGTAATTTGCATTACCTATTCTCAGCATTTGTGATTTCCAGTCAACATGCACTGAGGGACTTTGTTATTTCCCCATGTGTATTTGTTCTGATTTACAGGTGGGATCAACCAGCCCAGCATGCCCTTCCTGAGATCAATAAAGGAGGACTGACTTTTCAGCAGTGGTTACAGAGGTGGAAACAAGCTGCCAAGACTTCATAATAAACTACTAAAAACTACTAGCCCTAGAATGTCTCTGATGTTACATAATACAGAGCCATAGATCGATGCCGTTGGCATTGTGATAGTTGGGGTAATTAATCACACCACCTGCCCCATACATTTGTGTTGTGTTTCGATTACGTTTGTGCTTCTCAAAAGGAAGTTATAAACAACTAAATAGCCCATGGGAGGAGTATTGACTGTTTATTAACAGTTTGCGAAAAGTAGTTATACAATGATATGGGTATTATGATTTGCATACTTTCTTTAATGACTAAACTCATCTTACTTAGTGTATATTCTTTTTTAACCATAGGGGTATGTACCCTGTACTGTATATACTTGTAACTAATGCACGTGACTGCCCAATTTACCTTTTTATTTTATTTTAATAAAACGTTTTAAAATCAATTGTCATTTGCCTTCCCTGAAATGCACTCAACGAGTAGAAAATCACGTACGTCGTACAGTGCAAGGTGCAGGGTTGTATTGTACATGGCTGCACGATGTGTTTTTCCTCATAGTAGAATTCCATTACTTGCCCTGTTGTGTTGTCTCACTGTTTTTTTTTTTATCGTGGTGCGGGTGTACGAACTAAAACCTAGGGTTACGGGAACTTACGGATACGAACACGTTTGTAGCCATTGCACTACAACATCTATGACTGTAATATACACAGTAGTAGGTTGTTTCTTTGTAGCATTGGGGGTGTTAAATAATGTGAAAATGTCTTGTGAAGTGGACTCCGCCTCTCTATGCGGCTGCGCACTTGAGTTTTTCACTCCTACTCTGGCTTCCGGACGCCAAGAGAGGCTGCTGCCGCCGAATTTAAAGAGACAGGCGATACTTATTTTAAAATAACATAATCGGGCAACCATTGTTTCAAAGCTTATTTTCCGGGCATTCGCGTTATCACAGCTAGCTATTACTTGTTCGTTAAAAAATCCATAATGGCGGGTAATTGCATTCGCATCGAATAAGCGGCTCGGCTTGTCATTCCGCTCCACTCGGGTGGATTTTCCTTCTTTTGCGTTGAGGAGACTGGCCAGCCAAGGGATAGACTAGCCAAGGGAGGGAAGTAACGTTAAACGTTGCTTGCAAGGCTGGCAACCCCGATCAGGAGGAAGATTCTGTCGGATAGCCAACAAGCGGAGACACCGAAGCTTCCTCGTTAAGTTGTGGACTGGTAGTGTGGCTTCAAGCCTCCCCGTCGCCGGGATAATGGCGAAGATCCAGGCGCACAGCAACACGAAGCAAATAAACCAAATCCAAGACAAGCCTTACGTTGTAACGCAAAAGCAAGTGCAACAACAGCACTTCCAGAAACTGAAGGTAAGACAACGGAATACGAGAGAGGGAGAGAGAGGGGAAAGTCGTTCTCCCAGTCAGTCACAACCATTTTGTTCGTCATCCTATTGCATGGGATTTGAGGGCTTTCTCTCCTGTATAATGTAAAGTGAAAGAAACGAACCAGCTAGTTAGCTCCCTGGCCTTATTAAAAGTATGTGGTGGTTAGATAGACAGATGGACATGGCGTTTACGGTTCGACTCTTGATGCGACGTTTCGGTAGTAGTAAGTTGGTGGAGGGAGGAATGTCCACAACACACAGTAGTGTCAATATGAAAGCAGCTAACAACGACCTCGGCTGTTGGAAGTTCCTCCTTGTTCCTTTTTTTAAACGCTACTTTATACTTTGTCGCATGAGCCGTTCGCCCCGACAGAAAATGACGTTGTTTTCAACTGAAAAAAGTGTCGACGCGACGCCCGTCGACACTTTTTCCAGTTGAAAATACCGTATATTTGGTTGAAAATAACGTCATTTTCCTATCGAGGAGTGATACGGTGGCGCGACGAACTATAAATTAGCCTTTACGCTAATACGGTCTCGTCCAGTTGCTTTGCTTCTTCATTGAAAAAAAGGAGAAGAAAAAAAGCATTCTTTGTTGCACTGTAACGTTATTATGTGACAGTGGATGGGTTTCCACAGCATCGTAATTCGCCACGGTTTGGCGATGTTGTAGCATCAACAATAGCCAGCTGTAGTGTGTGACTGTACTCGTCGTATTTGTGTTATTTGACTTGTGTTACCTGCATAGTTGTGGTTTTGTCATATCACCGGGTTGTTGGCTAATGTTAGCCAGGGCTACCGATCCGCTACCGCAGTCATGGATTAATTGTTACAATGCTTTGTGCGAACAAATTGTCCCGTTTTCCTTATTGTGGCAGCGTTGAGGATTTTTGGCAGCTATCTGGTTGCCAAAGCACGTTAATGTATACACTCATTTATTGTATTTATTATTTATTTGATTTGTATTGTTGTATTTGTTTATATGGCACTTGTCAGTGAAGTCGGCTAACGTTGGCTATCTAACGTTACGCGTTTGCCCCTTTTTTTTGCACGGATGGCATTGAGAAAACCCTGCAGTGCTCATTTTTCGTATGTTTATGTTGTAGGGTTTGACTGTAGTAGTAACACAGGTTGATAACACGTCCAGCGATAACAGCTTAGACATGTAGTGATGTGTAAAAATCCGTGTTGGATTTGCTTCATGAATTGAACAGTAAGACATTTCTCTCATTTAGCGATGTTATCTTACGTTGCATTGGATTTGTATTTGTGTGTGTGGGTGTGTGCGCGCGCGTGTGTGTGTGCACGTGTGTGTGCGTGCGTGTGTGTGTGTGTGTGTGTGTGTGTGTATGTGTGTGTGTGCGCGCGCGCTCAGGTTGAAGATGCCTTGTCATACCTGGACCAAGTCAAAATACGATTTGGAAATGACCCTGGAATATACAACAAGTTTCTCGACATCATGAAAGAGTTCAAGTCACAGAGGTATAGCTATGGCAATTTTTCTTTTTCACCATTGATTTAGCAGAGATGACAGATTATTTAGCCTGGTCTCTTAACTCTTATAACTTTCTAATCTCTACAATTGGTCTTTTCTTAGAAAAATAAGTTGCCTCTTTCTGGGGATCCATTATTTCCATTACAATTCTCCCATGTGTTTACTATTTAGCAAATAATGTCGATAGGAAATTGCATTATAAAACTAAAACTATATGCATGTTCTCTCAAATAGCATCGACACACCAGGAGTTATAAACCGTGTATCACAACTCTTCCATGGGCACCCAGACCTGGTCTTAGGTTTCAATGCCTTCTTACCACCGGGGTATCGAATCGAAATCCCTAAGAATGGAATGGTTTTCCTCCAGTCTCCGTTCTCTACCCAGGTGAGACACTGATTTTACAGATGCAAAGGCAAAATGTTCAGAGGCAAAGATTGTAATGTTTCTATAGCAACAATTAGCCCATCAGACTTGTACTTTACCACATTCACCCTGTGTTCTGGGTTGTCCCAGATATTGAGTGCTCTTGAATTCTCCCAGATATTTCATTTTCAGTTGCACTATTTTGTATTGTGTGCAAAGAGAAATATTGTTACCTACCTAATTTCCGTTGAACATCACTCTCTGCATGATACCTAGGTGTCCCCAGGCCATCAGGGAAAGAGCCAAGCCCCCCCTGCGGTGGCAGCCACTTCAAGTAGTACCTCATCTAGTCATCCAGAGGCTGGCCCTGCCCCGAGCAGTGAAACTGTGGCGGCGACATCAGAGACGCTTTCTTCCTCGACCACCACAGGACCTCCCGAAACACCCAGTAGACTTTCCCTTCCCCTCTCTAACAGGGAGAGTCATAATCAGGCACCCACGTCCTCTGTATCGCCCCCTGCCTCGGAGCCCAGCCCTGTCGAGTTTGACAGTGCTATCAGCTATGTGAACAAGATCAAGAACCGTTTCCTCGACCATCCAGAGATCTATAGAGCCTTCCTGGAGATCCTGCATACATACCAGGTACGATGGAGCTAACGTGCACAGTGTTACAATGCATGAAACGGCTGGTTGCAATTCAAAAGTTTTCATAATTGGCAGGTGCCAATTATGAAATTTGCTTGATGAGTACTGTGACATTTGACAAGTCTTTCCATGCCTCATTGGTTTTGTTCATTGTCCTTATAGTTTTACTATTTTTTATTTCAGCTTTTGTTGTCTCAAAGATTGGATTCAGGTTTCTCGGAAAATCAGGTGAAAAAACCTGTGGTTTTCCAATCACATTGAGAATCCTGATGACTTTTCATCATGCTTGAAACCCTGAGGGTATTCTACTACCAAAATAATAATTTCTGTATCATTTACTATAGATTTGATCAGAGACTTTTTTGAATAGCAAATCGACATACTTTCATAAGAAATTCTCAAACTACTCGTGCAGTATAATCCAAGTCAGAGGTTTGCAATTGTTAAATTGTACGATGATCACAGCTATTTTCACTAAAGTATCGCTAAATAAACAATTTCTGTCAAATTTCATACATGAAGACAACTACACTGGCCCGTTCATTGGTCAGGTGTTCTGCTCAGTCAGCCTTCAGAGTCCAGACCAATGAACGACAACATGCTAGAGGCGGGTCTTCAGTTCAACAGAGGTTTGCATCAGAGGATTTGCCGGAAATGGTTTATTATGCAATATTTGAGTGAAAATAGAAACAATTGGATATCTGAGAATATTCTACTAGTTTCTAGTAAGAGTACTAGTTTAAGAATTTGTTACAGATGTTTTGACATTGTTAAAAATGATCAAAAGCTATTGTATCTGAAATGGCTACGGTCTGTACTCTCTGATCTCTGAAAACATGCAGGCATATTCCAAGCAAAATGGGATTAATAATTCATGTTGAGGACTACAGCATGTATTTGGCCACAAACCTGGAAATGATGTTGTGCCAGGGGCCCCCATAAGAGAGAAATCTGGGGTGCTGTAGTTAAAGGACAACTTCATTTTTTTTTCCAACCAAGGGTCATGTTTTAGGTTGTTATTAGAGGAAGTAAAAGATGAGTGTTAATTATTTTTCATTTGCTGCTTTCTTTCATTTTAGCGAGTTTACACAATTTTATAGCGATTTTATTTTAATTATTTACTATAGTCTTACTAGACCCCATAAAATCTGGACACAAAAGATCACAGGATCTACTGAATGTGAAGGGAGGTACTATAGGGGGAAGCCATACTGTGTTGTAGGCTCAACATCCTTCACATTCAGTAGATCCTGTGATCTTTTGTGGCCAGATGTAATTTCCAGGGGTCTAGTAGGACTACAGAAAATAATAAATAAAAAAATCGCTATAAAATTGACTTAAAGAAATACATATTTAGCCCAATGTTTGAATGCCCCCCTGTAAAAAATAAAATTGCTAAAACAAAAGAAAGCAGCCCATGGAAAAAAAATAACACTCATCTTTTTCTTTCTCTAATAACAACCTAAAACATGAACCTTGGTGAAAAAAACTAAAGTTGTCCTTTAACCCCACTTTGAGAACAACTGAAATAATTCATACAAACATGGTCATCAAAATGGGATGAGTAATAAGAGAAAAAAATATATATATATCATTTTTGGGAGGAGTATTCCTTTAACATTTTTAAAGAACAAATATATACATTATACAAGTGTATTTTCAGGAAGTGGGGCATAAAAATGAAGGATTATTGTCTTGTATTACATCACCAAAGCAGTCAATTTCTTAGCCCGATTTTGACAGCAGCTTTAGCACCACACAGCACTACACCACACCACATCAAAATATCTACCGTTTCCATTCAAATAAAGTACCCCCTCGCAGTAGCCCAGATAACTGTAATAATAATTCAATATAAAGTATTATGATGTGTTATTACAACTATGATAATACACTATGACCCCTTTTCCACCGGTTGGGAGCCGATTCAGTTCAGAACCAGTTTTTAGTCCATGAGCCAGACCTCCAAAATTGGAACGTTAATTATGAATTGAGTGGGCAAAACCATACCTATATTAAATTGTCAATTTAATATATGAGAACCCTTCCATAGTAGTAGCTTTTTTGCACATTTTCCTACATAATGCCTAATTTGCATATTTAAATGTAATTTCAGAAAATGTGTAATACAATAAATCATTGAAGTCTCATGGTGATACTATTAATTACATTTTACTTATACACCTATCACGTATAGGCCTTCTGTAGGCGCAGACCCACATCTCAAAATATTTTGTTCCATGGACCCCCAGAAGCAAAGATTTGAGTTGAGTTTAGATTTTAAGAAGAGCAGATCTACAAGCTCAACGCGGCACAAAGTGACGCACTATGGCTATGAGCTTGTATATCTGCTTTTTGAAATTTTAAATAGACATAGACCGAGTACACAATAGTGGAATCTCAAATGACATGGAGGCTTTCCTGGTTTTAATGGGTTAAAGCACAAGGACACATTGGTTTGGGTTGCGTTAGTTATCATATTATGGTTTAACTAATCCAATTGGTGAGGTATCTTGCTCTGTTGCACCGTTGATTACAAATTCATAATCCCAAAATAGCCTCCTTGTTGATTTACATTGTATGTTGAAACGGCTCTCAAAGTCACTATTTCAGCACATAAACAAAGGCAAACAAAGCTGATTCTGCCCATATATCCGGATCTGCGGATCCAGCCCGGTCTTCTTCCTACTACAAATGGCTAATCAACATGAAGTTGGCATTTGTATTTAAAGATAATGCTGTACTGGGCTTTGTGACGTTATACAGGTACAGTATATATAGAGGTTATGCGTGTGACATCATCAATCATACCCGTAAGTTAACGGGAACGCAAAAAACTACTTTCTGGCCTTGACAGCCCATACATCCAAACTGAAAGGTCTTATCTGATTGCATTGAAATACGTTAAACAACAACACTGCACCACTCAATTTGCCACTCGCTTTACCCTCTATTGGCAGAATCAACTTTCTTTGCATTCATTTGCTAAAAGATTTTGTTTCACCACACAATGTAAGTCAATGAGGAGACTGTTTTTGGATTGTCAATGTAAGTCAATGAGTAGGCTATTTTGGGATTATTAATTTATAATTAACGATGCTAAGGAGCAAGATTTATTTTGCCATTTGGACTAGTTGATCTACTTCATGACATGGTAACTACACAACCTACAACTCTACCAAAGTGTTATTGTGCTTTTACAGTATGTACTGATCTATCATGGTATTGTTGCTCTATATTGTCCTATTGTTTGTATTTTGTGCTACTTACATTTTATTTGTTTTGGTTCATTGTACACTTGTATAAGTAGAATTGGTGATATTGATTTTTTTATATCTTGGGTGGTAAACTAGCTGCCCACTACCCCAGAGTCTGGGGATTTGAACCCACCGGGGAGCATCCAGCTTCGTCTATTCTATACAAGCACAATGGCCCGTGTTCGGGGGAAGGTAGCCGAGCGGGCCCAGCGGGGTGGGTGATATTTGTCACTGCACATAAATAATCTTACGGGCTGGGGCGGCACCTGTCAGCAGGGTATGTTGGGCGGGAAGAGTAGGTAGGAGGCTCCATGTTCTCCTGGTGGGGGCTCCTCAACTGGCAGGTGAGTCGGTAGGATACAACAGCAGTGACACAGAAATGTGTGGGGGGAGGAATTAATTGGCAGAACTACTAAATTGGGGAGACAACTGGTTAAAACAAATGTATCCCAGGGTAAACAACTTTATTCCTCTTTCACACCATTCAGAAGGAGCAGCTGGAGGTGAAGGAGAGCCGGGGAGGCAGAGGCAGCAGTGGGATGACGGAGGATGAGGTGTTCTCCAAGGTTGCCAGTCTCTTCAAGGGACAGGAAGACCTGCTGGCTGAGTTTGGGCAGTTTTTGCCTGATGCCAAAAGATCATTGGTCAGTCTCTAAATCAACTTAGCAAATGGACCATGATGTGTATTATGCAGCTGTTTCAAAAATGTGCCACACAAAAAGAACACTTGCTGAAAAGAACACGGCACAGTAAAGATCAATCAAATTCTCCCTAGGTTTCTATTGGACACAAACCCCCTATTCATTTCTTAATTTCTAATGATCTGGTTTTATTGCTTTTACGCAGATTTTGTTGTGTTTTATGTGGTTAATGTAAAAGTAAGGACATTCATATTAATTGTCTTGAAATATGGACACATTTTAAGCAAATGTAGATTTTATAGCACATGTGCTATTTTGAAATGTGGACCTTGTAAGTGCTTTATGTCATCTGTATATAAATGGTCCACTTTCCTCCTGCAGTTCACAGGCAGTTCTCTGACTGGGGGGAAAGAGCAGCTGAAGAGGTCGGATGAAGAGGATATGATGAGCAAACAGAACAAGAAGAGACCCAGGCCCATGCTGCTGCCTCATATGACCCCTCTACTTAAGGTACTGACATTACAGCGCACACTGTGTAGCTTAGACCTACCAATGGGTTGAGTCATTTCAGATCAATCATTGTAGATGAATTGTTAAACTCAACAAGATTCATTTGTACGATAACTTATACTATTGTTTTATATTATTGCCTTTGATTGGAGAATGAAACTGAACGCCTCATTTGTTATACATATTTCTGTGTTGAAAATAAAGAGATCTAACTGTTGTTTTTTCTAACTTAGAAAAAGATGAAGTATTCATGCACCAAAGATCAGTCTTTTGCTGCAGTTGGTAAACATGGAGTTTTACGAGAGTTTAATTTCTTTGATAAGGTAATTGCTTTCTGCTACCTTCCCTCATCCTGTAGCCAGATCTCTATAAATGTCGTCCTGGCGAAATTTAGCTTCCATGTGGCACCTGAAATGCTGATTGTTTCCGTCTCTGTTTTCTTTCAATTAAGGTTCGTCGCCTTTTCAAAAGCCAAGAAGTATATGAGAACTTCCTGCGCTGTATCGCCTTGTTTAACCAGGAAGTTGTTTCTGGAGCTGAGTTGCTGCAGCTAGTCACTCCTTTCCTGGGGTGAGTCGACTGAAAGATGAGATGGATGGTCATATGCAGAGATGGACTTGGTCAATTAAAGGATATTAACAGTATTGAAGAAAAGTGAATGACGTGTAGGCTCACTCAATGACTCCACACCCACCACTGATGTGATGTTTAGATCACGGTTTATTTTGTACAGGTTGTGTAGGCATGTGGTTTCTATAGTACAAGAAATGAGAAGATAAACAGCATATTTATAGACCGGCAATCAGTATACAATCAAATGTATCAACCAAAAAGCACTGATCTACAAGATCTCACATAATAGGCTTTGAGTGGTAAAACTAGCAGTAGTGTCAAATACACAAAATACAGACAAGGCATTTAGATCGAACATAAGCATGAAAACATCATCTTTGCATAACCAAACACACTTACTGTCAATGGACGCACAACAACTCTGCAGTGAAGAATGAACTGGTACTTGCATACTGTGTGGCTTGATTAACTGAGTGAAATACACCTGCTGGTGTCATAGTGACCTAATTAACTCAATAAACTTCACCTGCTTGTGAAAGCCACCACTCTAGGAGGGGGGAGGGGTGAGTGTGGAGTGGAGTCTGTGGACTAAACTGTTCTGGCCTTTTTAACAAGTATAGTCGGCAACACTCACATTTAGGCACAAACTGTGCATAATCGAAATAGATATTTCAGGGACGCTTAGCAGGGAACTGCTAAGTGTTCTGGTGTGTCAGAAACATAAATCTTTTTTCAAATTCCCCAGTTGAGCAGTCCTTACAATATATCTAAATTGAATACTGATAGTTTTATAATGTATATAAGTGTATATAATGCTGTTTAGCACAGTATGTGGCATTTTTACAGATGACCTACTGAGATTTGGCTTATTTGTCAATTGCTGAAACGTGTGATCAATATCCATTGTGCTTTGCATTCATGTCATTCATCTTCATGTTTTCTTCCTCTTTCAGGAAGTTCCCGGAACTGTACACACAGTTCAAGTCGTTTCTGGGGGACAAAGAGCTCTCTCATGTAGTGTCGGGACTGTCGGATCGCTACATGGAGGGGGGAGGGGGCCGGGAGGTGGATTATGCTTCTTGCAAACGGCTGGGGTCCAGCTACAGAGCACTGCCCAAGACCTACCAGCAACCTAAATGCAGCGGACGCACTGCCATCTGCAAGGAGGTAAACCTTTTGTATAGACTTAGCGTATGTGTTCAATTAGTTGCATAAGTATTATGAAAGTAATACTAAAACATGTACTTAATTGTATTTTCTTCCCTGATATAGTTTTCCCCCATTGACAAATTGTGTGTGCGCGCATTTGTACTTTAGGTATTAAATGACACCTGGGTGTCCTTCCCCTCGTGGTCAGAGGACTCCACCTTTGTTAGCTCCAAGAAAACCCCCTATGAGGAACAATTACACCGCTGTGAGGATGAAAGGTTTGAGGTAGGTAGACTAGGTACATCCACACAGTACAGCTTTTATCTTTCTGTTTTCAATATAATTGATCTTTATGCCTTTGTGTCCACAATTTCTCTCCCCAGCTGGACGTTGTCTTGGAAACTAACCTGGCAACCATCCGGGTTCTCGAGAGCGTCCAGAAGAAACTTTCCCGCCTTTCTCCGGAGGATCAGGACCGATTCCGATTGGATGACTGTTTGGGCGGCACATCTGAGGTCATCCAGCGACGCGCTGTTTACCGTATTTATGGTGACAAGGCCCCGGAGATCATCGAAGGGCTGAAGAGGAGTCCCGCCACCGCTGTGCCTGTGGTGCTAAAAAGGTGAGCTTACCTTCTTATTTTTGAGTGGTGCAACCACTCCAAGGAACAGCAATGTCCGTGACGTTTAACTATGTGTGTGACTATGTTTGTTTGTGTGTGACGTTAATGAGCACCAGTACCAAAAGTGGCGCTGCCAGAAACAGAGAGAGATAGTGCTGCACTGTTGCCTGCTAATGAGAGAGAGAGGGGGGAGGGGGATTTTTTATTATTTTTTTAACAAATGCTCAAAGAAGGGAACCCACCTCCTATGACGAGGTGTCAAGATTGGCATTTCAGTTCCTCTGTTGGCTTCACCTCAGAAGTTCTTTTAAAGATGGTTTTTGTATGGGCAAAGCATTGCTGCCACCATTGACTCAGGCACTGCAACTTAACCCATTTTGACCTGAGATCAGATTCTAAAAATGTCTTCTACATCCTGACAGTTTTCTGAAAAAGCTATGTTTCTATGTCAGTCGTTGCTGACGGACAGTAGAAACACCCTGCTCACAGCGCCATAATTGTGGTGGATTATTAATAACTCATATCAGAGTCTTTGAGAAATAATCGAGGTAGAGAGTGGACTGAAACAATGTCACTTTATTACAAGGGTTGATCTATACCAAGCCCAGGGAGGTGCACGTATGCAAAAGCCTCCAGAGCTGTTCACATGCGTCTCTCTTATACACAATGAAGGAGCAAGAATACATTGTAGGTGTGGTCAAGTGGACATGGTCAAACAAGGTCCTATATGGTCTAGTAATAGGTCATCTGACAGACGCAAACAGGTGGTCTGTGATGACTCCTGTTAATGCAGTTAGACAGTTAGTATTGTCATCTTCAAAATCCCATTACAGTCGTTCTTTGATTTTTCAAAAATAGCAGACCTACAAGCTCGTAGCACGCGCCACTCGGTGGCACGCTATGAGCTTGTAGATCTGCTAAGTGCTGCCGGATGCAGCACATCTTTTTTTTTTAAGACTCCAAAACTCACCCCAAAATAATAGGCTAAAGTTAATCTCACGAGTGTAAAAGTCATCAGAAGCGTTAATATTGTAACCGCGAGGTAGCAAGGATTTAGTAATGAGCCCCTAACATCAACGTTCTGTTCAAACACCTCAATCTGACCCTCAATCTAAAAGCGTCTTTAAAATCACGCTTGTAATGGTGGCGGAAGGCGGGGAATCACTTCATTGACGGACCACAGGTTTGCCAAGCGTTACCTAGCGACGAGATAGACGGTGTATATCTGTGAGACCATTCTGAATCAATAAATATAAAAAGCAATATATTTTGCTTTAATTCACAAGGTGTTGAATAATCTATTGGCTCAACAGGGATTTAAATAAAAATCACACCCGTGTGAACCGAGTGGTGCAACTACACATTTATTGTTATAGTTACTGTACTGTAGACTTTAAAAAAAAAAAACATCTTGAAGTGGAAGTGAAATTCCCAGTGCAGCCTAACATTACTAAACTCCTGGTTAGAACACACTGACCCAGTCTCACACACACACACACGTGCGTGCGTGCACGCACGCACGCGCGCGCGCGCGCACGCACACACACACCGCGTTCATGCACACACTACACGTGCACACACACGCACCGCGTTCATGCACGCACGCAGCATTCATGTGTGTTGCTACGTGCTAGGCTAACGTTACTTATTTGCTACTACAGTAGGCTGCACACATGCGCCGCATTCATGTGTGTTGCTACATATGCCACTCACCCCTGGGGTGTTAACATCTCCAGTTCCCTGTGCTTTGCTATAGTTTAGTAACTTTTGTAGCTGTTCCGACAGCCCAGCGCTTCCTACTCCACTGACAACCAATCACAGCGCTCCAAATTCCTCGAATCCCGCATCCATCCTAGGAAAAGAAACTGGCCTTCCGTTCACAGCATACAAATATATATCGTCTATGCCTCTCTCTCTCTCTGTAATTAGCAGGCGACAGTGCAACACTATATCTCTCTCTCTCTCTCTCTCTGTAATTAACAGGCAACAGTGCAATACTATCTGCACAACAGCGCCCCTACTGGTACTCATGAGTCACACATGAGTCACACACAAACATAGTCACAAACATAGGTGGTGAACACGGACATTGCTGTTCCTTGGAGTGGTTGCACCACTCAAACAATATAGAAACATAAAAGGACAGTGTGTTTGTACAAATGGGGAGCTCACTCAACCACTGCTACTCTTCCTCTGCAATGCCAGTTTAAAGTTAAACCCTTTCTACATCCTTAGCATCCTCCGTATACACCGGTTTCCCATGAAGCTTAATGGGGAAAAACGATAGAGTATTAAAAGGATAGAGACCGAACCGGAGCGACAGCCCCGCCCCCCGCTACTCATGTCGATGGAAGTTGCTCAGTGGCTTTTTGAAGCACCCGGAAGAACGGTCTACTACCGATTTACTTTCTCGATTTCCTCAAAATGCGGAAGTGCAAACGAGCGCTCAATGTTAAACCGTTAAGCAGCTGCACAGGGTTTCCTCGTCATAAATCCATGAGTCCGCCTGCAGTCCCCGCTCTTACTAGTAGGGCCGAGCGCTTCAACGTTGGAGAGCCTCCCTGGGGGCTTGGGGAAAACACAGCCCCCTTTCTGAAAAGGGGGTGTGTTAATGTGGGCTTCACTTCCTCCACACAGGTGATTCAAATCACTTAACAAGCACCATGTAATTCCCATGCAGAGATTCAGGCATCACAGCCAGTGTTGCCATGTCTGGTTATTATAAGCGACATTGGGCTTGTTTTTCTGTAAAGTCTCTTGTAAACATTGGTAGTTGCTGGCTGTGTTTTTTTTTGGGCTCGTTTCCTAGTTGCTTATTTCATAGTGTTTCCCATGCAGAGATTCAGGCATCACAGCCAGTGTTGCCATGTCTGGTTATTATAAGCGACATTGGGCTTGTTTTTCTGTAAAGTCTCTTGTAAACATTGGTAGTTGCTGGCTGTGTTTTTTTGGGCTCGTTTCCTAGTTGCTTATTTCATAATGTTTAAACCAGTGGT
The DNA here is from genome assembly GCF_951216825.1 of Electrona antarctica. Taxonomy (NCBI): domain Eukaryota; kingdom Metazoa; phylum Chordata; class Actinopteri; order Myctophiformes; family Myctophidae; genus Electrona; species Electrona antarctica. The sequence goes on from NC_136812.1 coordinate 20,745,838, forward strand.
TGCCAAATTCTTTCATGTCAAGGGCCCCCTGATTAATATGTAATTGTCCACGGACCTCCATCTGAAAATATTTTGGGCTACAAGATCTACAACCTCACGTGTCGCTGTAAGCTTATAGATCAGCTATTTTCAAACAGCTGATGTAAAGTGGTAAAACACAGCCTAGTGCGTTACCGTTACCTGGCCGTCTCCGACACAGGATTTATCTAGTCGAATCGGAGTCGGTTCTAACCTGACTCCGCCAGATTGCGGCAGTATTGAGTTCACAAGTTCCCTCCTCCTGCCTGGATCTGGGTTCTCTCAAAACAGAAACGATAAACTGGAAGCAGCTTGACACAAATGATGATATCTCCATAATAATTTCGAGTTGTAGTCTTGTTAGGTTGTGTTTACATTTGCACTGTGGCAGCACTTCAATACGCCATCAGTATCGCATTGATCCCGCCTCTAGCGGCCGCATACGGCCACATACGGCCGCATATCTCTCCGGTCAGAAATGGCTCGGAGTACATCGTCTCTGCCCGACAGGGACCAGATGGGAGCAGAAGGAGTCACTCACTGCTGACACCAGCTGACGGAGTCAGGTTAAGTCGGGTCAGCTTTAGCACCACACCACACTGCATCAAAATATCTACCCTCCTCCCCTCCTGGAGAGAATTGACGCCCCCTTTGTAATGTAAGGACATACAGTAGGTGGAGTTCCTGTGCAGGAGTCCTCCAGCTATTGGTAAGAAATGGACCCTTAATCTTTTATTGCCATCTATGCTTATTGCCATCTACGCTTATAAACGCGCCGACCGTTTGTTTACCTTTTAGCATTGCTCCAGGTAGTATAGACCTCCTCCGACACCAGCAGCGATGCAATTTTTAAATCCAGCTCCGTTGAGCCTCCATTATAACCCGATTTTCAAAGCGCCGTATCTCCAAAGGTTTGAGAGCTGTCCAAGGTGAGCCGCCGCGCACCCGACGATCGTAAATCATTTGTGAGTTTGTATGGCATCGCTGAAAAAATGTAGCTGCTTGTACTGCTAGCTAAAGGCTGTGGGCTGTGTTGTTTCCCTTCCGGAGGCCCCCACCTTCCTGTTTAACCCGGAAGGACAACAAGCTCCGTATAGTGGGCCTGGATGGGTGGCCCATGGGGCAGTAACAGCATGCTAACACTAGGGGCAGAAAAGGAGTTAACAAGAAGAATGTTACCACTGAGAATTAAATTAAAAAGTCAAGCCAAAATGAGCTAGGGAGAAGTCTCATATCATATGTCAATCAAAACCATTTGTGGTGGCTGTGTACACTTGTCATCTTCAGCAAGTTGTTACCGTGACAAGACTTACAAGAGCTGAGAGCAGCACTGTGATTGGTAACGCTCCATGTGGGTAACGGTGTGTGAGAACATGCAGCTGGATAGATCTATTTGTCCTATCCCAGCGGTACACATGAAACATTTGTTTTGCGTTTTAACCCATTCAGACCAGGAACCCCGTCCCCTATACATAACTATAACTTTCAATCCGGAAACCCTTTCTGGGGTTGTTGTTGCTATACACCGTATATAGCAGCAGTTTTTCAGAAATTTAAAAGGCGTTTTTTTGAATTGGCCTCAGTTCTAAATGGGTTAACTAACTTGCATGTTGCAACATACTGTCTGCCCCGCCCACCCCCAGAAATACACGTTACTACAGTAAGACATGCTGAGAGGTGTGCTATGCTAACAATGCCATAGATCGAGAGCAGAAACAGGTCTGGCGTTCCCTGTGAATTATGTGGGTAATGGCGAGAGACTGGTGCTTAAAAATAAAATGGTATGTCGCATATTCGATACGAGTCTAGGTCAGCTGACATCACCACAGTGTGTCAAACAAGGTGCAACACACATGGTGCAAACGTTCCCTGCAACATTTAGGCAGCCAAACAGGGTAAAACAAATCCCCACTGTGTTGTGGTGATCTGTAGTGCAAAACACAGGCTTTATGAACCGGCGTGGTGGTCCGGCCACCCTAGGCTGCAATGCCAGCCTCACAGCGTGTCTCGGGTTCAAATCCCAATTCCGACGACCTTTGCTGCGTGTCACTCCAGTCCCCATCTCTCTCCCCATTTCCTGTCGGTCTACTGTCCTATCAATAAAGCCATAAAATAAATTACATTTGTTGAACAGTACGGCACAAAATCGTGACACCTCTGTATCGTATTAAACCGTGAATAGAACCGTTACATACCCCCCCCCCCCCCCCCCACCCCCTTGAAGAAACAAAATATATATTTTATTTATCCAAACGTATCTATAGAAAGTTTTCAGAGGATCAATACACACTCACTCACTCCAGCAGACACAACAGATTACATTCTCCCAGTCATGCTGCATGCCTTGTACGTTGATGAGTGTGAAATATCTACATCCCGGATGTCCCCCTCTTGGGGTGCGTAGCGTTAGTCCGACATCCCAATAATCTGACGTTACTAACCCTAAGACAAAAACAACCAGGTGCTCACTGAAGACGTATACATCAATAATGTTAAAATATTAACAAGGTGCTCCTGGATTCATCGGGATAAAACAACAGATATAATTAGAAAAAGTGCCCTCGGGGCACAGGTCTCCACCAAGCCAGGTCAGGTTGTGGCCTCCTGGTCCTCCTTGGCGCTATAATAGGCCAATGTGAAAAGGGTGCCATTTCTTCATACGCCTTTGATGGCTTGAGGCATTTTGTTCCAAAAATGTGTTTTGCAAAAATCAACCTGTTGGTGGCGCTATAACAGGCCAATGTGAAAAGGGTGGGATATATTCCTCAGCCTAGTAAGAAAATGTGTGAAAGATTTCACGTAAATTGCACGCTGCGTTCATGATTTGAGGCTTTTGTTCAAAATGGGGCAATCTTGCAAACTGAAAGCCAATTATAGCCAATTAGGATGGAATATGAAATATCAGACAGATCCGACTTGAGCACATGCCCATAGAGATACTGTGTAACGATTTGTGAGATTTTTGGACAGAATCTGGATATATCAAAAAATGTGTTTTTACAAAAGTCTGCCTCCTGGTGGCGCTATAAAAGGCAGATGCGGAAAATGCAGGTCAAAGGTTTGACCTGCATCAAACCTTTGACCTGCATGCACACTCTAGGGAGTGTGCATGCAACGTCACGCAGATCAGTGCAGTTTTAGGTACAAAATGTGAAAAGCTGCCTCATGGTGGCGCTATAACAGGCCGTTCTGGAAAATGTGGGGCAGAGGTTCATCGTTGGCATCCAGGGAGTGTGTGTGCAAAGTTTGGCATCGACCGGGTTAACGGTGCCGGAGATTAGCTGGTAACAGACGGACGGAAGGACGGACACACACACACACATACACACGAGTGCAAAACATACTCTCTCCCCATGCCTTCGGCCTGGTGGAGAGAAAAAGGGGAGATCCAGGTACTCTGAGTTAAAAAAAAAGGGAAAAGACTTTATTCAACCAACATGTCGGACTAACGCTTGCCCACCCCTCTCTTATACAGGTTGAAAGCCAAGGAGGAGGAGTGGAGGGAAGCCCAGCAGGGTTTCAATAAGATCTGGAGGGAGCAGTATGAGAAGGCCTACCTCAAGTCCCTGGATCACCAGGGGGTGAACTTCAAACAGAATGACATGAAGGCCCTGCGCTCCAAGAGCCTTCTCAATGAGATTGAGAGTGTCTATGATGAGGTAAATATTCAAATGTGAGAACATGTGGCCTCTTACATGGACGTCGCACTGTACAATATTGGCAGTCTTGTCTGGGTGTTGTCCCAGACAAAATGTCCATGTTGACTGTTAAACTGTTCTGTTAAATGTAAGCATCTTGGATAGTGCAGTGTGATGGGGTCAGGGACGGCCACACACAAGCTGAAACAATACCAAACCGTTCAGAACAATTATTAGAGTGAAAATTTGACGTGCTGTGTTGAAATTTAAGGGCCACTTCACCCCCTTTGCAACCAGCATTTTAATGATTTTTAGGACACAAACACTTTCCTGGGGGTTTTATTTGTGTAATGTGTGTTTTTAGATATTTTAGTCATGACGCCATGTTCCAAAATGACATGTTCATGACCAAAACTTGTCATTCACTTCCTTCCTGGACTAAAAGTCACACCTCCACGCTGCCTCCCCCTTTCCACAAGGAGGGGAAGTGAACTAATAAAGCATTGTGGTCATTGTAGGAATTCAGCAATCCAGTCAAACCCTAGTGAAACACACAGACTTCATTATTTTTCTGGCCATAGGGTGCAAATTTCAAATTGTGCTACTATTATCTACTACGAATACTATTAACATTGAGTGACTGCAGCTTCTTCCAGTGGTGACATGTCCCTTTAAAACACAATCGGTGCCGGGATGCCTTCAAAATAGGAGCTCTGGGGTGCCGGAAAGACATGGCCGCTTTGAAGACCCCCCCCTCCGGAAGAAAACCGGAGAAATATTTTGTTAGCTTTACTTGGTCTCGAGTCTATTCTATCGCTAGAAGCTCCAAAGCATTCATATTTTGAACGAGAGGCATGTTGAAGTCAGAAATGAAGCACGTAGTATATCCGTCAGATCAAAACCACGGAGAGCGCCCTGGATTAGGAGAGACGAGGCATTCTTTCTGCCGCGCTAACGGCTAACCGAACGGTAAGCTAATATGAAGGCAGAGCAAAGCGACGGGTGCCTGAGAGTCTCAGTCAAAAATTTTAAAAAAAGGAAAAAAATTCGGAATATTCCCCCCTCGCCTGATATAATTGAGGACACGCTAGGACGTGTACACACGTCCTTTGTACGCGTCGATTGGGTTCCCTAGGACGTGTGGAGACGTCATACGGACGGAAACGGTTAAGGGACTCAATTGTCCAGTTTGTCAACCTTGTTTAATTTCAAGGACCCCCAATTTAAGGCAACATGCCTAATTAGCCATTCTTGTACACACTCTAGTTGTATCGTAATAATGTTGAAGATGAACTTTCAATCTGGACCCCTTTCAAGGACCCCTGGAGGTCCATGGCCCCCACGTTGAAAACCACCACTAATTTGTGCAGACAGCTTTGTGAAAAATGACATTGAGATATTATCAGCTCCCTTTAGAGAATTGCCAACCCATGCCTCTTCTGGCAAGCCAGGACAGGGTCCACATTTTCCTTGGTTTTGTTCGTTTTGCCTCAGCATACGTTGACTGAAGTAGGTCATAGTCACATCACACAATGTGACAGGTAGACTCAATTTAACTTGCACAGTCTGTCGAGGAGTATAACACGTTTACTACCTTTTTCATGTGTGACTGACATGGTGTACTGAAGGTATACGACAGCCAAGATCACACGGTATACATGCACCTTTAGTCCTTTACACAACACCTGCTATAACAGCCACAGCTAAGACAATCAGAAGATGTTGTAAATTAGCATAATTTTCAGCATTATTAATTATTATGTCTTTGTACTTTTCATGACCTGTGTTTTGATCTAGTGATCTACAGTAGTAGAAATATCCTGCAGGTTTATTTTTGAGTGGTGCAACCACTCCATTACGGAGCTTTGTGTGTCCCTGGGTCCGTCCCTGGCTGGCTGGCTGTGTCTGTCCGAGCACGAAAATAGAGTTTGACACTGTTGCGCAGCCTAACATACACACACATATTAACTGTATATATGATGATTTCGGGTGTGACAGTACAGTACAGTAGACAGAGGGACCCCCTGGGAACCGGCCCGGCCCCCTGGGTCTGGATGTCCCCCCCCCCCGTGGACCCCCGGGGACCCGCACACGGTAACTCTGTCATTTCTCGACGGTTTCGGACGCGGGGCGGCTCGCCGGAACCTGGCCGGTACCCTGGGCGCGTTCCTGTGGGTCTGGAAGTTCCAGGGACCCCCCGCGGACCCCACACGGAGTTGCACCACTCACTTCACACGGGTGTGATTTCAATGTATTACTTGAACTAAGGGTTGACCTAGTTTCTTTGCTGCTGGGCAGAACCAATTGCATGTCTGTTCTTAATGTTGACTAATAAATAAATAAAATTGTCAATGTCAACCATTTTGCAACCCCCCCCCCCCCCCCCCCCCCCATGACATGAAGGCCCTGCGCTCCAAGAGCCTTCTCAATGAGATTGAGCGTATCTATGATGAGGTAAATATTCAAATGTGAGAACATGTGGCCTCTTACATGGACATCGCACTGTACAATATTGGCAGTCTTGTCTGGGTGTTGTCCCAGACAAAATGTCCACTTCACACGGGTGTGATTTGAATGTATTACTTGAACTAAGGTTTGACCTAGTTTCTTTGCTGCTGGGCAGAACCAATTGCATGTCTGTTCTTAATGTTGACTAATAAATAAATAAAATTGTCAATGTGAACCATTTTGCAACCCCCCGCCCCCCCCAAGGTTGAACATGCAAAAACGGTGTAATGGCTTAGTAACATGTTTGTGTATGATTTCTCCCTCTATCCCAGCGGCAGGAGCAAAGCACAGAGGAGGCAGGTGTGGGCCAGCAGGGCCGCAACGGCTCCAGCACGGGCTCCGCCACAGAGCCTCACATGGTGTTCACGTACGAGGACAAGCAGATCCTGGAGGACGCAGCGGCTCTCATCATCTACCACGTCAAGCGGCAGCCTGCCATCCACAAAGACGACAAGGACCACATAAAACGCATCATCCAGCACTTTGTCCCTGACCTGTTCTTCGCTCGCCGCGGTGAGCTCAGCGACACCGAGGAGTGGACGGACGAGGAGGTCGACCCTGAGGATGGGGGAGAGCGAGGAGGAGGCGCAGCATCGTCTTCATCGGGGGGAGGAAGTAGTAATTCTAATAACACGGCGGGAGCAGGGGTATCCACAGGTGGTCAGTCTCAATCCCAACAACCCCAGTCTCAGCCCCAACCCCAGCCGCAGCAGCAGCAGCTGAACGGCGAGTCCAGAAGGAGACGCTGCAGCCCTCCTCAGCCTACAGACACGGAAGCCTCCACCACCTCCAGCAGCACCACCGTTGGACAGGCTGGGCCCTCCCCGGCGGTGGCGGCAGCTGCTCCAGCGACCACCCCCACCCCTATGGAGATGAGCTCGGTGGCAGCCGGGGAGAAAGTGGACCTGCGCGACCCCGAGGCCGAGCACCAGAAGGAGCTAGACGGCGTCTATAACCTGTTCTTTGTAAACAACAACTGGTATTTCTTCCTGCGCCTGCACCAGACGCTCTGCTCGCGGCTACTGCGGGTGTACCGGCAGGCGGAGCGGCAGCTGCTTGACCACCGGGCGGAGCAGAGCCGGGAGAGGCTGCTGCTGGCAGAGGGACGGAGGGACAAGGCCTGTGACCTGGCCATGGAGCTGCGCCTCAAACAGCCTAGTAGGTTACACGGGCAGATGCAAATGATACAAAGGTGCAAAGCTACACAGCGTATTTGTAGCTTTGTTTCTTTGTATCTGAAGTTTAATCCAGCTCAATGTTTTTGTAGCTTTTGCAGCAGCTACAAACGTTGGATGCATCTTTGCATCTTCATGTCGCTGGCTTCCATTAACAATGAATGGTAGACTGTATCTTTGCATCTGCTGTGTGAACGCAGCATTATAGTTAAATGATGACATTCTGAAATAAAAGGTATTATTGCGGTCAAAATCTTTGGGTACACCTAAATGATGTGCTGGTGCACCTAAATGAAGAAGTTAGGAGCACAAGTACAAACAATCTTAAACCTGTCAGATTGCAACAGACTAGCATTTTTAATCAGTACATACCAGTCGGCCGATGAAACATTATTTTTGCCCATGCATAGTAACCTACTGGTTTGCAGTGTTGCCAGTTCTGCATATTATAAGTGACCATGGGCTAGTTTTCCTGTTAAATATTCATAGTTGCGTGTTGCTTTAGTTTGGGCTTGTTTCTGAAGTGTAGTTGCTTATTTGGGCTTGCTTTCACGGTTCTTTTTGAAAATACCTGATGTAATTGTGGTGAAACTGGTTGCTTCTTTTGGGCTTGTTTTCATAAACCTGGTCGCTTATTTCACTCACAGAATCGCAACCCCTCTGCATCCCGCAACAAACAAAACACACATGCTGGTAGCATTTTTTTGCTAGCTTTGCTTTGGAGTTGATCGATTGGTATAGGAGTTGAGATTGAGAATATGGTATTTAGTTCACACTACACCAGTAGTCAGCCCAGGCTGAAACATGACGAGCAGACTAGAGATCCACTCTACAGTGGAGTATTTACCCCATTCATCACTACAACACCAGATAGTGACAGCTCCCGAGGTTGGCAACAAACCGAACTTGCTCGTTTCTTCATCAACGGGCTCTGACCTGTCGGGAAGGCGATATCGACGGCAAGCAACGGGAGCTTGTCGGCAGGAGATAGATAGATAGATAGCTACAGTAGATAGATAGGTTGGCTCCTATGATAGTACCCCTTGCACTGTTCTTGTGGTACCTCTACAAAGGTCACAAAATTCATTCATACATTTAACCTGGGCCCAGCCCGCCTGCAGTTCCAGTTTTTTTTTTTTTAAGATATTTTTTTGCGGCTTACGCCTTTTATTGTTTTTTTGAAGGGACAGACAGTAGGCTGACAGGAAACGGGAGAGAGATGGGGGAAGACATGCAGTAAAGGCCGTGTCGGGCTCGGGAGTCGAACCCGCGGCCCACTGCGACTGGATTACCAGTCGGGTGCCCAGACGGTTACGCCACCGCCTGGGCCTGCAGTTCCAGTTTTGACCAGTACTGTCGGTGGCTTCAAGGTTGCACAGCCATTCTGGGGGCTTGAGTAGAATAGACCAGTGATAATGATGATGTGCAAAGAGTAAAGACAGGAAATGAAAGTGAATGTTGTTTGCCCCTCTACAGGCGAGGTGGAGCTAGAAGAATACTACCCAGCCTTCCTAGACATGGTGCGCAGCCTGCTGGACGGTAACCTGGAGTCGACGCAGTACGAAGACACCCTGCGAGAGATGTTCACCATCCATGCCTACATAGGCTTCACTATCGACAAGCTCATCCACAACATCATTCGACAGGTCAGTTCATCATCATAACCCATTAAAACCCATTAACTTTTTCACTGCTATCTACGTTTATAAACGTAGCTAGGCTATCTGTACCTACTGGTGCTATCTACGTGTAAGATTTTTAAATCCAGCTAAATCGAGCCTCCATTATAACAGGATTTTCAAAGCGCTGTATCTCTAGTCTAAAGCTTCGAGCGCTGTCCGTGGTGAGCCGCCGCGCACCCGACGATTGTAAATCATTTGTAAGTTTGTACCGCATCTCTGAGCAAATGTAACTGGTTGTAATGATACAGTAGCTAAGGGGTCTGAGCTAATGTGACTGAACACTGTGCTCCTAACTAAAGCTCCCACCTTCCTGAATAACCCGGAAAGGAAACGAGGAGCGTAGAGTTAGAGTGGACGTGTGGCATTCCTTAGGTGTGCGTATGCTACCACCTATCGGCACAGAAAAAGTTAAGACCTGGAACGCATCTGTGTCACCTTAGCTTTGAACCATTTTTTCAATACTTTAGCCATTGAAAAATAGCAGATATACAAGCTCATAGTGTGGCACCGAGTGCCGCACTACGAGCTTGTAGATCTGCTATTTTAGAAAATTCTTGAAATGTCTTTGAAGTCTTTGAATACGGTATATATTCTTTCACAGCAAACGTTTTTAACTCTGATATTTGCTTCTGGGGGAGTGTCCCTGGAAAAAAATATTTTCAGACGGGGGTCTGCGGCCAAATACAGATAATTCTGGGGGTCCTTGACATGAAAGAGTTTGAGCACCACTCATACGTTTTTCAGAAAACTGTCAGGATTTAGAAGACATTTTGTAGAATCTAGTCTTAGGTCTTAATGGGTTAACCTTCCCTTCAAACATGTAAAAGTCTGTTTGCTAATTTATAACCGGTCTATATATAATTTCCACATCTTTTACGATCTCCTCGTCTCCCTCGCTGTCTCCGACCTTTTCCCCTGATCTCTCTGTAGCTGCAGCACCTGGTCAGTGATGAGGTGTGCCTACAGGTGGCTGACCTGTACCTGGCTGAAAGGAAGAGGGGGGCAGCGGGGGGCAACCTGTCTTCTCAGTGCGTCAGGGCGGCCTGGGAGACCAGCTACCAGTGGAAAGGAGAGAGGGTCATGGCTGAGGAGAACTGTTTCAAGGTGAGCAGAATGCAAAGTGTGTCCTGTTTCCCCCACCATTTTACTTTGGCACAGTCGCCGCCCCCCAGGGATGCCGATGGATAGCTGGTTAACCGCAAAGATGTATTTCACGATAAGAAATATATGTTCTGCATGTTGTTAACAACGTTTTGTTGACTGGCATTTTGGTAATTTACTCTTTGACTGCCACCATTGAACTCCGGCGCTGTCCCTTCACTGCCAACAAGATGCACGGGGCCTTTTATTTTGAAAACCCTGAAATTCACCGCCAAACGAACCGGAAGTAAAAATCGTCCATAACTGATCTGCCGATCGTTACTTTTCACTTTCATCAGAATATTGTAACCGCGTTACCGCGACATAGCGCCCATTTCTTAATGAGCTCCTAACATCAACGTTCTGTTCAATCACCTCAATTTGAGCCTCAATTCCAAGAAAAAACGCTAAAGATGGAGGCCATTACAGCAGTCTGTGATTATCATTTCCATCTTGTTTTTACAACTATTTTATTTTTTATTTTTTAAAGATATTTTTATGGCTTTTTTTTGCCTTTTATTTGATAGGGTACAGTAATGTGACAGGAAAGGGGGAGAGAGATAGGGGGGGGGGGACAAGCGGCAAAGGGCTCGGGACTCGAACCCACGGCACACCGTCAGGCTGGATTACCGGCCTAGGTGCCTGGACCGCTCAGCCGCGGCCCAGGCCTTTTACAACTTTTTCTACGTGGATTTTATTGTTTATAATGTAGCCATGCAAGGTGATTGTGTCCATGGATTTCTTTTTTAACGTGGATGCTTGTTAAGGTGCCTCCAGACCAAACAAACTTGTTCAGACTAATTAAAGATTACTTAAAACTGTCAGATTGCAACAGACAAAAACATTATCTGCAGCGCTTTGGGATAGATTTCCCTGTAACATAGCTTAATATTCATAGTTGCTGGTTGCTTTAGTTTGGGCTTATTTCTGAAGTGTAGTTGCTTAGGGGTGCAAAACGAAGCCTATTTGCAATACTGCAATCTAACACTCTGCCATTGAAATGTCTGTCTCCTTTGATCAACATTGACAGTGTCAGTTCTTTCACTTTAGTGAAGGCATCGTCCACTATCTGGCCAGTTATTTCAGTACAACTCTCATATTGTCTTAGGCAGAGGTTGACACTAAGGTCTCTTGCACTTTCCCAAGTTTGGGCAAGTACAGGTCACTTGTTCACTTGCCCAAAAATACACACATATGTGCATACATTTGTGAATGTTCTAAATGCTGTAAGTATTGTCTATAATCTTTATCTCAAAATCACAGCGCAAACGAATCGAAGTGGATTTTGTTAACATAAATAAATTACTCATGAGTCCTGCTATGATATCTAATATAATAATATATCTAATATCTCTGCTTCACCAAGCTTGAAGCTACAGTGTGCACAGACAGCCAAGATGAGGCAGACACACACACGCAGCAGATCAGGGTCAAGACACGGACATGAACACTCGCTCACCTACACGAACAATTATTAGCCACCCGTACATTAAATATTTCTATGGGAAACACTGAGCTTCCTAAAGCCAAGAACTACACCACAGTAATCGCAACTGATAGAAAACTAAAATATTTCCCTCATTTAATAAAATGTCTTTTGTTTCACAGTAGACAAATGTTGCGCATTAGCCTATTTGGCTCAATGGGATGTTTCTTTTTTTCCCACATTATGTGAAGAGATTAACCGATTCCAAGCTGTTACCATAGGCGCGATCGTGAGGCTAGTGCCAGTGAAATGCGCTACATAAGCAAAGAAAAAGAGCCACATCCGCCCGACCGGGAAGTGATAGCTCTCCATATCTGTAGTCTAGCCTCACTCTAGGCTGTGTACCAATGCGCGGACGATTAATTTCCTTAGCGCGGGCTCCGATTAATGTTTTATAAGGTCCCAAACATGGTACTTCATCCCATTTTGAGCAGAAAAACCACTAATAACCCTGTGCATGTGTAGCGCGGATTGTCATGTAGGCTGTTTTTACAATGGGAGGCCTGTGGAGGCTAGCAATGGAAGATAACGGAAGAGAAAAAAAAGTACCAATAATATTTTGGATCTATAACTCTGAATGTGAGCTTGTAGATCGGACTAATATTTTTGACAAATTTAGAAAGATCCAAGTACGCCAAAACTCAAGTTTCTCGTGGATGACCCAGATGGTAATAATTAGGGCTGACCCAAAAAAAGCGGCCCCTTTTGGTCCGCGAGCCGGACCATTTGGTCGGCGAGCCATGCTTGCGCCTCGCAGAGCCTCCTCCGTCCTCACGTGTTAACGAGGAAGTCAACAAGTGCAGCTACAGTCATGCCGTCCACGCATACCTGATTCCCTGCCGCTGCCACTACAACCCCGTCGGAGCGCATCTTCTCCAAAGCGGGATTTTCTAACTTTAATATTGCACTCAGAGACAGAGCCGCTTTTTAGTTTGTGTGAATGGTGCGGCTGAGGCCTCGCGCTAGACGGCATTTTTTTATTCTTTGAAATGGAACGGCTTTACGTCTCTCTCTCGCTCTCGCTCTCTCTCTCTCTCTCTCTCTTCAATTAAATTCAAAGGGCTTTATTGGCTTTACATTGCCAAAGAAATGTTTCTCTCTCTCTCTCTCTCTCTCTCTCTCTCTCTCTCTCTCTCCTTTTAATTGAGATATTAACTACCGGTATTTAATTACATATTTCCATTTTGCACCAATATTATACTACCATGTCTTAATACAGTGTTGCTTTTTACAAATAAAATAAGCAAATTAAGAACGTTGATCGCAAAGTTAGTGTGGTATAGGCTACTTGATGGGAATGTGACGCGATTAAGAACACCTGCCTGGGTGCTGTGAACAGTGAACCTCGAGGCTCGTGCTGTTCGTTTGAAGAAAGAATTATAATAATATTATATAATAATTATAATCCAAGGTTTGTTTGTCTGGTGATCCAACACTATGTCATATTATTAAAGTAAGTAAACTTTAAGAAGAGCTGGTCATTGTGCTGCAGAGTGAGAAGCTGCTCCGCTCTGCTAATTGATCTGACCTATATATTTGCGCAAATGACTGGCATGAGGTAGCCTAGTAATTACTTATTTGGCAGCACCTGCAATTCAGTAACCTATACACATTTCAAAAGGCTTTCATATGCTATTAATATTTTTTTTTAATAAGGTTTGTCCTTATAGATAGAAATGTGATCATTTTTGTATAGTTTTGGATATATATATTTTTTTAAACAATATATTTATTGACGTTCTTTTTCATTTATAAAAAACATTACAGTTATAGCTCTTTTGTTAAATAAAATGTCCAGAAAAAACAAACATAACAGATACAATACAAATACAATACAACAATACAATACAATACAATACAAATACAATGACAACAAATAAATAAAAAATACAATCATAACAAACAACTCAACAATAAAAAACAAAAACAAATAAAAACAGATATGGTCCCCATTTTCCTCCCCACATTACTGTGGATTATCTAATACCGGTCCTAATGGATTGCTGTTCATAAAATGCATGAACTGTCCCCATATTTCTTGTCATCAGATTTCCCTTTAATGGCTAAAGTCAATTTTTCTAGTGCAAGACAATTTGACAATTCTTTGTACCATTGCTTGATGTCTGGTTTGTCTGGGTTTTTCCAAAAGAGTGCAATTGTATGTTTAGCCTGTAGAAGAGAATAAGTAATCATACTCTTCTTTTTACTATTAATTCTTAAATTATTAGGAAATATACCCAAGATACACAGTTGTGGACAAATAGGAATATCCTCTGAGATTATCTGAGATAATATACCAAGTACTTCTTTCCAAAACTTCATGATCTCTGGGCATTGCCATAAACAGTGAAATAATGTACCCTTCTCCACGTTGCACTTTACACATTGGTCTGGTATATTAGGATCAAAACGATTGAGTAGAGAAGGAGTAATATACGTTCGCATCAACCATTTGTATTGTAGTAACTTGTATCTGGTATTGATCGTCTGTGTTTGGGCTTTGTAGCAAGCCCTCTCCCAATGTTCAACACTTATTTCTACATTTAGATCGTTACACCAGGCCAATCTTCTACCCTCAGAGGATTCCCCAGACAACCTCACAAACATATCATAAACCAGAGATACTTGACCACGACCATCAGAATAACTTACAATAATCTTTTCTAAGACTGATAGAGATGGCAGCTGGATTGAGTTATCTTGGGTACTTGAAATAAAACTTCTTATCTGTAGGTACTTAAAAAAATGATTTGATGGAATACCATATTTTCTGCGAAGTCCTTCAAAAGACATCAGTACATCCTTTTCATACAGATCAGAGATCTTGGCAATCCCCTTGTCTGCCCATGATTTAAATCCCCCATCATGACTCCCAGGTTTAAAATTCTGGTTACCCCACAAAGGAGAAAAACGTGAAAGTTTAGTATCTGAACCAAGGTATTTTTGTGCTTTAAACCAGACTTCAATCGTGTTCTTAACAAAGGGGTTCTTTGTCTTTTTTTGTAATTTTTGAAGGGAGTCAGAGTATAAATAAAGGTTCAAAGGCAGGGAAGATGTTGTGTTACGCTCTATTTGCACCCAAGATATGCATGTTCTATCAGTAAACCAGAACATTGCTGCTCTTATCTGAGCTGCCATATAATACCAGTAGAGATTGGGAAGTTTTAGCCCCCCTCTCTCATATGGCAAGAAGAGTAGTGACAATCGTAATCTGGATTTATTTTCTTTCCAAATAAAGTTAGTAAAGAGTTTTTTCATATTAGCAAAAAACGAGGGAGGTGGTTGTAGGGGTAGTGACTGGAATAAATACAAGAATTTGGGTAAAATATTCATTTTATTTATGTTAATGCGGCCAATCAATGATAAGGGAAGTAGTGTCCATCTGTTAATTGATTCTGTAACTGAGGTTATGATAGGGTCATAGTTTGATTGAATCAACTCTCCTACCTTAGGCGTTATCTTTATTCCCAAATAAGTAAATCCTTGTGGTGAGTTTTGAAAAACCGTGTTAACTGGTGGATTAAGTCTTTCAGATTCTTTTAGGAAAAGAATATTGGATTTGGTGTCATTCACCTTGTAGCCTGAAAATTCACCAAAACACCTGATTAGTTCCAGGAGGGACGGCAGGGACTGAGATAGATTTCTCACAAACAGCAATATATCGTCCGCATAAAGAGCAAGACTATTCTCAACACCACCTATTGTGATACCAGTGATTGTCGGGCGAGCTCTGACCGCTATGGCGAGCATTTTGACAGAGAGTGTGAACAGTAATGGAGACAGGGGGCAACCCTGTCTTGTAGATCTAGACAACGTAAAAGGAACAGATATTATACCATTGGTCATTACTTCTGCCCTTGGGTTATCATAAAGCACTTTGACCCACTTGCAGAACCTCTCTCCTAGTCCAAAACGAGCCAATACTTCAAAGAGATACGGCCATTCCACCCTATCGAAAGCTTTTTCCGCGTCCAGAGACAAAATGAAATGTCCCTCCCTTCATGAATGACATTAATAGCTCTCCTAATGTTATGGAAGCCTTGTCTCCCCTTGACAAAACCATTTTGATCAAGATGTATCAATGATGGCAAATAATTATCCAATCTCAATGCTAATGTCTTTGCCAATAGCTTGGTGTCAGAGTTAAGTAGTGATATTGGTCGATAGCTCTCACATTTGGAGGGACATTTTCCTGGTTTTAAGATAACTGTTATCAGGGCACTTTGTAATGTAGGTGGAAGACCATTTTCAAAGGCCTCGTTTATCATTTCTAGGAACGGAGGTAGCAATTTTTCTTTAAATGTTTTATACAAGTCAATAGGAATTCCATCGGGACCCGGTGCCTTTCCACTATTCATCACACATATCGCCTCAAATATCTCTTCAAGCTGTATTGGTCTATTAAGCACATTTTTCGCTTCAGCAGATACTTTAGGAATCTCCAGATCATTCAAGAATGTAGTTTGTAACTCTGGGTTTGAGGGAGGCTCAGAAGTATATAATTTTTCATAATAGGCTTTAAATGTGTCATTTATTTCTTTAGGGTCTGTTGTCAAGACTCCTGACGAGTTCGTTATTTCAGTTATGGCCCTCTCATTTTGTAGAGCTTTGATGCGCCATGCTAATAATTTCCCTGCTTTTTCACCCTGATCATAAAATGATTGTCTAAGCCTAGTCAAATCAGAAAGGGCTTTATTTGAAGATAATTCATTGTATTGTGCTCTTTTTACAGCTACTTTTTGCTGTAGTTCAGGGGTGTCATTTGAAAATAATTCCCTTTCAAGTTGTCCAATTTATTTTTCTGTCGCTTGAATTTATTTGATTTGGAGCTTGTATAACTGATAATCTGTCCCCGTATGTAGGCTTTGAATGCTTCCCATCTAACAGAGGGGGATGTCTGTGTAGTATTTATTTCAAAAAATATATCTATATGCCCCTCCAAATATTGTAAGAACTCAGGATAATGTAGCCATTTTGTATCAAATCGCCATCTTGGGGGCCCTTTAAATGTTTTTGTTGGTGCATAGTCAATAGTCAGTGGTGCATGGTCAGAAATCACAATGCTGTTATACCAACAACCCATAACATTTGACACAAGACCCTTTGAAATCAAAAATAGATCAATGCGAGAGTGAGTGCGATAAGTGGCAGAAAAACAGGAAAACTCCTTCTTGCCTGGGTGTAAATCCCTCCAAATATCACACAGACCCAAGTCCGACATAAAATGTGATATCACTCTTGCCTGTGCATGTGAAATATCCCTCCCCGTCGATCTGTCAATAGCAGGGCATGGCGCCACATTCAAATCACCTCCCATTAAAATATTACCTCTTAATGTAGATAGTATCAAAAATAGGTTATTAAAGAAACGTGGGTCATCATTATTTGGCCCATATACATTGACCACATTTAAGTGCTCACCCAATAATGTTCCCTGTAGTATTATATATCTTCCTCCTGTATCCTTAGAAATGTTATTAATCTGGAAGGGGATGGATTTATGGATAAGAATTGCCACTCCTCTCGCCTGTGATGTATAATTTGCTGTTATAACTTGCCCCTGCCATCTCCTCCTCAGTTTTAACTCTTCACTCTGTGTCAAATGGGTTTCTTGCAGTAACACCAACTTAGATTGCATTTGTTTTATCCTGGTCATAACCTGTTTCATCTTAGTTAAACTCCCTAGCCCCCTCACATTCCAGCTAGTTATTTTTAAGTTATTGTAAGCCATCAATCATTTGACAGATATTGTGTATAAAAGGGACCTTGTAGCACTGCTACATTATCTGACAGTTTGAGATGAAAGACCTTTCTGTTGTATACATATGCATTAGAATGGGAAGAAAAACAAAAAAGACTAGTTTTGGATATTAATTCATTCATTATTAAAGCACATTGGTCCTCACTTAGGCTCGTTATAAGATGACACCATTTCTATCTACTGCTCTGTCTCAGAGGAAGGCTGTGGACAGTTGAGAAAACCAGTTCCATCATCGGTAGGCAAGATGTCAAACTTTTATTTACACTTTTTTAATAATGGGGTCACATGTTGCAATCCCCAATCGATGTCATTGGTAGGCAGGTTTCTGAACTGTCGACAGCCCACCAATGAGACTCAGAGTGAGTAGACAGAAATGGTGACATCTTATAATGATCGTTGGTGAGGAGCAATTGAAGATAAAAATATCGAACATGGGTAAAGTTCTTCTTTAACACTTTTAACCTTACCATATTGCCTTAAATCCCAGTCTTGTTTGCTTGAGGTTTACGTTTGTTGTCATCTACTTTAACAGGTGATGTTTATCCAGAACAAGGGTCATGTGACCCTGACCATCGAGCTCCTGGACACCGAGGAGGCCCAGGCTGATGACCCACTAGATCTACAGGTAACGCACACACACACACACACACACACACACACACACACCATAGAAAAGGTTCCCTTCACTGTAAATGATTATTCCATCATAAAGTGTTGTTTTTGTTACCTTAGTGCCTGTCCAGCTACATGGAGCATTTTGCCGGGTCAGAGTCCAGTCTGTGCGCTCAGGCAGATGGCTACTTCTTCAAACCTGTTTTCCTGCCTAGGTAAGAAAGAGTTAAACACGTATGTAGGACAGTGAGGTGTAATTTTTAACTACAACTACACTGAGATTTTAGCTACTGCTGTTTGCTTATTCGCCTGCTTTTGCTGTGCCTGTCATTCTTCGGAATACAGATTACTCCTCTGTGAAATGAAGTTGGTACTAACTTCTTAGCCTGCTGTATCCTCTCATTATTGCTCATACCTTAGGTCTCTGTTTATCTACCAATACATTTTGTATACACATTACGTGCCATTTGAATGACACATTAAGGCAGGGGTGCCCACACTTTTGGCTACTTTCAAAATGACCAGCTAAACAAGATCTACCCAGCAAAAAATATATATATTCCATTGCTGAAAATAGTTAAAAAATGTACCTGAGGGGGCGTTACATATAAGACAAACGCACACAGAATTAGAAGGGGAGGGGGGATTGAAAAAGTATTGCTTTGAGGATTTGAGCTGACAGCCCCCTTTGATGTCAATCAAACAAGTCACCTTAATAGAAAATTATATTATATATATATATATATATATATATAAACTTTATTGAAAATTAATTCAAAAGGATACAGACACAAGAAAGCCGTTAGGCTTGTTTCCGTTGTGGTCCTTTTGGGGAAAGGGGACATGGGTATATATATATATATATATATATATATATATATATTAAGGTTGGGCGGTTTTGCTAAATTTAAAACGAAAACACCACAGTTTCCGGTTTTACCGTCGAATTAATTTTAACGTGGCCATGCGTGCATTATTTCATTTTGTTAGTCAGAGACTGCTATTACAGTCTATCGCCACAAGATGGCCCCTTTCGCTATTGTAATGTATCGTCAGTCATGTTCGCCTGTCTTGTCCCTCTTTGCCTACTGTAGTGTAGTGAGCTCCATATGTCTATGAGCTCCCAGGCTCAGGCAAGCAGCGTTGCCTGGCTGCCTGCTCCGAGTCTGACTCCGATCTATCATCTACTCGTAGATCTCAGTGATTATTTTACCCATTACATTAGTATCTTATGATGTGACAGAAACGAGTCATGAACACATCCATTAACAATGCTCGACGACGCGCTGTAAGCTTGTAGATCGGCTATTTTCTGCACGTGCTCCGCAGTACGGCGACGTATAATTAATTATAGATTGGAAGTGGAGGCGCAGCTGTACAACTCGCATCAGATTATTTCAGCATGATCCACTGAGTTTAATTTATGCCTGACAGAGAGTGGGCCAGTTGCTGATAGGAATATTTTGGCAATGCTGAGCTGCAACAAATCTGTTCTGTGACTGTCCACAGCATTTTGTGACTTGACGTAAACCACACAGCATACAGCACACACACACAGTCACACACACACACCACACACGGCTAGCTTATTATTTAGCGCTTGTTGTGTGCCGCTTGGCTTCAGCATTGCCTGTCATGATGCACGTTCATTTTCTTCTCACTCCGCTCGACCAGAGAAGGGGGAGGCGGGCGGGGCACAAGAATTTAGCCAGACACAGACGGACGGATGGATCATGGAAACTAGCGTTATTTAATGCTGCCATTCTCTACTGCTTCCGGAAACCTTAATGATATAATTGAAACGTGTGTGTGTGTGTGTGTGTGTGTGTGTGTGTGTGTGTGTGTGTGTGTGTGTGTGTGTGTGTGTGTGTGTGTGTGTGTGTGTGTGTGTGTGTGTGTGTGTGTGTGTGTGTGTGTGTGTGTGTGTGTGTGTGTGTGTGTGTGTGTGTGTGTGTGTGTGTGTGTGTGTGTGTGTGAGAATATGCATAGATACAGTATACAAATTCATTGTTCTGTCATTCTCTCTAAAATGTCACACCCGTGTGAAGTGAGGGGCGCTCTTATCATCATACACAAGACGCGCAAATGCGGGACGCAGCTCGTAAATTGCAATAACAATTTTTATTTAAGTTTTGTATTTTTTTGTATTTTTTTAACGATTTTTATTTATTTTTTTCTCTTTTTTTTTAAAGGTTTTTACTGTGTGTGTGTGTGTGTGTGTGTGATTTTTTGTGTGTGATACAGCTGCGCCCTCTGGTGGCGGGCGGGTGGTGTCACAGCGTGACAGACAGTTCTGCCTGGGTTACATAGTAATGGCTCATTGCATTCGCAATCATGATGTAAAATACACTAAATGCTGGATATAGGAGGGGCTAGTGCCGCTCAAATACAAAACATATTTTCTTTTCCACAAGTACATAAGCAGTTTGTTTGGATCAACAGTCTCAATCGTTGCTTTCATTCAGGAATCTACGGCGTTTCCGTCGCTGGCAGGTCCGACAGGTTGAGGCCATGCGCTGCAGGAGAGAGTGGCACCGTCAGCTGGGCGTAGAGAGTGCCGGCAGCCTGGACTGTCGCTTCAAACTCAACACCCACAAGATGGTGTTTGTCATGAACTCTGAGGACTACATGTACCGCAGAGGAGCCCTGGTGAAGGCCAGAAAGGTACTGGGTGGGAATTAAACTTTATTTTCAAATATAAATCAACCCTTGCGCAACCCCAATGAAAATGTTTTTTTTTTCTACAGCTCTTGTTCAAAAGTTTTTTCATTTTACCTTTAATATGGTACCAAATATAAGGTCCCGGTGGGACGTCATAGAAAATGTTCCCCCCCATTTTAACCGACGAGACCGAAAATCTTAAAACGTGAATAACTCTTGATTCTAAACCATTCCGTCCAATTCTAGTTAGAGGGCCCATTGTGGTCCCGTTGTTGTCAATCGCATCGAGAGTGTTTTGGCTACATCAAGCTACTTCAGCTACATCCGGGATAGCATCCGGTCCGTTGCTAAGTGTGCTCCGCTGCTATAAATCGCTGGGCGCTCTGATTTAATGGATTAAATAACCCTGGGCGTTCGGGGTGTTAAATAGAAAGTCAGGAAATTACTTTAATATTTAGGCTACAATCTATTCCGAGGAGCCGATGGACTCATTGGTTACAAAAAACTGTCCCTGGACAGCCTCTACACAGCATAAAGGACTTGTAGCAAAGGGTTAATAGAAACGTACCTACTGACAGCTATGAGGTGACAAAAGATTGTCCTGCATAGCAACAGTTTCTAAACTATTTGGATACGCATTGGATAATTGCTTTTTGGGGTGGGGTTTAGCGAAGGGCTAATTGTGTATATATTTCTGTAAAAAGAAATGGCATTAATTCACACGAGTCTCCTGGCCAAGGGACGGCAGCAGCAAATTAAAACAACTAGTCCTTACCTGTTTGAAGGTGGTTTGCAGACCCCCAAGTGGTCCACGAAGCAGGCAAAGCACTGTCTTTGCCTCTCTGTCTCTCTCTCACACACACACACACACACACACACACACACACCAGATCCTTGAGAGAGAGAGAGAGAGGGAAGCTCATTCTCAAAAGATCAGTAATTATAGTAATCATAACACGATTAGCATCAATAGCCGACATTTGTCCCGATGGCGCGACAACGCACGTCGCACGCACATGCTTGCGACCCGTCAGTGGTCACACGTGCAACCTGTCATTGCACACACACGTGTCCTGACTCCTGCTCCATTTGTAAACAACACGCTGCTAGTGCTAACGTTGAGGCTGAGCTATACGTTGAGTTGCTAATACTCCTGTGGGGCCGCGTGTTGCAATGAAATGTACCCTTTTCTGCTGAAGCTGAGCGTAAGCTTAATTGTCGAGAGATGTGGTTTTGGAGGCGTCGTGTCCATGACGAATACTATAAACAGGACGTAACCGTGACAACGGCGCAAATGCGCAGTGACGTTAGCCCATAGAGTTAAATAGAGTTTCCAAAAAACACTAATAAACAGTGTACATTTTGATAAAGTGAAAAAGGGCTTCGATAAGACCTCCATGTGTGGAAATTCAGAGCCATTGGCGCAGCCAGTGAGTAACAGCGACATTGCCTCAGACAGACAAACTTCAAGTTGTCTGTGGATATGACGGTATGTGTCCAGATTCTGTCCAAATATGGACACACCCATACATGGAATCTCTGACATCTGTGCAAATTGCTGTTGTTAGGCTAAGGATTCTGTTGTGGATGCAGTTGGAGATGCAGAGCTCAATGAGTGAAAGAAGAGGAGGGGCTAGGGAGGTAGAGATGGAGAGAGCGCCTATTTACCGGCGCAATGAACACTAATCAATGTAGAGTGACAGGAAACATACAGAGTAGCAAAGTGACATGCATGCAGCAAATGGTCTGGCTGGCCAGAAATCGAACCAGTAAATGTAATGTTCCACAAATAATTAACAGACGACAACCTTTCAGTTTGTGTGTAAGCGATAATATACATTGGTGTGCATATATATATGTGCAATATTTTCACATGGAAATAATGTGCTTGGTGTGCAAAGGGCTTCATCAATTTAAAGTAGGATTTAGAGGAGCCGTTCCCATCCCAACTACTCAGGTCTTTTGGAATGTATATTACTTTTAGTTGTAATTGGCTGTCTGTATGGATAATTCTCAACCCCTGGCTATGCTTCTAGCTAGCCAAATTGGCAAACTATTGTCCAGTATTTTATCTTGCTGTATATTTGGCTAATGGATTAGAATCTCATATACCTCCTGCAAACAAAGTCTGATCCATCCATGTTTGTCTGTTTCAACAACATTGTCACGTTTTCTTTTGGTTTCCATTGTATTTGTTTTGCATGTATTATGTTATATGTATACATCACTGTTGTTTCCCTCTCCTGTAATGACTGTGCTAACCTGGGGTTCTTAAAAAAAAAAAAAAAGGTCACAAAAAAATAAATAATCTCATATACCTTCTTCTGTCTCTCCCTCTTACCACAGTCACAACACAGAGTGGCCGCGAACCAGCACGAGCGCTTTGACAAGTGGCACCAGGGATGGTTGGCCGATAACGTGACCGCGTCAGCCGAGCGCTCGGTCCAGGATTGGTTAATGGGCGACGAGGAAGAGGACATGATCCCCTGCAAGACCACCTGTTTGTCCACTGAGGTCAAAGGCCAAACGGTTAACAGATACCAAGTTCATTACAGTAGTAGCAAACCACCTGTCTCACCTTAGAGAACGGAGAGAGATGGACATACACACATGGATAAATGCATGGACAATACATTCTTACACTAAATAATATACAGTCTAAGGCTGCAGTCCCAATTCTCTACCCACCTCCACAACGCAGTCACTCATTCACCCCCGTCGTCGTCTGCACATGGCCAGGCCACTGTGTGGCCTGTCGGTGAATGAGTGCACAGTAAGAAGGAGAACTGTGGGGAAGGAAGGGGGCTAAGAAAGACGCTGTGCCTGAACTCGAGTGAACCTGGCCCTAATTGATATATTGGGGCTGTGATGGGTTTGATGTGGCACCCAGGAGCTATTCATCAATCCTCAGCACTACACCATCACCCTGGCTTCTCTGGTGGCAATCAGCACTGCAAGCTGATCAGACTGATGGACAGACACACAGTTGGTCAGTTGGGAGATTATGAAATCATGTTTGTTTGAGAAATGTGAATGTCTCTTTTCTTTTTTTTAAAGCCCATTGTAGTTTTTAGATTCAAAAGCCAGAGAGCCTTTTGCCTGTTGGTTGGTTTGTGTGTTTATACAGAGGTGTGTGTGTGTGTGTGTGTGTGTGTGTGTGTGTGTGTGTGTGTGTGTGTGTGTGTGTGTGTGTGTGTGTGTGTGTGTGTGTGTGTGTGTGTGTGTGTGTGTGTGTGTGTGTGTGTGTGTGTGTGTGTGTGTGTGTGTGTGTGTGTGTGTGTGTGTGTGTGTGTGTGTGTGTGTGTGTGTGTGTGTGTGTGTGTGTGTGTGTGTGTGTGTGTTGCTCTCTTCATTTTGTCTTTTTGTATGCACCGTACAGACTACAACGGTAGTAATTACATTACAGTATGTGCATATATACAATGGTGATTATGTATTTTATATATGCATTTACGTGAGTATGTTGAATGATGCATCTGAAGATCATGGTTCTTTACAGTGTTTGCTGTCAGCCAATTCTTGATGTTTTCATATTGTTTGTCATTTTGTTTTCTTCATTCTTCATCCTAGCTAATCTAAAACTAGCACCAGGGTGATGCAAAGTCCTCACAATTAAGATTGGTTTAATATTCTAAAGCATCACCTAAAGCATCTGGAATCATGTTCATGATTTCACCAAATCTTTACGTTGGATTGTTGTCTTTTTTGCATACTGACATTGAAAATAAATAAAAAATATCAGTGTTAAAAAAAAAAAAGAAGAATGTATAACATTTATCCTGTATCAGTTATCATGAAATAAACAACATAGTTGTGACCTTCTTAAATCCTGTCCCTTGTTTTTTCCCCCTTTTCACAGTTTTCAGTTATTTTTGTTATAGAACAGTGTGTCTATATTCCCACTCATGATATATATTGATTTTAGTAATATCCAGGTCTAGATGAGTATGGGGGGAAATAAAATATAAGGTATTCATTCACATTTTTATGTCCAAATAGATTTGGGGTGCTAACATAGGCAACTGCTTAGAACTGGTAGGGTGTGGTTGGGGGTATTGGAACTTTCATAGGAAGTAACTGCTTTAGATGCTCCGGGTCTGAAATGGCATGCATAAAAGCTTAGTCACTACTATATAGTGCATGGGGAAACTGGAAAGTTAGTCCATCCTACATTCTAGCTATTTGTAGTATTCAACGTCCTCACTCTATGCCGGTGGTTTTCAACCATTGCATTTGAGCCACAGACCACCTTTTGATGAGATTTAGTCTCTCATTGCATTGTTGTCCACTGTTTAATTAAATTAAACAATGCAATGTGATAAGCAATGGCCGACTCCGAGGAACAACAGACTCCTCTATAATTAACTCCCAATTTAATGGTAAATATAGTATACAATTCACTTGCTGTGAGCTTTATTAAATTAGTTTTTTGTTTCGCTAAAATTATGAAAGACATTTTAGCCACATCAGGTGATTTATGTGTAGTACCGGCACTTTGCCACTAGATGGGGTACTTTACTCACTGAAACCAGGTTTTTCATCGTTTTTTATCATCTAAAATCATGAAAAATAGTCATTTTTCATGATTCTTTTTATTGTATAAAACCATGAAAGACGACTGATCATTTTTTTAAACAATGACAATCATGAAGTTTTTCATGATTTTCATGATTTTCTTTTCATGGATAATCATGATTCAGTATTTTCATTTTTTTATCATGAAAACCATGGAAAAACGACATATGGTACTATTGTATGTGATTTTCCATCTATCCATCCATCCATCTTCCATAGTCGGGTCGCGGGGGCAACAGCTCCACCAGAGAGCTCCAGACTTCCCTCTCCAGAGCAACATTAGTGACTTCCTCCTGGGGGATCCCGAGACGTTCCAAGGCGAGTGAGTCGATGTAATCCCTCCATCTGCACCTTGGTCTGCCCCGGGGTCTCCTGGCTCCCAGTGGGACGTGCATCGAGGACCTCCCTAGGGAGACGCCCGAGAGGCATCCTAACCAGATGCCCGAACCACCTAAGCTGGCTCCTTTCCAGGCGAAGGAGCAGCGGCTCTACTCCGAGTCTCTCCCGCGTGATTGAACTTCTCACCCTATCTCTAAGCGAGATGCCAGCCACCCGTCGGAGAAAACTAATTTCGGCCGTATTAGCGACCTTATTCTTTCGTCATGACCCACACTTCATGACCATAGGTGAGAGTAGGAACGAAGATTGCTCGGTAGACAGAGAGCTTTGCCTTCTGGCTCAACTCTCTTTTGATTTTCATATTTTTTTATTGTGAAAACCGCGACATACTACAGTATGCAGTAGTATACATACTATAGTAGGCCTACGTCGTTTTTCATGGTTTTTGACATGATTTTCGAAGTTTAAAAGAAATAAATGAAAATCATGAAAAACATCATACATACTATGGTCAGGGTACTAACGTATAATTTGTTTTTCTCTTCATCTATTCTCTTTCTATTTTGTTATGTTTATTTTTAAACCTAAAATATTTTTCGTTATTCTGAATGTCTGTAAACATTGAAAATCAGCGCCTGTTTGGTCAGGGTACTAAAGGGTAATTCGTCTCCAGCATGAGGTGCACACATCAGAAAAGGACAAAACCACTCCTTTTTGGTTTTCTGCATTCTGTTTTCCCTTGCCGAATGTACCTCTATGCGCCGTCTGTCCCCGTGCTGCTTGGGGCTAGGGTGGTAGTGGTGCTTCCGCTTGTCACTCACGCTTCCTTGTCCTGTCTATACCCATTGCCACACTACCTCTCTACATTCAGACGCATAAATTAAACCAACACACCCAGTCTCTCGAACGCCCACCACAAAGTTACTCTGCTATCGATACTAATGGATAGCGGCCTGGTAACTCTGCCGCCATGTGTCAGCGACACACAATATTAGCTCCATACACTTCACCCCTTTTGCAACCAGATCTTATTTTAATGATGTTTAGGACACAATAAACACATTCCTTGGGTTTTTATGTGTGTAATATGTGTTTTAGATATTTTAGTATTTTAAAGTGGCTGTGATGTCAATACCTTCCTGGACTACATGTTGTCTTAGTACACAAAATCTTGGCTACTCACTTATATCACTTACACTTGCTCACTCCAGCATGGCATGCTACGGTGAAATTGGTGACCTACTGAAATTTGTGACCATCTTGTGGACTTCACATAACTTTCATGGAGGTCTTACGTGGCCTAAACAGTGCTAGATAAAACTCTGCTAATAAACAAACAATGCAATGATTTATTACATTATGTGATGTCTACAGCCGGTCACCGTAACATGACCATGCTGGAGTGACCCAAGTGTGAGTGAGTGCGAGTGGCAGAGATTTTGGATATTGGAATTCAGCTATCCAGTCAAACTATAGTAAAACACATAGACTACTGTACAGATAATTGTTCTGGCCATATAGGGTACACATTTAAAATTGTGCTACTGTTATCTACTACAAATACTACCAGTAAGACGCCTGAGGGCGTGCAAGCATCCACCTGGGTGACAGCAGACTGCTGGGCGAGCGCTGGCGCTTTGGAATGGGGGGTCAGGTCAACATATCCACCTGGGTGACAGCAGACTGCTGGGCGAGCGCTGGCGCTTTGGAATGGGGGGTCAGGTCAACATATCCACCTGGGTGACAGCAGACTGCTGGGCGAGCGCTGGCGCTTTGGAATGGGGGGTCAGGTCAACATATCCACCTGGGTGACAGCAGACTGCTGGGCGAGCGCTGGCGCTTTGGAATGGGGGGTCAGGTCAACATATCCACCTGGGTGACAGCAGACTGCTGGGCGAGCGCTGGCGCTTTGGTATGGGGGGTCAGAACACTGAACACTGTTAAGTGTTTACTGCAGTGGTTCCCAAAGTGTGGTCTGGGTCTGGGAGGATTATGGCGATTCGTAGAGGATTACAGCGATTCGTAGAGGATTATGGCGATTCGTAGAGGATTATGGCGATTCGTAGAGGATTATGGCGATTCGCGAGGATTGCGGCGATTCGTAGAGGATTATGGCGATATTCGTAGAGGATTATGGCGATTCGTAGAGGATATGGCGATTCGTAGAGGATTATGGCGATTTGTAGAGGATTATGGCGATTCGTAGAGGATTATGGCGATTCGTAGAGGATTATGGCGACTCCTAGCGGATTATGGCGATTCGTAGAGGATTATGGCGATTTGCGAGGATTAGTGATTCGTAGAGGATTATGGCGATTTGCGAGGATTAGTGATTCGTAGAGGATTATGGCGATTCGTGAGGATTTTGGCGATTCGCGAGGTTTTTGGCGATTCACGAGGATTATGTCGATTCGTAGAGGATTATGGCGATTCGCAAGGATTATGGCGATTCGTAGAGGATTTGGGCGTTTTGCGAGGATTTGTACGTAATCTTTGGTGAGAACTCACCTGCACATATTTCTCCTTTATTGATGTTAACTATTTTGTACTGTTTTTTATTGTGCGAATAAAACTAAACTAAACTAAACCTGTTCTGACATTCCATATGTTGATCTGACCTCATCAAAGCCTGTACACTCAAGACACGCTCCATATATGGCCAGTACAGAATTCATGGAAGGAGGTAGGGCTATTATATAAGCTATATAAGCTATTATATTATTACATTATTATATAACTTAACAACACTTCTCTGAAACAGGTTGATGACTACAAGTATTTGGGTGTCCCCCGTGTTTCTTCACTAATCCGATCCAGAAAAACACAGTTTGCTGGCCACTGCTACAGAGCTGACAATGAGGTTATATCTTCCCTTCTTCTCTGGAGTCCTGCCTCAAAGCAGACCAGAGGTAGAAAACTGTCGTTCCCTGATGTCATCGCCAGGGACACAGGCATCAGTAAGCAGTAACTGGTGATGTCAATGAAGGACCGGGAAGTCTGAAAAATGAGGGCTATTTGACTGTACTGTCAAGGTGTGTGTAAATAGGTATGCTCTCAGTACAGAATTAATTCCATATGTTGATCTGACATGACCCCCCATTCCAAAGCGCCAGGCTGCTGGGCGCCAGGCTGCTGATGGCAGACTGCTGGGCCATCACCGCCATCACCCAGGCCGATGCGTGCATGCGACAGGGCGAGGTCGCTTCTTGCCCTCAGGGCGTCTTATTGGTACTATAGTAGCCTTGCCGAGCCAGGGCCTCATGGCTGTACAAGTACACATACAAGTACAAGTACAAGTACACCCCCTGGACATGATGCTAGTATGTCGCAGGGACTTACCCCCAATCCAACTCTTGATGCTGAGTGTCAAGCAGGCATTTTTAGTCTTTGGTATGACCCGGCCGGGGATTGAACCCCGACCTCCCAGTCTCAGGGCGGACACTCTAACCACAAGGCCACTGAGCTGGTTTATTGGTACTATAGTATGTCGTTTTTCATGGTTTTCACGATAAAACAAAGTTGAAAATCATGAAAAAGTATGATGAAATATAGTACTGTATGTCAAAAATGATAAAAATTCGGAACCATGATTTTGTTATGATAAAATCATGAAAAATGTCATAGTATAGTAGGTCGTTTTTCATGATTTTCCATGATTTTTTTAAGGAAAATCATGAAAAATGACATACTATACTATGTTGTTTTTCATGATTTTAATTGTTTAAAAAAATGATGAAAAATGACATACTATATCATGTCAGTTTTCATGGTTTTAAACCCTCTCGGATTGGAACAATTGTTTTTTCTTGTTTAGAGCATACAGTATATAGCTGTCTTTAAGACCCTCTCAAAAACGAGATATTGTATCTCAAGGGGTTATTCCTAATAAAGGATTTCAACACATACTGAAACATGGTACACTGCAATTAAAAAGCCTGCATGAAATGTAATTTCACAGTAGTCATTCTCATCAGGAAAAAAAACAGGTCAGACACAGGGCGAGAGTTTTAAAAATAAGCGTGGTTTATAAAACCCAGACAGAATCACCAAAGTGTATACAGAAATACAAATATCA
Source organism: Electrona antarctica (assembly GCF_951216825.1). NCBI lineage: Eukaryota > Metazoa > Chordata > Actinopteri > Myctophiformes > Myctophidae > Electrona > Electrona antarctica. Next base: position 20,775,508 of record NC_136812.1, read on the forward strand.
TCAGGAAAACCATCATAGCACAGTGTTATACACTCAACATTTACAAACTACTCAAGTCAGAGGTTGGGTCGGAGTGTAAGACTTTTCCTTTCTTTTAGTGTTATCTATCTTAAAATCACATTTAACCACGTAACATATTTGTAAATTTGTATCTTGTTTCTCTATCTTATCAAAGTACAACCTAGCAAACTACAGGTACTATCACGTTCCCCTACATAGGTCAGAGAAAGGTTACAACATCGAGAGATTGGACAGAGGAAGATGCAGAGATATCTAGGACTTTTACATCATGAGGTTTCAGCAAGCAGTAAAAACGAGTGGATTATCAGTTATCACCCATGAGAAAATGTGATGTCAGGGCTTGCGTTATCATCATCGTCGTCATCGTCATCGTCATCATCATCATCATCATCATCATCATCATCGTCATCATCGTCATCATAACAATCAAACTGTACAAAGTAACCCTATTATTGTCAGTGGGTTATACATACTAGTGCATCTCCATGACCATGTCTACAAATAACAGACATCAGTCAATTGAAGATAATTTTGTTTTAGTTTTTACCTCTATACACTTGAAGGCATATTTAAAAAAAATCCCCCAGTGTGTACATATATAGATCCTAGATCTGTGACATAATCAACTTACTTTCACTATTACTGACAGCAAAAGTAGTTGGCTACAGCTCAATGAGACCATCAGTCAGGAGTTGTTTCTCCAACAGTATCTTGTTGTCTGTACTCTGGACTGGGGTCAGTTCCTGTGTCATACTCCTCAACCAAGGGAACGATTGAAGGGACGTACATTATGCTCACGTGTTTTCTCTCCCTTGGACTCATATCGTTGCCGTCGGCCAGACACCTTTTTTTTTGTTTTACATAAATTAATGCATTATTTCATCATACAAGAGTGTCGCACAAGAGTAGTGAAAATAGCCGATCTACAAGCTCACAATGCGTCGCACTGTGACACGTTGCGAGCTTGCCTTGTAGACCTGCAATTTTCACTATTTAAAAAAATATTAAATAAAAATAATAATAATAAAAAAGGAACAATTTTGGACATACAAGGTTTCCACCTGACAGCAACGATATACTCATATACAAGAGTAGAAGTGTAGGCTACAGAAACTCCCCTTGCCTCGTCCCCCCATCTCCTCCACAAGCCCTGGACACAAACCCCGGGGATGATGGAGCCCGGAAATAAGGTAGAATCACCAACAAGGTACACGCAATCACAATCCAGAATCAGTTTCTTTGTTTCTATGTATATTTTTTCTATGGTCTATTCTTTTTTTACAAACACATTTGGATTGATTTACACATGAAAAAAGAGTGCAGGATTGTGAACAATCAAAAAAGCCCCTCATCACCTAAAAAAATACTGCTTGTTTTAGAGCAAAAAACAAAAACAAAAACAAAGAACATTTAAATGTATGAAACCAACCATTGTCCCAGAAGATACAATGATCGTTAATATACACGTAATGTAAAATAAATTAAGTCTATGTACATTGTTAAACTAAAGCAGCATGCAGGCAAGACAACAGGTACATACAGCCTTACTACAAAACAATCTGCTGTAGGGTTGTGCTGCTGTCACATACACAAACAACACAGTCAGAGAGAGACTGACAATGGTGTGTGTGTGCGTGTGTGTGTGCGTGTGTGCGTGCGTGCGTGCGTGCGTGCGTGCGTGCGTGCGTGCGTGCGTGCGTGCGTGCGTGCGTCTCTGACAGTAAGTGAAGTTATTACCTGGATAGGCAAGCTATCCTCCAAAAGGCCTTCAATGCAAACCTTTAAGCAGGGATTGTACTGTACAAACAGGATTGTGCAACCATTAAGCATCTTCTCTTTTACCCACAATGGGAAAACAGAAGCAGAGGAAAAAATTAAGTTCCTTCTTGTGGGTAATAAACACCATAGTGTCTCTGCTCTCTGGGTTTGGGATAATGGTTAAAGAGGAAGAGAGAGCATGAATGGAAACAGTGTGTTACATCTAAAGAGAATTATCTCCTTCTGAAAGACAGTGGCCAAAGACCCCTGGGACAGTTACAACCGATAACGATTGTTGCTCACAACATATTGTTCAGTCTGCAAGGCATGCGGCCACACCAAGTAGGGGCATCTGTGTGAACATGTACACTATACAGTATGCGTTTGTGTATAGTACTATTAGTACATGAAGAGTTGAAGATAATTAAAAAAAAAACAGAAAAAAGGCTGATGATGGATGTCAGATGTATTTCTTTTTATCCCTGGTGTTGTTGCTCATTCAAAACACAATTATACATAAACGAAATTCACAACAGTACAAGTATTTTTTTTAAAAAGGTGCTAAAATGAACAAGGCAACAGTGAACATTACGGCACACAATGACGTGATGAGTGCATCACATTGCACCTGTTCTGTGTAGAAATAACTCAACATGCAACTCTGTTGAACACCTGAAGCTGTACATTACTGTTACATTCAACATAACATTTATAATAATAATAATAATAATAATAATAATAACAACAACAATACAAGCAATACTAATCATATATCAACTGGGCTTCCAGCAGTAGATTAAAAACCTACAAAGACCAAAACTGTCCCCATCAAACAGTTCAATCAATTACATATTCAAAACTTTTACAGAATGACTCCATTCTTGTTACTTTCCCTTGGGCTCCCACTCTTGCACCCTTTAAGCAGGTTAAATGGAGGAAGCGACTTTAGACAGAGACACATTCATGGAACTAAAGCTTTGGCAGTTATAGCAATGCACATTGGGCACTTTGAGATAAATGACTACATAAACATGGTGGCGTTTGACTGGAGTTTTGTTGAAACTCTTATGTTTACCCTAATTTCAGGCCTGGACAGGTGAGAACGACGACATTAGTAGGAAAGTCTTTGTCCTGAAGTCCACAGAAGGTGTTCAAGACATTAGCTTTGTAAAGCCAGTATTACAAACATTAGAAAATACAGGAACAAAAATTGCACAAATGCTCGAGCTATTTCCATTCTTATAAATAACACATAGTAGTACATAACTATGATATCAGAGTAATAATGCACATTAAAAAAAAATATTACAAAGCAACTTCACAGACTAGAAACATATTTGAATCAAAACATATTCATACATTTTTTTTCATGTTTTCTTTATGTATTAAATGCACTTTTCCGGCAAGTGCTTCCAGGGTTGCTGTTGTACACTGACTTTATTAAAACTCAATAAACAAAATCAACCAACCGAAAGTGGTGGAGTAGAAAAAATAAACCAACAAGTTGAAACCAGTTGATTTTTGTTGATATGTTTGAGAATTGTTGAGTCCTTCCTCATGTTTCTGTTATTATTGTTTAGTATAAGTCTTTTGATTGGCTTGTTTTCTCCCTGTCAATCCTGGTGTAGTAAAAAATAAGCATGTAAACAACAGTCCTCTATAACCTATCTATGCAGCCTTCCAAAAGAATTCCATGGAAAAGATGAAATAAATTTAAACCAATAATACAAATGTCTCAAAATGAATACAACAACCTAAAAAGCTTGTTTAGAAAAGAGCAAAGACGTTGGTGTCCTTCCAGATATGTGCCATTCCTGTGCAGTAGTAGCCTGGGTTCCAGCCTGCTTCGCGACGTTCCGTGATTTATTTTGTCTCGTTGGAGAGACAAAACAAATCACGGGACGCAGCGAAGCAGGCTGGAAACCAGGCTAGTGCGGTAGCCGCTCACGTCTTCTGTATAATATGGAAAAAGTGGAACTGCTAACCCCTACAACTGTAGCAATACTCAACTATGCTTGTTGTGCTTCAGTATGTCTATGTTGCTCAAGTGTTTTCTTTTGCATTATGTGGTTGTTTCTCTATGTTTGTTTTTGTGTACAGTATGTGCATGTATTTGTGTGTGTGTGTATTTGTGTGTGTGTGTGTGTGTGTGTGTGTGTGTGTGTGTGTGTGTGTGTGTGTGTGTGTGTGTGTGTGTGTGTGTGTGTGTGTGTGTGTGTGTGTGTGTGTGTGTGTGTACGTGTGCGTGTGCGACACCCTGGACTCAGCTGAAAGCTTCGTCGTCCGTGTCCTCAATCAGAACCTTGGTGTCCTTCTTGGATCTAGAGAGAAGGATGGACAGAATGACACATGATGTTAATGCTTCCTAATTCTGACTGTACACATCAATGTACACTAACAACAAATGCGCAGTTAAAATAGGTGAAAAGCACACAGACTTTTTCCCCCAAAGCCGAGGAGTTAGACAGAGATGCAGCCTGAGTCCAACACTCTTCAACATATCAACGAATTGGCAAAAATGTTAGAACAGTCTACAGCTCCAGGCATCCCCTTGGCAAACACAGAAATAAAATGCTTACTTTTCGCAGATGACCTGCTGCTGCTGTCTCCAACAAAGGAAGGACTACAGCCGCAACTAGATCTCCTACACAAATTCTCGCAGACATGGGCCTTGAACCTAACTAAGACTAAAATCATGATATTTCAAAAAAGATCCAGCTGCCAAAACCATCAATTTTTCTTAAATAAAATCAGGCATTACGACGCCATCAAGGCCCCCCAAAATACATTTTGTCGACAAAATCAACTGTAAATTTAGTCGACTAAAAGTAAACTAAAACTAAAGCGTTTCATATGACTAAAACTAAAATACATTTTATAAAAACAAATTGCCGTCAAAATGAGCACTGCTCTACTAAAAACGGTGCATTTTGTTTCCTTACTGTGAGGACAGCAGGGGGCGCCGCAGCGACAGGCTGTAGGACCTCTTCCTGGCCTTCTTGCCGGCGCGGTTCTGCACGCCGTTCTCCTGGTCCATCATCTGCTCCAGCAGAGTCTGGTCGTCGGCGTTGAGCGGAGCCACGGAGATGTCCCTCACCGCACGGAACTCACCGCAGTTGTTCAGGTGCTCGTTCTCCAAGCGGAAGAAGTTCCACACGAAACGCCTGCAAACAGCCAACACAAGTTGGGTGATGTTGACTCTGACACTGTGGTGCTGTAAAGCAGTGGTTCTCGAACAAGTTCATGTGTAATTGGCTGCGGATTTAAATTTTTAGGTACTTTTTCTTTACTTGAGTATGTACATTTTTCAATACTTTATACTCTACCACATCTCAGAGGCAAATAGTGTAGCCTACTTTTTACTCCACTGAACACTTTAGTTACAAGTTACTTTGCAGATTTTAATTATCATCAGTAAACATTCCATAACAAATGAATCCCTATTTTATAGTTAATCTCTAAAATAGCACATATGTGACCAAATTTGACTGAGGGACTGCCATTGAATTGAATTTTGAATGAAAGCAGGGAATCATAGCTTCAAATTGACATATTGGTTGTTCAGTTTGACCCACCAGTTTTGGAGATATGGCTTATAGAAGTTGAGAAAACAGGCTTGAAAGGTTCACTTCTGTGGTCTCTAACATTACACCTAGCTACATGTTTAAGCATTTATTTCATATTTACATGTCGATTTAAGCTCTGACACTTATTTCAGACATGCTCTAGTATGTGAAGAGTCTGCCTGTGCTATTAACTCATTTTGAAGGGGAAAAAAAGTTTTTCTCCTCTGGTGAAAAGCTGGAATTTGCGCGATGGCAGGCTCTCAGTCAAATCTGGTCACATACTGTAAGCTCACATGTTGCGCTGCAACGCATTGTGAGATCATAGATCTGCTATTTGGGAACATTTTAGTATTTACTTTAGTAAAGTAACATTTGATGAGTATTTCTTCCAGCACTGACGGGACCTACCTGAAAACTTCCAGAGGAGCCAGCACAGTAGCTACCATGTCTCCCACAAAGGGGATGTTGGTCATGGTGGTCAGAGAGATCTGGATGGTCCAGGCAAAACGCAGGATCACATCTTCCAGGATTGCACAATAGTAATACGCCTGGACACAACAGAGACACACATTTAGAGAGGGAGAGAAATGTTATGTGTGCCTGTCAAGTGTTGCCACAGTGTTTCTGAAAAGTTGCTTGTAAATATGGTTGTAGGTTGCGTTTATTTGGTCTTGTTTCTAAAGTGTAGTTTATTATTTGGGCTTGTTTCCTAATGTTGTTTAAACCAGTGGTTCTCAAACATTTTCACGTCAAGGACACATTAATCTGTATTTTTCCACCAACAAACATTGTCAATATGTTGTGCCAGGGACCCCCATACCAGATTTGTGTTGTAAAAAATGTTTAAAAAAAATATTCAAAATGTGTCACTTTTTTTGAAGATTGTAAATATGAGATTGAATATTAGACTAAAAATATGAGATTTCAAACAGCCAATGTATATATTTAAAGTGCTCATGTGGCCTAGTTGCTTCTTTGGGGCTTGTTTGCATAGACCTGTTACTTATTTCTCTCTCAAAATCTGGAAACATTTCTGGAAAAATCTGGAATCCATGTGCCTGTATGTGTGTGCGTGTGTGTGTGCGTGTGTGTGTGTGTGTGTGTGTGTGTGTGTGTGCGTGCGTGCGTGCGTGCGTGCGTGCGTGCGTGCGTGCGTGTTGTATGGATACTTTAACATACGTAGCTCTACCTTGTGTGGATAAACGATCTCCTCCCTGAGGAAGGTGTTCTCTCCAGCTCCCCTATCAAACAGACCCCAGTCCATGCGCAGGTCCCAGATCAGCGTGTAGACAGAACTAATGGCCGAGAACGCAATCAGCAAGTAGAAGAACATGTCAGCGTCCCCATGCCCCTGCTCTGGAACGCACAAAGACAAACATATGTCATGGCAGTTTCACTGCAACGTTTGAATTGCAACAAGACTTGTTTCATAATCCATAGTGAATGGATCAGGAGTCTCTGTGGTATAATGACCTGAACCACCAGAGGGAGCCTCATTACCATCAATATAACTCAGCAATAATCTACTGCTGCTTTTATGAGCGCCTTCCATTAATATTCATTAACACATGTCCTTGTTAAAACTTGTTCTACTTATGTAGAATGTTATACTATTTAGACCTGAGGCCGATTAAAAAAACATGTTTCTATGTCCAGTGGTGCTCAGCCAAGCTTTTTCATGTCAAGGACCCCCAGAATTATCTGAATTTGGCTGCGGACCCCCATCTGAAAATATGTAGTTCCAGGAACCCCCCCAGAAGAAAATATTTGAGTTAAAAACGTTGAAACGTGCAAGAATATATATTCAAAGATTTGCGACACATTTTCACGATTTTTCAATAATAGCAGATCTACAAGCATGTAGCACGGCCGCACTATGAGCTTGTACATCTGCTATTTTTCAATAGCTAAAGTATAACATAAAGCTTAAAACACCAAGAGGGGTCACCGTCCTGGATGGGTTGAATGACTGCAATATCTGTGGCTTAGTGATATGACAGTGTGGAGGGTTCAACTCTCAGAGCCATGAATGCCACTCAGACACACCCACCACAGACACAAGCATTGATTGATCACAAGAGTCCAGCTGGACCCAGCCTGAGTTAAGTGGACACTCTGGACTTCACTGTGTATACTAAGAAGGAGCTACGTGTATACCATGCTGATCATATAGGCTTAAGTTTGGCCAATCTATAGGCTATAGATGGTGCATATTTGAATGGCTTTTTAAAGTTTTATAGGGCATCAGAGGGTATTTGACATTGTCAAACTACTGTGTGCTCAGTTGAGCAGCTGCACATTTCTGGCATGTTGATCTCACCTTGTCATCCTGTGGCTTTTCACTGGTACAGACTAAGTAGCTGTCATTCATGCGTGTGTGTGCATCATTCTGAGGTAGCGCCAACATCAGAGGTATCATAATAATGCTATTTATAATACACTTGTTTAGCGCTTTCCATAAAACCAAAGACGTTGAATCAAATCAAATCACCAACAGAATAAAATAAAATGTTGTACAATTTGTGTCCGTCTGTGATTGATAAATATGTATTTATTGATCTGATAAAATATCTATATTTCATATGTATCTGTCAGTATGGTTCGAATTGCCTTCTCTGTGGCAACAATTAGAGAACAGGGTAACCTCGCAATTGTTTACAGGGAACAATTACAGGGAAACAGGGAGAGAGAGTCGGGGAGTGACACGCAGGAAAGGCCGCTGGGCTTGGGAATCGAACCTGCGACTGGCGGCTCACGTCTTTTATTCCACCAGAATCTCCTCTCCACCTGACCTCACACAGCCCAGTGGGCCCACCCACCTTGAACAGCCAATCTAGCGCATTGTTGCTGCTTTACACACATTGTTGCACTTTTCAGCTGCATTCTCAGCAACAATAAAACACTAATTTATTTAGACACCATTTATTTCATTCTGATTAGTGGGGGAAACTTCTGATTTTCTTTCTTTTTTTTAGGGCCCCTTGGTGCCCAAGGGCCCATATGGTATAGATCCAGCCCTGGTCATCTCAGTCATCTAAGTCATTTCCCATTTATTCCCAGAGGTAGTGAAGTTGCATGTTGTAGTTAGCAAATATTCAGAAATAAACACATTTCCTTGTCTTTCTATCTTCTATATTAAGTTTGCCCTAATTTCCTGCAAATGATTGGAGCTTTTACAACAAAGAATTTCACTCGCTTTAGTTGTTTTCTATAAACCTGTGATGTGACAATATCTTGCTTATTCTCTGCGAGAAAAATATTTGCCACCTACAGTTTAACATAGTGACCAACAGCGACCCACACCACTGCTAGCAGACAGAGACGGGGCTAGTTCCCATCCGTCATGGTCACTGCCTCCACCTAATGAGAGCCAAAGAGACGCCAGGGAGCAGACCAAGGACATTTCTAACAGACAATTTACCACTAAGGTCCCTCCGTCGTGCTCTGTTAACCGCTGTGTCGCCACCGCTGTGTCTTTTCCTCCTAAGTGGAAAGATTAGGTAGACATACAGTAGTTCCCATTCTGTGTTAGGGACATAAAGTCCACAGTGAGATTCCCCACACACAGATTAAGTAAGCACAAACCTAGTTTGTACTTTGTAGTATGGCTGTGTTTCTCGCCGAGCAACTTTTGTTCAAAATCCATTATATTCGAATACTGTGTAACTTGTCAATTAAACAAAAGCTATTTTTTAAATAATATTTCACTGGTAATTTTTCACAATAACTACTTTTTCTTTTCAACTTCAATAAGTTACTATGAAGTCACTAGTGTCTGCCACAACACAAATTGACGTAGTTTTAATTTATTTAAACGTGCAAGAACGAAGTGATCAGCATGAAACCTAGTCGATTAACAACAGGGTACGCGGTGGAGTAAATTTAAGTAAGAGTGCTAAGAAAACAAGCATGTGCTACAAGTTAACTAGGATACGAGGTCGACATCAAACCTAGCGTCTATCTAAATGACAAACACCTGTAGACAAGCAAGCAGCACAAGCAAACACCATATATCTATTTAAATCATGTACAAAGCATAAATAGCATCTGTGAATAAGCAAACATCATATATCCAGTTAAATAATGTCGATGTGCATCTGTGAACAAGCAAATCACATCTGAATAACAAAACTAGCATCTATCTATCACTGGGTAATTGCCGGTGATGTGGTTTTCTAGGATCCCAATGTTGAGGCATTCAACCCTTCAGTTTCTGTTACGACTGAGGGCTTGCTGATGCATTGCATTAGGCTGGTTATATCCACCAGGGCTATTAGAAGGGTTAAAGTGTTGAGATGGCCATTGATCTGATGCTCAATACAGCTAACTTCTGACACGCATGCATGCGTGTGAGCACACACGCACGCACGCACGCACGCACGCACGCACGCACGCACACACACACACACACAGTAGCTAAGGCTTCTGAAAGCAGCCAGCTAATAGGGTAAACAGTATTTAAGACAACTTTGACAGACCCACATCCCACTAATAACAAACAACTGCACAGGAATGAGAATAACAACAACCTATTTCTGCTATAAGGATGATTACCCTTTATCCACCATATGGCTCTCTTGCTCTGCAAAACACAGAATGCAAAAAACCCTCACCAATAAACAGGACTGATCACCAATCACCTTCACTCCTATTGTCAAAGTCTGATCAAAGTTAATGCCCCTTTATTTCATGCTAACTTCAGCTTGTATCATCATGTGATACAAGCTGAAGCTGATACACTTTTTGCTTTGGCAATGTAAACGTATGTTTTCTCATGCCAATAAAGCCCTTTTGAATTGAATTGAATTGAATTGAATACACTGGCAGTAGAAGAATAGGAGTTGACGGGACCTTAGTAGGGGTTAACTAGAGTTCATGAATGCAGGGCAGAGAAATAATTGACTGGGGCGAGCGACATCACTACAATAATGTGTGTGTGTGTGTGTGTGTGTGTGTGTGTGTGTGTGCGTGCGTGCGTGCGTGCGTGCGTGCGTGCGTGCGTGCGTGCGTGCGTGCGTGCGTGCGTGCGTGCGTGCGTGCGTGCGTGCGTGCGTGAGTGAGTGAGTGAGTGAGTAAGTGTGTGTGTGATAATTTCTTCTCCAACCTGATAATAATTTGCCCAGTATATGAAATGAAGTTATAAAAGCTGACAGCTCTCTGGCCTCATCTCTATTCCTGTGCTGTCCAGAAGACATGTGTTCAGCCCCAGGGTGGTAATTACAACTCCTCTCCTCTCATCTCCTTCAACCCTTCAAAATCGTGTTCACTCCTCTTTCTACCATTTCACCGGTTTTGTCAATGGCTCCACATCCCTGCCGCCACACATTGCTGTACATTAGTTGAAATTCTTGGACTACAACGCTAATATTCCCCAAAGTTGTCAAAGTTGAAATACATGTCAGATTCAGTCTAATGGTTCATTTAATATCTAGATCAGTGGTTCTCAAATAGCGTGCACCATTATGTGGTGCACGCCCTGTCCTCCGGATGCCCTTTCTGGTCAGACATTGATGTCAGCGATCGGTACGTACCCCTGCAATTGTGCATGTTTACACAAATTTGTTTCCTATACATCAGACTCCAATGTGCCCTAGTCTTGGCAAGTCTATGAAAGCATTCCTTAGGGCTTGAATTAGCATTATGTCTGCATTAGCCCTGCATCTAAAACAGCAGTTTGTCAGGTCACTGTACATAAAACTGAGCTTGTATTGATCCAGAATTAAGTAACGGTCTCACTGTCAGGCCCTGTATCTTATAGCTTCTTGGAACTGAGCCTAACGCTGAAGATCCTTCATCATCTCCCTGCACCAGAGTCCTCTGAACATCTGTTGGGAGGGCAAAAATATGTTCTCTTCATCACACTCTATTAAAGATCAAACTACAAACTCCTCAACAAGGCACATGCAAAACGCTTGCTTACAATTGCATCACAATAAGCCTGGTGTACACCTGAGGGGAGGCTAAACCAAACGATTAGCTGAGTTCTTTCTGATACAGTATATAAATAGAGTCACTATCACAATGGTTTTCAAACTTTTTGTGCACTTAAATGTGCAATTCAAAATCCTCAATGCTCAAGTGTATTTATAGCAAGAATAGCAGATCTAGAGGCTCCAGCTACAGACTTGTGGACCTGCTATAAAATATGTGAGAATGTAAAATAAAACAATAACAAAATAATGATTTACACTTTCGCCTATGATTGTGATATGATAGTGTATTTATATAGGTGTATAGGATATAGAATTTGCCTCTATATTGGGAAATATGTGCGCACAAATGCATACTGATTTAGTAAGCAAAAATGTATTCATAACTTCGCTATCGGGTTGAAACCGCACCTAACTCCATTTTTGAGGGTTTTTTATTTTTTTCATAAATCAATGCTATTGAACACCTCTGTCTGTGTGTTGGTTAAACAAATATATTGAACCAATGAAAAGTATTAAAAAGCGCTTTGGACATAACCTCTTAACTCCATTGAACCCTCAAACTGTCTGCTAAAGCAGCTAACTGCACCCCCCCCCCCCCCCCCCTCTCATGCAAGTAATTGACAATATATAAAGTCACAATACCAACTTTGATGAGGCAGTATTGCATTGTTTAAAAAAAATCTGGTTTTCGTCATTTCCTGAAGAAGGTATATTTTTCATTTTCTGAAAAATGAATATTTTGGAGTTAGGTGGTTTCTCCCCGACAGCAGACATATGCAGTATTAATGTGTGATTAATAAATGTGTGGTTCTCACAAAATCCCAAAGCACTGCAGTTGTCTCACGTGACGTGACGTCACGGTAGTGTGCCTCTGCACAGCGTTTGGGAACCACTAATCAAAAACCATTCAGTGGTTATTAATGAAAACATACAGCCAATATCATTCATTATGATGCATCATGATGCTTAACCTTTTCCCGGAGGTAAAAAGAAAAAAGAAAAAAGGGAAAACAAGCCATTCCAGGAATGAGCAGTGAGTGAGGTCACACAGGAAGCATCAGCTCTGTGACAATAAGAGTGACACATCCATGAAGCGATGCTGGGAGCTCTGCCAGCCACTCACTGACATGCCATCCATCTCCCACTACTCGGCCTGCTGGTGTGAACATGGTGACACACTGAGCTGTGAGGATGCTGTCTGACAGATGTTGTGTGTTACGACGATGGCACACTGGCTGCTGAAGTTAAGGCCCCGTAATCTGTATCAACACTAAACCCGTCCTAATACTTTCCTCTAACTGAACAAGGATTTGAGCTTACTGAATGTTGTCGACTGCTGCAAAGTATTAATGTTTCGTTGTTTTGACGTCACAATTCTGGGGAGTGTTCAAACATTATTTCCATTATCAGGTCAATGGATACGTTGCTGCCTATAATATTATGAATCCCCAAAGGATATTTAAAGATGGAGTGCCGTGATTTTTTCCCCAACCTAAAACATGATCATCATTCATCAGGTCTTATTGTTATATAAGTTGGTATAATCTTTTTCAAAAAAGTGTACAGTATTTGTTAAAATGGGGTTTTTTTATGTGGGCACGCTCACCAGTTCATTAAGTAAGCCTGGTTTGCCTGGTGGGTGGTGATGGGTGGTGATCCACCTGAACTGAAGCCGCACCCACAGCTGTAGTTGTTTGATAAAGGGGGAGGGGTTAGGGGAGGGGCTGATAGTGTGATGTCACTATATTACTGTTTATTTCATTGGCCCGTTTGACTGTCAAGGGTTCAGCCTCCAGGAAGAAACCCTAAATACAAAGTTAATACACCATTGCACATGAAAACGACTCCAGGGTGTCTAATGAAGTACTGTCACCTCATAGACACATGAAAAACTGAAGAAATAAATAAATAATAATAATCAATGGATTAAAGATAATTACGCTGTTTCTACAGATAATGTTTAAAATCTCCACAATGCAATAATTTCCCTTAATAACAACTGGAGCATTAATGCCAGTGAGTGTAGTAGAGGTACTGGGTTAAGTCTCTACGTGTGCGTGTGTGCGTGTGTGTGTGTGTATCCTTGTCATATGCGAATCTGTACTCTGTATACAGAATGTGTATCCATGCGTGTGCATGTCTGTGTTCATGCATATGTGTGTATTCCCTCCTTATTCACTTAAACAGCGCTCTGTCTCCACCTCTCTACTACTATGTGAGATGAAAGACAGCTTCATACAGAATAAGAGATGAGCTGAGGCCATTAGCAAAGGGTCTACGCTCTACCAGAGGAAATATGCTTTGGAGAGAGGATATGTGTTAATGGAAGCCTTTCCTAACAAGTGGGAATTATATAAAGCCTATAAATTATATCTGTCCGGTCCGCCTCTGTCTCTGCATTACTCTTCAACCTGTTGCCCTCTCTTGTATGTCTCTATTCTCTCTCAGGCTCACTGACTATATACAAATAGCAGCTCAGTGTTGAGCAGCTTTGGCAGCAGACCTATTGATATGAATGTGTATGGTTAAATTAAAGAAGTCAAGCTGCGGAATAACATTTAAAATCTTAAAAGGCCACTTACTGCATGTTGACGTTTGGTAACTGGCATTTGCCTGCAAATAAATATGCACAGTAACTTCCATCTGAGAGGCATTTATAAATTGGTGGGATAAAAGCTGTTTTGAAATGAAGAGCTATCTGTGAAACTATTAAATGAGATGAAGACGCGAAGGCTGTATGCTGAGGGAATGCCTTCACTGTGCCTGTGTCTTTGTACATGCACTCCTTTGTGATAAGACTTCTGAGTCTGAATAATATAAAACGAGGCTAAATGTGGAGCAGTCTGGGGGACTTACACCCTGTTTTTCCTCCGCTCTTACTTTTCTCTCTTCATACCATTTTCTCTTTACCACATCAGCGGTAGCAGGTTATGCCGTTAAAGACTATGGCAACTTAACCACAAAATGTTTTCTAAATGATTTCCAAAATAGCGATCTGAGCTTGTAGATTTTCAATTTTCGTAAAGGTTTCAAAAGACTTAAAAATGTATTTTTGATTTTGTTCTCACCTATAATGTCTAAAATCAGGACACCACACCAGTGTTAAAGTGGTTAATTATATATCTCTGATGTCGGGCAGAAACCAAACAATATAAACTTTTCAAGAAAAAAAAATACAATACTGCCTCATCAAAGTTGGTATGTTGAACTTAAACATTGTCAGATACTTCAACGTACCAAATACAGCTCAAGTGGAGTTAGGAAGTTTATGATCATTAATGTGGAGATGCTTTCTGTCTGACTCTTTCTTTCTTTCTTTCTAGTTGTGACAGACAATGGACTCAAGAATTTGCACTCAAGGTCACCTCTGCTTTCTGTAAACCAAGAACCTTCACATGTTGTTGAGTCTGTGCATTCTGTTTTGCTACCAAATAATGTCTTTGGTCAACAGTTGCAGAGCATGTATCAACAAGTTAACAACATGGGCCAAGTAAGTGGGCCACATCATGGCGGTTGCACTGTTTTCTCACAATTTAGTTTGCATGTGGTTAGACAACACAACTATCATCTTGTGAACACCATTCCAGCATGACTTAAATGGTAAATGGTGCATTTATATAGCACCTTTATCCAAGGCGCTTTACATAGATTGTGCATTACATTCACCCATTCACACACACATTCATACACCGATTGCGGCGGAAGCCATGCAAGGTTGCCCAAGGACACTTCGACATGTAGACAGGAGGAGCCGGGATTCGAACCGCCGACCAATGGATCATTGGACGACCTGCTCTACCTCCTGAGCCACAGTCGCCCCAAAATGACTTCTTAGTCTTACATAATGTATTCTTGTGCGATCTACACCAGGCATTCAACGCACCACAACGCATTGTGAGCTTGTAGATCAGATTTTCAAATAGCCAACGTACATTGGGTTAAAGTGGCCAAATGTATTTTTGATGCCATATTAACTAACATTGCTGGGGACAGAATGGAACGCCCTCAAGGACCCCTGGGGTCCCCGGACCCCACTATAGGAGAGCCACTGATCTACACGGTATGTCTTACCTTTGTGTGTACTGTAGAGCGCAGCGAAGGTCACAACAAAGAAGGTGGTGGAATATTTCCCAGCATTCACCAGGTGAGGGAAGGCCCTCTTGGTGTCGCGGTAACGTCTCAGGCATTGGACAAAGCGGAACCAGGCAGGTAGACACTGGATTACGGCACGCACTCCGTATGAGTAGCTGTGGCATACATGATGGTCTGGGGAAGAAAAACACTGTATGAGTAGCTGTGGCATACATGATGGTCTTGGGAAGAAAAACTAAAGTTATACAATGGAAGAACAAAAACAACAGGGTTTAACCCATTAAGAGGCCGATGTGTCAATATACCCCCAAAATGATTTCACTCTTAGAATGAATTTTATAATTGAGCATAGATATATGAAGCATAGTTTGGCATCAGGGCTCCGTCTCTATTAATTCCCTGTAGTATGAACATTGTAGTTAAGTTATACGCCAAATAGAATTGCAGGGACTGAATTAAGACAGGGGGTCTTAATTCAGTAATTCAGGGGGATCTAGAAACAGAGCCTACAGGTGGATTCTGGGGAGGCGGTGGGATTTGCAAGACTTCATGAGCAGCAGGTTAGCAAGCGAGGCAGGGAGGCAGCAGCAGCAGCAGCAGCACATCAGGACAGCAGGAGAGAAGCCAGGAATGAGCAGGTAGCAGAGAAGTTTAAGTAGCCGCTCTGATCAGGCAAAGAGTGGTAGGTCCGCTGCTTACAACAACCAAACATTTTCTTAAGTATCTTAATTTACTTTTCCCAAAATCACCTCCTAGCATTGCCCCGATTGGCTACCGCAGATCACGCGATTGTCACAGCTGTCAATCACCCCCCTTTTTTCTCCCCAGCCCAGTGGGTGCCTAGCATCACGTGACTTTAGTAAGGAAGTAGAAACAACAACAACAATATAGTTTAAGTCGGGGCAGTTATATCATATACTTGATACCAGTAGGACGCCCTGAGGGCACTGAAACAACAGGTCTGGGAATGCCCATATATCAATATCTATTTTTGTTTTGTTTTTATTGACGTTTTTAGGCCGGGTAGGGTGTAAAATGTGTGCTAATTACTAATTAGTAAGGCCACAGGCAGGGCCTCAGGCCAGCCCAGTTAGGGCCAGTTAGGGCCCAGGTAGCGTCTTAATTTCCGGACCTGTTGAGAACTCAACTGGCTGCCGGGCAAGGCTGCACTAATAACTTTGGGACGGCCCGTCTAGAGTTTGAATGGACAGGTATCAGTCAAAAGGGAGGCATCAAAGAGGAAGGATGGGTGGGGAGGATCAAACATATGGAATGTCAGAACAGATCAGCTCCATATATAGAGATCTAAGAGTTTGAGGTTTGAACTTTGAGGTCAGATGTAGAGTTGCTGGCCAATATTGATGACATCAGGGATCTCCATCCCTGGTGATGTCACGTGATGTCATGATGTCACCATATATGGTCATGACTGGGGTGCCTGGGGTGACGGACTAACTGACAGGAAATGCACGTTTTCATAGTAAATGCAACCTGCGGTCACAAATAATAATGTCGGCATTCGGTCATTTCGGGTCCTCAGGCTTTGTATGGGTACGGTCCTCATATTTATTATAATTCCCCGGTCCGTTCGGCACCTCTTGTGCTTTTCGGTTCGGAGCTATCATTCTAATAATGATAATAATGATAATATAATAATAATAATAATGATAATAGGTCCATACCAATTATTGAGTGGTGTAAACCACTCCTACAACTGGCTTTGTTAGTTTACGTGTCTGTCTGTCTGTCTGTTCGTACCAAAAAATGAGCATGGTTGCTATGGTCACCCAGTTCACACGGGTGTGATTTCATTACGTCAGACATTACGTCAGACCACAGCTGATCAGTCTATATAAGACATTACACCACTCAGTTCACACGGGTGTGATTATATTTAGTGTGTTGGATTTTCTATCAAGAACATTTCAAGCCTCTCCAAGTAGATTTTGTCCAAGTAAAACTGAACTGAAATTAACTGAATGCAGTGAAAAAAAGGGGGGAAAAGGCTGCATGTTTTGGACAATGTTCGGCAGTAATGTCAAGTATACCGTGAGTCACAGTCAACGGGTTAAATATGTCAGGTATGGTAATTTAAGCTCAGATAGATTTACATAACACTGCTGTTCCCAGAAGATAGACAAAATAAGTAAATAAAAAAAGAGGTAATTGAGGGTTGAGTATACCTAATGTTAATTCCTTCACCTTGTATTGCAATTCATGCTCTTCTGACTCTTTCCTCCTCCATTTTCAGCACTTTTTTTCATTACTTTCATCTCTCTTTATTTCTCCTTCTCTCTCCCTCCCTTTCTCTGGGGAGCTCATTGTTATGGGAGTCACACAGTGTGGTCATGCATCTGGGTTCCATTAGCTCTGTGTTTTAATTGCTTGCATGGAGGCCGAGGTGTAAATGTTGATTGGTTAAGATTCAGGTCATCCGTCCAGAACTATTAAAACCTCATTCACTTGACTCTTCCTTTCCGCGAAAAACTGAACTGTCTTTCTGTTTCTGGCACACTTAAAACTCTGTCGATTAAATCCCCATGATTAGTAGCGGATATTATTTTTCTTTTTCTTATTAAACGTGCATGGTTCCTTCCTTCCTTTCCTTATGTAAAGCGACTTTGGGTAGGCTACTTGAAAAAGCACTATATAAATTTGAGCTATTATTATTTGTTTGCGTGTGTTGTTATTTGTATTACGTACTAAAAACTATAAAAATGGGACCTATTGCCTCCCTGCTTGGTTGTGTTGTTAGGCTATATTACGTACTAAAAACTATTATTTATGTTGTTATATATTACATACAAAAAACTATTATATGTGTTAAAAAACTATTCTATGTGTTAGGCTATATTACATACTAAAAACATAAAAATGGGACCCAGTGCCTCCCTGCTTGGCACTCAGCATCAAGGGTTGGATTGGTGGTAAGTCCCTGTGACATACTAGCATCATGTCCAGGGGGTGTACTAAACAGGACATAGACTCTCTAGGCCAAATGGATCGGGAACTGTTGGTTCGCTAAAAACTAGGGGTGTAACGATATAGTAAGTGTATCGAAATATCGATTTTAATTAAAAAAAATCTAAGTATATCGATATGTAAACAGAAAGTATTGTATCGTATAGTTTGACTTTGTATCATATCGTTTTGCAATGGAAATAATCGGAATTGAATCATTTTGCAATGGAAGTACTTGTGCATTGCATTTAGCTATTTTAAAAAGAAAAAAGAAAAAGATGGGTTTAATTACTTTTCCATTCCATGTAGCTACAATTGGTCTATCAAATAAATGTGTGTATTCTCTGTGTTCATGTCAAGGCGTGGGTTTGTCCACATGTGTTCAAATACAATGTCCATCTATTTGCCAGAGAATCACTTCTACTTAATTAAACATTTCCCTTAAAAGACCTGCACTATCCAGAAGTTTCACACATATTTAATGTATTTGCAAAATAGTTACTGTATCGATTTCAAATCATTGAATCATATCGTAGCACCATAATGAACCAATATCGTCCATGTATCGTATCGTCAACCATGTTTCGTGATACATATCGTACAGCTGTTAAAATGCATCGACACCTCTACTATAAACAAATTCATATATTATATGTGTTAACATATAACATATGTGTTACGCATGTTTCGCGATAAATGCATTTTTACATATGTGATGTATTCCCATGCTTTTTGTTCTTGCTTATTGTAAGTCGCTCTGGATTAAGAGCGTCTGCTAAATGCCTAAATTGTAAATTGTAAATTGTTAACATAATCAATACTTTATTTTATGGACGGTATGCAATTATAATAACTGTCAGTATTTAGGATAATTTGGATGTTAAACGGTACAACATTCTGACTTCACAGGGTATTTATTCATTATATCTTACTGGTAAATGAAGGCAACAGGCCCATGCCGTTGCTCCACTGCAGTTCAAAGATGTAGAAGCAGATGAGGTACTCCAAGTCCATCAGAACAAACACCAGAGAGTTCAGCTGGTCAGCCAGCCAGAAGTCTGCAAACTCCACCCGGTGGAACGGTGCCGTGAACACACGGAACTGTGGAGGGGAGAAATAGGAGAGAAGGGACACTGAAAGTTAAGTTGGTTACAATTAGGCCTGTATTTTGGAGTAATATTCAGGCTCAAGATGCTAAGACATTTTTGTTTCATGAAAAGTGGTCAATAATCTGGTATGGAGCGAAAAACAAACAGACTCTGATGGAATGTACAAACATGTCAAGACTGTGGTGTACTCGTTTGTCTTATTATTATTATGTTTTGTCTGTAATGTAATGTTCGTATTGTGGTATCTGTTGTTTTTCTATGTTGTGTTTAAAACAAATAATAAATGGGTGGTTCTATATGCATTGTATTGCGATCGAAATTTCAGAGCCTCAATAAAAATATATAAAAAAAAGAATAATAATCTGGTATGGCAGCTGCAAGAAAGAGGAGTTGATCACCTTGTAAACAATCCCATGAGGTGATTTCAATTCCACTCAGGTCTATATGGTTTCAACAAGGCAGGTAGTGAATTAGGAGGCAGGAGATTAGTGTGTAATTGTCAGACTGCTTCAGAAGAACACGAAACAACCTCGCATAGAACTATAACACACAAAGCATAAGAGTCTCTAGACTACCTTATCGCCACACGACAGGACACCTTGCGGTGTGTGTGTGTGTGTGTGTGTGTGTGTGTGTGTGTGTGTGTGTGTGTGTGTGTGTGTGTGTGTGTGTGTGTGTGTGTGTGTGTGTGTGTGTGTGTGCCCGCGCGCGTTGCACATATGCTAATTGTCATTGCGTGTATCTGTCTCTAGTCATTGACTTGCAATTATCACAGATGTGCTTTGCAGGTTGCTTTGGCTCCTAGCTGTGAGCATGTTATTTGGGATTTGACTTTGGTTGGGGTTGTTTATTGATGGAGCTATGAAAAGTGATACTGTATATCCCTACTGTACCTTCCTCCTTTGATTTACCCCTTCAGGCCAAGTCTGACATTCAAAAACGGCTACATCCATTCGACTTCTATTTGCACACTGGCTGGCCTACTCCAAAACCCCCTACCAACCTATGTCATTGAGTATTGATTCTGTTTACATATATTAGCTCATTTCTTATTTCACTCTACGTGTCAATCAAAATTCGGTATTGATCGACCATTCATCCCTCTCATATCGATCATCTCAAGGCTATAAGCCTGCTGCTGCTGCATGGCAAGGTTTTCATTTCCACCGCAAACACTCTTCCACGTATGCCCTTTGATGAAATATTTATCCACCTGCTGCTGCTCCTGTTTGTTTAGGGGGTGAACTAGCATGTGTCGCTTTGGACATGCTTGAGAATTATGCAAGTGAACCTTACAAACACATTGTTTCTTCCTAAGCCCCATTAGAATGTCTGATGAAATAGCTCCCATCCCTTATCTATTGAGGCCGAACACAAAGAAGGGCAACGTACGAGACATCACAATGACTGAAAATCGTGAAAGACGTGTTTGCATAATATGGCCCTGCACGGATCAGTGTAGGCTCTTCTAGCATTTCTACTTTGCATTAATCAACATGGTGCCTGATTAGCAAAGCATGTCAGGAGTGGTGGGCCACAGAGTGAATGCCACTGAGGACTGATGGTAGATGTAAAAGAGAGTAGAGGGGGAGTGGGGCAGGGGAGGAGTGGGTTCTGCGGCTGGAGAATTAGAAAAGAGGAGGGGTATGAGCATAAGAAGAGAGGGAGCGGGAGAGAGGGAGGAGGAGGGGAGGAGGAGGAGGAGGAAGCTCGGGGCAGCAGCATACTGATAGATCCATGGCTGTAATGATTGCACAGTCACAGCCGCCACCTCCCCTGGGATTGGGCTGCATTCTATTATCTCTCACCCTTCTGCCCTCCAGCCCCCCTCCACCCCCCTATGCCTCAAACCGCACAGCTAGCGCGGCTTAGACAAAGAACAGAGTGCAACAGAGGAGGGTTTGTAAACATGTGAGCTGTCACAGATATAAGATATGGTATTCATGCAAAGGCATGAGACATTGACACATGCAGTACACGTGCATAAACACACACACACATGCATGTACACACAGACACACCCACACAAGTATTCAGAGCTTATACACTAAGTCAGCGCACAGGCGTGTTTGTATTTTCGGTTGCAGTCGAACTTCAGCCTAGAGGTCAGAAGCTCAATACAAACAATGAATCGCTGCTTGGCTGTCGCGGTCAGTTAATTTTGAGCCAATCAACATAGAGCTGAGGAGAAGCTAAAGAGTGGGGAGGCGGTATTTACTGAGACATTTTTAAAGGGGTTTTTATCATCCGGTCTAAAAACCACGGATCACACAGGCGATTTAGGAACACAGACCAGGCTTTCCTCCGAGGTGGAAAGTCTGGTGACATGAGACCAAGAGTAGACTGACCAGCAGTTTGAGCAGCCAGAAGCGGGACTTGTAGTAGCAGGTCTTTAAGGGGTTGATGAGGAAGAGGACCATGAAGCCATAGAGGATTAGAGGGTTGACCTGCATGGGAATGTAGGTGTACTCAGAGTAGAGGCAGGACAGGATGCTGATACACCACAGCACGCCCATGAAGCCAGCGATCTGCAGCACAAACATGGGGGAGAAGGAAGGGATATTTAGTTAGTTAGTTAGTTCAATCACAGTAACACAAAATTAGGTTAACTTTATAAAATAGTTCTGATTCACACATGCTTTTGTAAAACAAAAATTAGAAGACCGGGGACACTGGGCGCTGGGACGTGTACCTAGGTGGGGTTGGCGAAAGGGCCTTTCTGTGTGGAGTTTGCATGTTCTCCCTGTGTCCCCTAGGTATACTGTAGGTACCCTCACAAAAACATGCAGTAATCCTGGCCCGGGCCAGCCTAGCAGTCCAGGCACATAGGCTTGTAAGCCCGATCCCGACGACCTTTGCTGCGTGTCTTCCCCCCCATCTCTCTCCCCGTTTCCTGTCGACCTACTGTACATCTACAATTCCACACTGTATCAATAAAGGCAAAAAGCCCCAAAAACATGCAGTAATCCTGGTCTCTATACTGCCACCCCCTGGTTATCCGGCACGCCTGATGGAGCTATAATCCTACCGGGGGAACTCGCCCCTGTAAGGTGATAAGAAGACAGGTGATAAGAAGCGGCCTGCTCACTCCTCATGCATTGAAGGGAGCATGAGCTCAGTTTGGGACTCTCCAGGTTGGCAGAGGGAGAGTAGCCCCCAAGATTACATTTTAAGCAATTAGCACCGGGTGAAAAACTAAAAAAACTAAAACTAAAACAAACAAACAAAGGTAAAAAATGTTTTAACTAGTTTACATTATAGCTGTTGGATGAACACTGCATAACTATGATTTTGGGTGTATTCTTATTGGAGATTAAATATCGAATGGTTTGTTTTATTGACCTTCACGACCCTTCTGACTCTGTTATAGCTTTCAAAATGCAGCGTGGATGGTCAATTGGTCATTCAAAAAACGTATGCATTTCTAATTTCCATTCCAGATAAGTTGACGTTGTGGAGATGGAAGGTAAGGTACACTAACGACTGTGTTAAAGAGGTTCTCTTGCCTCAAACAGATGTTGATGTGACAGGTTGTTGCGGGGATTGATTTCAAAGATCAGGACGTGGTTGACGCCGGCCTGTCTCCAGCCATACGTGTTGATTCCCAACAGGAATAGGAACTGGATCAACAGGAAACCACCCCGGTAGATCCTCACCAGAGGCCAAATGTTCTCGTGACGGATCAACACGGCACCTAGTAGGATTGAAGGTGGCGTAGGCATCAAACATGAAAAAAGCAATTATTAAGCATATATTTATCTTCATCCTGAACCCCATATCTGCAACACACTCCCAGAAAACTGCAGGTCTACTGCCACTCTTAATTCTTTAAAAACTAAAGACCTTTCTGTTTACCGCTGCCTTTGATTGAGTTCCTTTTGTTTATCTCTTTTGTTTTCTCTTCTGCACCATAACTGTATGTGTTCATTTTTTATTATTTTGTTGCCATGCCAATTTTATAATTGTGCTTCCTTTGCTTGATGTTTTGTGTAAAGCACATTGATATGAATTGCCTTGTTGAAATGTGCTATATTACAAATAAAACTGCCTTGCCTTGTCTTGAACAAATCAACCAGCAACACATACTGTGTAGAAAATCTCATGACTGGTATGGTATTATCATTATGTTGCTGACTGCTAAACATAGGCGACGGAGAGGGGGGGGGGGGGCATGCCATGGTCTAGCACCGTTTCCATTTTGCTGCGCAATAGTCATTGTGTATTGGCTGCATGCCTGCATACGTGCAGTAACTGCATAGTCTCAACTCGATCAAGGTGTCAGATGGGTTAATGGGCCTAATACACAACAATGTACAAAAAATAAATGAACAATGTCCACACACTTTTTACGTCCTGATGGCGCCACTGCTGCTAACTAATAGCCGAAAATAGCTGATCTACAAGCTCACCACACGTCACAACGCAACCTGTTGTGAGCATGTAGATCGGCTATTTTCGGTGCACAACATGCTTCCATAGAAGACATACTGGCTTCTATGGAATCCAAACGGGCACAGCTGAAATCAGTCGTGGCGACCGAGAACGTTAATCCATGCATTATATCTACCAAATGTCCAGACGTACACAGGGCAATGTTTTAATGTCAATGTAAATATTCATTCTTATGACTACCAGTGAGGATGAAGGAGATGGCGAGGACGATGAAGACTCCACAGTAGAGACCAACACGGAACGTTGTCCAGGCCAGAGCAGGCTGCACAGGGCACAAAGGAATACAGAGAATACATTCAGGATTACCTCCAACTCCTGACACCTTAACTCTATACAGTATATCAGGAAAACACCTTTTACTTGTCACATTCAGTATATATATATTTATTCATGAATCAAACATACTGTTGATTTTGTATTTAGCATGCAAGTTAGCCTTTACAATTCCTCCGCAAAACTTAAGCTACGTAATAATAACACAGTTATTAGAAAACACACACAATTCGATACTTGTATATATACAAACTTTTCCTATAACCACGCCTGGGGAGGAAATGCACAGGTCAATATTTATCTTCCATAACTCCTGTAATTAATGCAGTAATACCAAACAATAATATTATATAGTATTCCCCCGTATCATACATTATAGTATATGATATGGGGGAAAGGAAGACCCGCCGTCTATTTTCAGAGGGATATCCTGTCAGTCCACCATGGATGGAGAGCCACTTAAAAAATCAATACTAAAGGGTAGAGTGTTCTCTCTGTAACCATACCACCCCTACCCCACCCAGCCCTGCATCTATAGAGTCGGATGGTTAGGGCCATCCCCATGGAATCATCTCTTCTGGAGCTGTTTAATAGATCAGTAATATGGAATGAAATAATAAGCTGCATGGGAGTGAGGTGAGGCGTAATGAAGGAGTTTGATGAGCAGTATATGTGACCTGTGCTGCCCCCAGTGGAGGCACTCTCAGCCTCTTCATGGCCTTCTGACGGTCGCCTCCCTCCAGCTCTGTGGTCACCAGGGCCTAGGGAAAACACACACACACGCATACACACGCATACACACGCATACACACGGATACACACGCACATGCACGTGCACACACACAAATGCAAACATTAAATTCACTGGTCAGAGCACACAATAACAATAACCAATCACACCGGTACACACACACGCACGCACGCACGCACGCACGCACGCACGCACAATTTCACACTAGGAATGTCTCAACAGTAGCACTGCTTTGATGTCTAAAGTTAGACTAATCCACGTGTGAGTACCAATGCGTCTGTCAAAGCCAGTGTCCTGTGTCACACACACACACACACACACACACACAACACTGATGGGAACCACTGATGTAGAGTGTGTGTATGAGTGAGGCTGTGTGTGTGTGTGTGTGTGTGTGTGTGTGTGTGTGTGTGTGTGTGTGTGTGTGTGTGTGTGTGTGTGTGTGTGTGTGTGTGTGTGTGTGTGTGTGTGTGTGTGTGTGTGTGTGTGTGTGTGTGCACCTCCGTCTCAGAGATGAGCTGGGTGATCTTCTTGCAGGTGTAGAACGGGGCCACCTCCACCTGACCAACGCGCCAGTCGGCCCCGCGGTCGGTGTCCAGCACCTTGTCATGCTTCTTCAGAATCTTACGGAAGCCAGTGAAGTTCAGATTCTGTCAAACACAAAACAACAAATACATTTAGCGAGACAGACAGTTTGGAATGACTCTGAAAATAAGATATTTGCTAAAATGAATGCCTTACATACTGCAATGAACCTATAGATAAGTGTTAACATATTCCTCAATGAACCTCCGCAGATTAATCTGAAGATCCTTGGACACGAACTTGAACTTGTTTGTGCATGCGAATGTGTTCTTGTGCCATGCGCTTTGACCTGGTAGTTCTGGAGCAGGATGAGGCTGAGGTAGAACTCGCTGAAGGCTAGCTGCAGGTCCTTGATGTTGCGATGTTTGCAGCGCTCCTCCTGTGACCGGTGGAATGCCGTCTTGCGTTTCCGCATGCCAAGCGGAGCGTTGCTCTCCCGCTGGGCGTCCAGAGAGGACTGCAGCTCATTCTGCAGAGTAGCGGAACGTCTCTGGGCTTCGGCAAGCTTTTCTACAGGTAGAAAGATGTGAGAAAAGACACAAGCATGAGTTTGTGGTTTTGCTCCTTTATCCTCAACTGCTATATTCATTACTATCCTCTCCTCTCCTGTATTGCATTCCAGTTGAATGAAGGAGAGTATTAGGTTTGCATATTTGTAAACTGGTGAGAAGCCATAATGTGGGTCACAGATGGGTCAATATACCCAGAGAGAGTGAGAGAGAGAGAATCGGAGAGGCCCTGAACATTAGCCCGCATTCCATTATTCACCATTCTCTGCATGCTGCATTGCTGCCTCACCCCCATACAGTTCACAGCCAGGCATTCTAGGCAACTTTCTGTACTCTTGTTTCTCCTCTCAACATTCAAGTTGCTTGACTTTTCTTTAAACAATGACAACACAGTTGTCATTCACAGTCTCCCAGCCATGGCTTCTTTCAGCCCTGGACCCTGGTGCGCCTCCTGTCCTCTCCAGCCTGTGGTCTCTCACCCTTCCTGTCTGTCCCTCGTACCTCCCATTCATAAATCACACTTCTGTGAAAACATGAGTTGGTTATGTTTCAACTGATGGTTTAAAACCTGGACTATCAGTGCCGGCAGAAGGCCCAGACATGATGATTTTCATGCTTTGTTGCTTTGACACATGACACACACAACGCACACACGCACACGCACACGCACACACACACACACACACACACACACACACACACACACACACACACACACACACACACACACACACACACACGATTTCACACTAGGAATGTCACAATAGCACTCCTTTGATGTCTAAAGTTAGACTAATCCACGTGTGAGTGCCAAATTTGCCAATGTCGTTGGTCACAGCCAGACTCATCCAGTGTGTGTGCGCGTGTGTGTGTGTGTGTGTGTGTGTGTGTGTGTGTGTGTGTGTGTGTGTGTGTGTGTGTGTGTGTGTGTGTGTGCGTGCGTGCGTGTGTGTGTGTGTGTGTGTGTGTGTGTGCATGTGTTTGGTGTTTAACATTGCTCGGATGGACATGTGACAGCAGCGAAAGGAGGTGTGAGAAAGTCAAGCAGAGGACCGTGTGCCAACGGAGTGGTTTATTACGATGGCAGTGAAAAGATTTTGGCCTTAGTATTGAGGGACTGAAAAGACCACAGTGATCCATCACATGGAGCATGGTTTGATCCATCTGGCTCCAGCCGACACCTGTTTGAACGAGTGATCCAAATTCCTTACCTGAAGGGGCTTCAAGGATGTTGACAGTGGTGTGACTGTGGTGTGACAGTGCAGAAAATAAATTATAAAAAAGGCTAAAACGAAAATCAACAGTTTTACGCACTTTATACATTGACTAAGTACTCCCTGCTCTTAAAACTCAGTCAAATAAATCGCCAAAAACGGGCGAGGAGGATTGTTGCAGGATTCTGCTGAAGGTTTCGTTTTCCTGAGTGATGGCATCAAGTTGTACAGTAGCTGTCAAAATGTCCTGCAATAGCTGTCAAATAGCTGTCAAATCATGCAACGTGTGGGTGTCACACGTTTGTGGGAGCTAACGTGAATAGAATAAGCTAAGAAATCAATAAGACCATGTATTAGTCAAGCCAGGGAAACAGGCCTACAATAGTAAATGAAAGTATACAGAAAGTATATAATATTAATTGATTATTCATTTTATTTGGCACATTGTCTTGATCATTTACCAAAGAGTAAATCATTTTTTTTTTAATACAGTTTTTATTAGGCATTTTGTATATGACATAACTTCAGAATATCATTGACAGATAATGAGTAATTAAGTGATGTAAAATGAAAAAAATAATAGTGACAGGTAGTGTAAATGTTCCAAATACAATACACAATAAAAAAAGGTATATAAATGTGATAAACAAGAAAAAACAAAAAACAGTTAAACAGTGACAAATGTTAACAGACAAACAAAACAAAGACAACAGGACAGATACTCTTGCTCTCAAACTTTCCCAACAAGTTGTTGTAAATCAACTGAATTACAGACATTTTTCTTTAAAAAAAAAAAAAAAAAAGTAAAGATTATGTTATCTATTGTGTAGGAGGGGTTAGCGTGCACCTATTGAAATAGTGAAGGGTTGCCAAGTCTGGTAAAATCGCAAATAGTGCATAACATCTTTCATAAGTGTAGTGTGAGTCAGAACCTGTGCTTGCTTCCAATTCAACAGTATCAGTCTGCGAGCCAGTAGAGTCACACATTTTACCATGTTATATTGGAAAGTAGACAGTTTCACCCCGGGCCTTTTGACTCCTAGAACTGCTGTCAGTGGATCCGTGTCAAAAGGTTTTCCAACAATGTCTGACAGTGATTTAAATATACTTTGCCAATATGATTGACTAACTAGGTTAGTTTAGTGCAGTAACAGAACATATGGGCTAGAGTGGCCGGCAACTGGCCACATCTGTCGCAGGCTGGATTCACATTTGGATACATTCTGTTGAGTTTTTCCTTTGACAAATGTAACCTGTGTAATACTTTAAATTGTAGAAGACCATGCCTGGCGCATACTGAAGAAGAGTGCACTAATTGTTTAGATGTAGACCATTGCTCGTCAGTGAAACAACAGGGAAAAGTACTTTTGTCAACCAGAAAAAAAAACTTTCATCAAAAGCTTTCCTGACTCAGAAAGAGAGCATCACTCATCAGGAGCTTATTTCCAGAGCACTGATGTACTGATTCGCAATGACCTCAGGAGGTCAAAGACCTCTTTCAAGTGAGAGACAGAGAGTAGGAGAGCCAGTGCTACATAGAGCTTTATATACATGAAGTGAGAGACAGAGAGTAGGAGAGCCAGTGCTGCATAGAGCTTTATATACATGAAGTGAGAGACAGAGAGTAGGAGAGCCAGTGATAGACAGAGAGTAGGAGAGCCAGTGCTGCATAGAGCTTTATATACATGGAGTCTCTTATGTATCTCCATCTTTCTCTGTCACTCTCTGGTTTACTCGCATTCGCTTTCAGGCCAAGTATTTATTATTTTCTTACAACACGCATTTGGCTCGTACACTATTTTAGCTATTTCTGAAAATGTATTTTCTTTTTTGCCTAATGACAGCCAAAATAGAATTGAACGTTATTAACTGTTGCAGCTTATTCATTGTAATTCATAAACTCTTAAACCTACTACAGTATTTTACTAGCCCATTGAAAATGTATTGCAGGGGAAGGGTAGGACTTTCAAATGCCACAGTAACAGATACAGATATTTTGTGAGTAGTACTCACTGATTAGTGTTTACCTATATTTTGACTAAATAGATTGAGATCATTTGCTAATTCTGCTTTTAGAATACAAGGGTAGAGAGAAATTATGACGTTTTGATACATAATATCAGCCTCACACCTCACACCCTATTGAGGAAGTTTCTGACAAATATTAAAATATGCCTATAGAGTGTCAGCATTACACAGCATTACACAGTCAAATCTGGAGTGTTACAGAGTGTAACTTTGAAACCCATGCTAGTTCGTTCTTTGTTATGCAATTCTGTATTCTATTCCTTTCTCTCCCTTATCCTGTTTCCTCTAATCACTTTGCAGGACTAGGGAAGATAATGGAAGGTCCGTTTGCCAGGCCCAGGAGGATGTTGGCTTGAATCCCAGAATGTAACAGCCTTTCAAAATAAATAAATAACATAAAGCCATCCAACCTGGCCTATAGCCTATAGGTAATGGATATCAAGCCTCCGGCCTTTAATCAGATGAGACAAGCACTGGAAGATTTGTCATTAGAGGAGGAAAAACACAAAGTTCTACAGCATCTCCAAACATCAAACTAGGTCTACTTTGATTTCTGCTCCAGTGAATTTTACAGTCATATTCATCTTTCAGACTCTAAACGTCTGTGTTCATTATGAGCAGATTGGGAAATGATGAATCAGAATGTCCCAGGCCAGCTACAAGGAGGCCTTGGACCGTAATTGGGCCGTGGACCACACAGAGACACTGTATTTCCACACAAGAGAATCTAGGGGAAGCACTATTTAAGTTCAAGCCAAACAGGGACTTCAATATATGGACTCTCCATCTCATATTACATGACATACATACTCCCTCTCACCCTAAAATACACATAGGCAGGGCATGCTCAGCTAAATATGACAGTCACTGCAAACGCTCAATCAATGGACCAAGACTAGACACAATGTCATTTGGCTCGGAACTCGGCTAACTCATACTAGCCAGTAGCCGCTGAAATAGCCTACCTATAGTGGACAGGTGGTGAACATTAGCACTTGTGCTAACAGTCTAACACACTGTAAGCAATGCATCTACTAATTGTACAATTGTGCAATGAGCAATGTGATGTCCATATAATCTTTTTTTTTAAATAACTCTTTGACAGCCCCATCTAGTGGTTGGCGCAGAATGTCACCATGGACCACCATAGAGCGAAGCAGTCCCGCCCCCTACCATGGACCAGGAAATGATTCTCCGTTCATTTTCCTCATAGACATTTCAGAAAGTATTTATTTAAAGACGTTTACGCCGCGGACAAAGCCAACTCGAGTCGTGACAAATCATGACAACAAACACAATTTTTTGGGCCGAACAAATAATTAGAAAGAAGAAAAAAACGGCAGGTTACAACACTTTTTTTGTTGTTTTTCTTCTTTGTAATTATTTGTTTGGTCCAAAATATTGTTTGTGTTGTCATGAGTTGTCACGACTCGAGTTGGCTTTGTCCGCGGCGTAACCGTCTTTAAATAAATACTTTTTGAAATGTCTATGGGAAAAATGCATTGGGATTCATTTCCTGGTCCATGGTAGGGGGCGGGACTGCGACGCTCTATAGCCGTAAATTTGTCTATCATTTCCAGGGCACTCCCTCGCTAGGCAGTTTCGTTTTCATCGGAAGCGCTAAAAAATATATATATAATTCGTTTTTTTTATTTCCAATAATGTGGATGAATCACATGATCAATTCAAGACTTGTGAAATCGTGCCCTTGTATGATTTGAAAAAGATATACTGTCTGTCTACGATATATTAGATGTAAAATTTCCACATACACTGTACAACGTGATCAATCATCAACTGAAATGCAACTGGGGAATACACATACCTGAATAGAATGTGTTGATTTTCAAAAGCTCCTTCTCACAAGTCTGGAAAAACTTTTCCTCAAACTTGGCGTAGTATCTCTTGACTGTGTCTTCATCTGCGACTGAAGAAAGAGAAAGAATAGAAACACACATAAATTAGACACATTGTCAAATTGCAGTAGTTCAGTAATTAAATAAAGGTTTAAAGCCAAAAAGATCCCTTAACAAGAGAAGAGCTGGGTGATGGTGTGAAGGTTTTCTTTTTAACTATTTAACCATGTAAGTGTTTTTCCAGTGCACTTTATTCATAATTAATATTCATACAAATAAATAAAACATTCGCACCTGGTATAGTAGCTGCCCCATACCAACAAAGGCAAATCACATGAACCATGTTAAACCCTACTGTATTGACCGGGGTCCCCCAAGAGCTCTATATACCGGTATAGGCCTGCTTTCCTTCGACACTCACAAATAGCCGAGCCAAGCACACAACGTGCATTGTGTTGTGTTGTGAGCTTATAGACATGCTATTTTCTGAAAATGTTCGCCTATTATGACATTCCCAGAATAGAGATGCTAGGGTTCATGTGGTTGAATGTGCTTTGTTGTTACATTTTAGGGATAAGCATTTAAGGCAAAATAGGATTTAAAAAAAACATGTTGACCAGTGACAAACAATGACCATAAAACAGCGCAGACTTCAGCTAAGAGAAAAACACAGTTATACTGTATGATTGGATCTACAGCCTCCTTCCTGCCTTCTCCCCTCTTACAGAACCCTGTATGCCTTCAATCAGGAGCGTCCAATTCAATCAGCATTGATACTCTGTCTCAAACAATCCTCTCTCCTTCAGCACCGGTTATCTGATACCTGACTGAGATTAAAACAGTCACCGGTTATCTGATACCTGACTGAGATTAAAACAGTCACCGGTTATCTGATACCTGACTGAGATTAAAACAGTGTTTCTAGTTGCCGACCCACACGTGCTGGCATGTATGCATGCATGCACAAACATACTACGTAGAACATCTCGCTCTGCCTCTTTCTCTCAACGTTCACAAAAATGTTGTGAGCTTGTAGATCGTCTATTTTCGCTGGAAGACACCATCATAGGTAAAATAGTATAAAATGAGGTTAACCCATTTAGGCCTGACCTCCAGTTTTCTGAAATAAATATTTTCACAATTTTTCAAAAATAGCAGACCTACAAGCTCGTAGCGCGCCACTCGGTGGCGCGCTATGAGCTTGTAGATCTGCTATTTTTCAATAGCTAAATTACATAATGTTTAAAACACCAAAAGGGGTTCCCGCCCAAAATGGGCAATAATACGCCTGATTAGCCTGAGGTAGTCAGTAACAAAGTGTAGCTTAATGTCACTTAATACAATACAATATTTTCAAGAGAAAAAACATTTGATATTTTCATGTCAGATTTGCAGTGTCACTGCTATCTAAATGCCAACGCATGACCCTCGTTCAACCCAGCCAAACCAAACCACGCATGGCTAAATGAAAAACGGATGGGTTCAGCAGCAGTGAAGGGCGATGATGGGAAAGTTAGCCATAAAAAAGCTGCTTGTCTGAGCCAAGGCCGAGGGTGATATTGCAGTGAAAACATTAGCTATGGTATAACGTGAGCTCTCCATGCAGGCAGCAACCTTTAGATGGAGAGGCATTCAATTCCACAGTAATAACAAAGAGATGCCCAAGGCTGAAAGCTGTCAATATTCATGGTCGGGTCTGTTCACACACACATGCAAGCAAGTGTTCATGTGCACAGGCACGCTAGCACGCACACACACACATGCAGACACGCACGCGTGGGTCGTGCGCACGCGCACGCACACACACAAACACACACACACACACACACACACACACACACACACACACACACACACACACACACACACACACACACACACACACACACACACACACACACACACACACACACACACACACACACACACACACACACACACACACCTGCTTCAGCTGCTCATTACAGCTGATGACAATGTGAAGTGGAGCAATCATGGTACAAATAAATGAGAAACAGCACCCATACCCTTTTATCAGTGTGATCAATGTGATGTTTAATTAAACCACCTAATGGTTAAAAAAAATCAACTTCAAACCTGATGTGTATATCGGCGAGGGTGTGTTTGTGCCGAGTGGGAATTCAGTTGGACAAAGTGGTTAGCCAGAACCAAAAATCCAAGGAACTCTTTATATTTCTGTCTTTCTGTCTATGTATGAGATCCATGATGTCGTCAGTATGTTGTCATAGTACTGGCCTCCAAATACTATGATAATCCGAGTCTGAGAATGTGTACAATGGGTCTGCTCTCCCTATGGGCATCGTTCCCTATGGGCATCGTTCCCTATGGGCATCGATCCCGACAGACAACGTACCAATGTGCACTGGCCTAAAGTATATAATATGTATGTATATCGCTGTTGTCGGACTCCATATTCTTCATATTATATATAACTTTTCGTGTTTTTTTGTGTAAATTAATACCCTACTTGATCATACGGTACCACAGCATCACACAAAAGCATCAAAAGCAGCAGATGTGAAAGCTTGAACAACAGGAGCCAGTTGCACCACCTCACACTAAGTTCAAACTTAGAGACTAGTTATAGCTTAACACTTTTTTTTACCGGGAATGTTTCATAGTGAAGGCGCTAGAGTGCCACGCAGATGAGGCCGAATGTTTCATAGTGAAGGCGCTAGAGTGCCACGCAGATGAGGCCCATTTCCCCCCGAAAAGCCCTGCCTTCTGTTACCCCCCAAAACCGGGAGGCATAAGTCCCTTATAGTACCTCATGTTACCTCGTCTTATGTCTCTCTAGAAGCGTTAATATTCCAAACGAGGTGTTTGCTGAAGTCAGAACAGAACAGTACGGACCCCACCCAAATAAAAATGTTTGAATCCACCTTTTATACCAATCTTAATTACTTTACTTTACTTACTTTACTTGTCAAACAAAAGTGTAATGTGCACTGCTAGCATGTCCGGGAGAAGGACTGGAATAAACAGGAAAAGAATGGAGCGGGAGGAAGAACAGTGAAGCTAAGAGAGAAGACACACTAATGAGTTCAAGGTAAAGTGTCTTTTGGAAGAGAATCAACTGTAAAAAAGAGTGAGATGACAGACAGAGTTGGAAAAGGAAGATTTAAGGAAGCAGCTAGCATTCCCCTCCTCTCTCTGAGCATTTCTGCTTCATTTATACTCTGTCGTACAAATAGCAAGCTCACAATGCATCGCAATCAGGCTTATTGCTTCAGTGCAAAATTCAGCTGCAGCCGACAACCACTGACCCGTCCAAGATTCATCCATCTAGACATCTGCTGGCTGACCGGATGACTGACTGAATGGCTGACCCATGCAGATGGATGAGTGACTGGTTGTGTGGATGGAGATACATGGGCGTGCTCGACTTGCTGACTGGCTATACTGTAGCAGCCTCAATCATTTACTGATTGCCTGGCTAGTAGCCACTGTTCAATGGAAGAATGGCTAACAGGGCTAATGGAGTCGGGCATCCAGGCAAGTACCTAATTGAATTGTACTGTATTTAAATCAATTTTACATAATACATGATCATGTTATAAAAAGGGTGGTGGACCACACACAAAACAGAGAGGTGTGAAAGGAAGAGTGCTACAGATTGAGTATGACATGAAAGGTGAAGTGTAGAAGAAGTTATAGACTGACTTCCGCAATCACTTTCATCTCTCTCCTTGTTGGTGTAGTGCAGTGCTGAAGACCGCAGAGATAGTGTGCACCTGTGTTTGTCTTTTCCCGAGTGTTTGAAGTCTTTGAACACACGTCCATGTGTAAGATGTGTGAAAATAAAGATCTGAGTCAAAGCGTTTTCATTTTGAACCCATACATGCGTCAGGGAGTCACTGAGAGTTCACGTCCATGCGTTCTTTGATCTAAAACACTTTTGTTGTCATCATTGCTACTCACAACATAACACAACACAGCATAACTTCAACCCTCATTGATGGTACTCAACATGGTTAGCATTTCATTGTTACACCTCTTCAGTCTCTCCTTCCTATACAGAAGACCAGAGCTTAATTGCATTCAAATTGAATAATATACAAGGATAGTGAACAAGGCAGCCTAGAGGTATGCATAGTTGAGTCGTGTTTTAGCAGTCGCTGTTGGACTAATTAGTAGATAGATACATGCAAACAAGCCTCATTACAGTTTTGTGCTTGCCTTGCATGGCTGTGACAGCTCAAAAAAACTATAAAGCTGTCTGAAATCATAACATCATTATTGTACTGAACCAAGGTGTCTTGGGTATGTGTACAGTAAACCTCAATTTCTCTCAGAAACACAGTTTGGCTCCTCATTATAACAGGTTTGGCTGAAAAGGGGTAGACAGCTCACTGTGTCCAAAGCATAGGAATGTGGAGGTATATGAAACCCGGAACATCAAGGGAAATGACAGCTTGAGCACTAAACACAGCAATGTGCAAAACCAAACCCAAGAACTCTATACGAGAAGTACAAATATGAAGTGCCATATTTCCTTTGATTCCTGATTATTTTCTTTGATTCCTGATTCAATTTTCCAGCCTCCCAGATAGCCTAGACTAGGCCCTCAGAGAGTTCTCTGTTGTCCTCAGTCATGAGGCCCCTTGCATGTCTCTTAACCAACTTACAGACCCTCAGAGACAGCAGGAAGACCCACAGAACCACAACAAAACCTTTCCTGCAGCGCTGCCTGCCTGACATTTGTTTCATGGGAGGTTTGTGTGTGTGTGTGTGTGTGTGTGTGTGTGTGTGTGTGTGTGTGTGTGTGTGTGTGTGTGTGTGTGTGTGTGTGTGTGTGTGTGTGTGTGTGTGTGTGTGTGTGTGTGTGTGTGTGTGTGTGTGTGTGTGGTACAGCATTTCAACTTTATAAATGTAAACTATTCACAAAACTCTTATCTCTTTCCGTAGTAGGAACCACGGACCACCATTTGGTGAGATTTAGCCTCTCAGACCAAAAACTTAGAATATTTTGTCATATTTTGTCAATGACATATTCCACAATTCCATGATGTATTGATGTGGTACCATAAGGAGAGATTATAGTAAAATACGCACATCACTTCGTGGAGATGCTGGGTTCAAAAAGTGACATAGGAAAATAGAAGGGAACCCGCACACTCATATGCTCCAAAAGGTATATTTACTGGACAATAAATATACCTTTTGGAGCATATGAGTGTGCGGGTTCCCTTCTCTTTACCATAAGGAGAGATAACAGGGAAAACATTGATCAAAATAACAATTCTTGGCCCGGGCCGGCCTAGCGGTCCGGGCACCTAGGCTGGTAATCCAGCCTGACAGCGTGTCGCAGGTTCGAGTCACGAGTCCCGATGACCTTTGTTGCGTGTCTTCCCCCCATCTCTCTCCCCGTTTCCTGTCAACCTACTGTACACCAGGCAAAAAGCCCCCAAAATATCATTAACAAAATAATAACAATTCTTTTAAAATTAAGTAATGCAGTTGTTGGTGTAGTGCAGTGCTGAAGACAGCAGAGATAGTGTGCACCTGTGTTTGTCTTTTCCCGAGTGTTTGAAGTCTTTGAACACACGTCCATGTGTAAGATGTGTGAAAATAAAGATCTGAGTCAAAGCGTTTTCATTTTGAACCCATACATGCGTCAGGGAGTCACTGAGAGTTTACGTCCATGCGTTCTTTGTCACTGTTGAGAGCGTAAAATGAAACCAAATGGACCCGTAAGGGTCTATAAGGGTCCATTTGGTTACCACCTGAAACCCCCTCAAGGACCACTGGTTGAAAACCACTGACCTAGACATTTCAGCCAGAAATGCCTGCCTGCATATCCATCTGTGCGTGATATCTGCAATTCTCAGTTCTAGAGTCTCTTACTATGTTTCAGGCAACATAACGCCCCTTTCTCTATACAGCTGCACAAAAATCAATACTTGGTTTGATTGAGTAAAGAAGCACTTAATGAACATAGCAAATCATGGCATTAATATGCCTACTTAATAACAGCATGGCCTATGTACAATGTCTGTCACTGAATACTATGTAAAATTACCTATCTCACATTCTCACATATGTGAGAAGAAAAAGACAACTCTTTTTGAAATATGAAACAGAATTTTGAAATATTGAGTACAAAAACCAACCCTCACAATCTTATTGTATTCAGTGCAGAAATGGCTGTCCATTAAATGTACATTCTTTCACCCCTTATCCTGCATCATCAGCACTCTATGATGTCTCAAACATCAAACAACAGATGCAAAAAAAAACAAAAAAAAACAGATGCACACAAAAAAAGAAAAAAGATCTCTTGATGATGAATTACATAAAATTAATGACTGAAATACATAAAAGGTTTAAATTTGGAGATACTGTACAAGTCAAGGTTTGTGCCCGACAGTGACGATACGTGTCATCTCACTGGCAATGTACAGGCCGGGGCAGTAGGCATCGGTGCTCAAGCTATTGGACCAAAACGCTGTGCATAATGTAGTACATATACTGCAGTTTGCAACAGTGCTGCACATTGTATGCATCCATTGCCTTCACCCATACATTCAGACAAAGAGTTGTATTAGTAGTCGCTAGAAAAACAACTCTTGACCTATTCCCCTGGTGGCTTGTAGACCCCCCCCCCCCCCACACACACACACACACACACACACACACACACACTACTCCTATCTCCTTCCTCTGTAGTCTGCATAAATAAATTATGACTTCCATTGAGGGAGCCTCCCCCGGAACCCCACTGTAAGCCCCAACCCTTCACACACACACACACACACGCACATGCACGCACACGCACGCGCACGCACACACACACACACACACACACACACACACACACACACACACACACACACACACACACACACACACACACACACACACACACACACACACACACACACACACACACACACACACACACACACACACACACACACACACACACACCATCCCCCTACTTCTTATTTTCCGATGCTGGAACTCTTTGACCCTGCCCCATAAAGCCTGCCCATAAATCCTTCATGTGCAGCAGTCTCTCTCTAACCTGCTACTAGTGATGTCGATCAACAACCAATGCACACACACACACACACACACCCACACACACACACACACGCACGCGGCACGCACAGTTCACACAATGGATCTTGTTGGTTTGTTTGTTCCACGCCTCTTGCAGCATCAATGGGAGTCGCTCCACTCATGTAGGCCTATGTATTTCTATTGGTGTGTCCCTCCCACCACTTCCCCCTTTCTTCCCTCTATCTATTAGAAGTGTTCATCGGCATGGGGTTGACAGTGTGAAGGCAGCAGAGCAGTGCTTGTCTTTATGTTAGCAGCTCAGATAGAATCTGTCATTATTGCCGCAGCCAGGAGAGAGGGGAGAACACGTGTATGCGCGCGCACACGCACACACACGCTCCATTTAACAACCCGGGTAATGACGCCTCACACTGCAGATTATCATTGTCATGTTCGGGTGGCTTCGCTGTCAGGAGACCTGAAGAAGCCATTATGTTTTCATTGTGTCTGTATTCGTTTCCTTTATCTCTATACCTCCCAAGAGGTTGGGTGTAAATCACGAGCCGGGAGCATGCCATATTAGGCTATAATAAATGAACAGGATTGATCTGAATTACAGAGTCCACACTGTGGGGCAGAATACACTGGGCCGACATTATGTTAAATCAGTTTACAGTAAAAGAGAGAGAGAGAGAGAGCAACAGAGAAGGGGGAGAGATAAAGAGAGATCATATTTATCTCTTAACCTTCTATGGTTCCAGGCAAAAAGGAAAAAAACACAAACCCCCCCTTCTCTATCCGTCCCTCCCTCCCATTCCCTTTTGACTTAATTCCCATTCGACCCTCCAGACACAATTAATTCTACCAATGATAGCTCAGCTCTCTCAGAGAGGCTGGGGGAACATTAGGAATGCACACTCACCGGGCCCAGACAGCCAGCCTTGAAGGAACGCACACGGATCAAGGAGAGCCCATTGTGTTACTACTGTACATACTGTACATACAGTACACAACCGCAAGCTACATGGGCATCACACATTCTACACAGGTGTTGTTGATATCACTAGTGTATGCTTGCATTTGTGTATGGATTGTGAGTCTCGCTGAAAGAGAGAGGGAGTATGTGTGCGTGCGTGAGAGTGCAGTGTGTCACGGGTATTTTCCCGGCAGCCAGTTGAATACAGGAACAGGAAAGGGTGTCAGTATGGACCAGATGGGCTGTGAGATGATCCTGGGGACCAGAGGGGATTCGCAGAACACACACACACACACACTGGAGAATAGTAGCGG
Source organism: Electrona antarctica (assembly GCF_951216825.1). NCBI lineage: Eukaryota > Metazoa > Chordata > Actinopteri > Myctophiformes > Myctophidae > Electrona > Electrona antarctica. The sequence continues at coordinate 20,814,932 of NC_136812.1, forward strand.
GAATTTACATAGAGAGAGTGTGTGTGTGTGTGTGTGTGTGTGTGTGTGTGTGTGTGTGTGTGTGTGTGTGTGTGTGTGTGTGTGTGTGTGTGTGTGTGTGTGTGTGTGTGTGTGTGTGTGTGTGAGAGAGAGAGAGAGAAAAATGGAGGAGAAATTGTGCCTTTGACTGTGTAGAGCTATCCGTGGTACTGAAACCACTTAAGAAATGGGTTGCTTGCTATTGTAATAAATGCTAAACCACAACTGCCGAGTTAAAGTACCAGCGAATGGATTAAGTAGCATTTCACACAATCACAAGTTGGTACTTACTTTGTGCTATAGTATAAATGAATAACTATCTAAACAATGAACAATAGAAACGGATTAGTGACTGATGACCCTTAAACCCTCCATGTCTATATGGACTTTTTCTTTAGAATAGCAAAACATAGTTTGTCCATCTTTGATTGTATGCCCAATCCCATCTATCATCAAAGTAAAACAAACAATTTAAGAAGTCATTAAACGTCAAGACAGTGAGCAATTGGGGAAGTAAAATGACAATGTTTGTGAACCATGCTAAGTGGGTCAGTCATGTTTATCAGTCTTCTCTCTGTGTGTGTGTGTGTGTGTGCGTGCGTGCGTGCGTGCGTGCGTGCGTGCGTGCGTGCGTGCGTGCGTGCGTGCGTGCGTGCGTGTGTGCGTGCGTGCGTGCGTGTTTCTTATGTATGTACTGTGGGAATGTGCCCTGCATGCTCCAGCCATCTCAGAATATAGGTAAACACATTCCAATATATTCATAGACAGTCCATCATGTAGACTGAGTGAGTCCCTTGCAGTGACTCAATTAGTATGAGTTCAGAGGACGGCTAAACTGACATGACAGAAAGTACAGAGGAAGTTGAAAGTAGTAGTAATTGAGAGAGGAAGTAAAGTCAGGCGAGGTGGAATTGGACAAAGTTTAGAAGTAGGTCACAGAAACCTCCAATCAAGCAAACATGAACAGGAAGTCATATTATCGACTAGGGGGCTGAAGGGAGAGTTAAATACTGCTACCCTTTATACTTCAGAGGTCAGTCAAATATAAGTGTGTGTATGTGTCTTTATGCCTATGTGTGAGTGTAATTAGTTCGGTTTCTCTCTTTCAGTAGTTAATGCGTCTCTCTTTCTGTCTGCTTATCTATTTTCCTTTGTCTCTCTTCTTCCCTTGCATCTTTTTGCTGAGCATCAGCTGCTGTGAGGTGTTATCTCTGATAGTCAGTGCTCAGAGAAAGTTGGCCAGACCTCTCTGTTCTCCATATGGCTCCGTGCGGGCCAGTGGAAATCAGTACGCTCTGTGAATCTCCATGACTCCATGCATCTCAAGTCACGCTGCTAACGGACACATGTCCAGTCCAACGCTGTAATGTTTTCCTGGTCCTATCACATACTGTATTTGCCGGTTGTGCCCTATAAACTCTGCTGGGGGACATCGGGAATCCATGGACTTCAATAATATTTCACGTTACATTTCAAATTTAGAGAACATCAACCATACATTAGGCCCAGTTTCATCATCATAGTATCAGCCCTGATCAAACCCATGTTTGGTTTGATCTCATTCCAAACTATTGCAGTGAAAACTCTTTATGATATTCCAGGTTAGTACTAGTGTTGTAGTCGAGACCACCTAAAGCGAGACCAAGACAAGACCAAGACCTAGCAGGTCGAGACCGATACCGAGACCAAGACCGCTGCGAGCCTAGGGGGCCGAGACCAAGACCAAGACCAAGACCTAGCAGGTCGAGACCGAGACCGAGACCAAGACCGCTGCGAGCCTAGGGGGCCGAGACCAAGACCAAGACCAAGACCTAGCAGGTCGAGACCGAGACCGAGACCAAGACCGCTGCGAGCCTAGGGGGCCGAGACCAAGACCAAGACCTAGCAGGTCGAGACCGAGACCGAGACCGAGACCGAGACCAAGACCATTTTTCCCTCTTATTTGATAGGCACAGAAAACAATCTTGATCTGAAACACTGCAGTGCAAATAGATTTTACAAAATTAGGTATAGGCCTACTACAGCATGATTCATTCAAATATTTATTTTAAATATCAATTAATGAATAACAATGAGGCATGCACATCAGAGCCGCCTGGGAGAAACATTTTTGTGTTAATTAATGAATCAATATCCAAAACTATACAAAATCTATAAGGCCAAACCTTATTAGAAAAAAATATTAATATATGAAAGCCTTTTCAAATGTCCTATTGGAATTGCAGGTGCTGCCAAATAAGTAATTACCCTCATGCCAGTCAGTTGCGCAAATATATAGGTCAGATCAATTAGCAGAGCGGACCAGCTTCTCACTGACTGCAGCACAATGACCAGCGCTTCTTAAAGTTTACTTACTTTAATAATATGACATAGCGTTGGATCTCCAGACAAACAAACCTTGGATTATATAATTATTGGATTATAAAATTCTTCAAATGACTAGCATGAGCCACAAGGTAAGAAACTAGAATGATTCACTGTTCACAGTCAAACCCTGCAGCGGTTGTTCTTCAACCCGTCGCATTCCCATCAAAGTAGCCTGCTGATACCCACACTAACTTTGTGATCAACCTTTTGCTCATTTTATTTGTAAAAAGCAACACTGTATTAAGACATGGTAGTATAATATTGGTGCAAAATGGAAATATGTAATTAAATAGTTAATAGAGAGAGAGAGAGAGAGAGGCAGACGGAGAGAGAGGCAGACGGAGAGAGAGAGAGAGAGAGAGAGAGAGAGAGAGAGAGAGAGACACAGACAGACAGACACACAGACGGAGAGAGAGAGAGAGAGAGAGAGAGAGAGAGAGAGAGAGAGACACAGACGGAGAGAGAGAGAGAGAGAGAGAGAGACACAGACAGGCAGACAGAGAGAGACACAGACAGACAGACACACAGACGGGGGGAGAGAGAGAGAGAGAGAGAGCTAGCCCCGTTCCCATTTCAAAGAATAAAAAAAAGCTGTCTAGCGCGAGGCCTCGCAAGCCGCAGCCGCAGCCGATTTAAGATTACGTGTGCTCTAATTCAGCGCTGCGCTGCGCTCCTACAGCTGTCTTTAATGTTAATATGAATGGGATCAGTCCTTGCGATCGGGTTGATAGAACGTTTTGCATTGTCTCGTCTCGAGTGGTCTCGGTGGGGGAAGAGACCTCACCCGAGACAATTGGTCCGAGACCGAGACGAGACCAAGACAAATGAAGGGCGAGACCAAGACGAGACCGCAAGACAAAAAAGGTGTGAAGCGCGAGACCGAGACAAGACCAAGACAAATGAGGGGCGTGACCAAGACGAGACCGCAAGACAAAAAAGGCGAGAGGCGCGAGACCGAGACAAGACCGAGACAACGAAAATGTGGTCTCGAGACCGGTCTCGAGACGAGACCATGTCTCGAGAACTACAACACTACAGGTTACTGGAGCTCAGGTAAAGTGGAATTTATTCCTTTAGCTTCAATCCAGCATGCTTTTAAGTATCAATATATCAGTTACTGTATGCAAGCTCACGTACAGAACAGATCTTCTGTTCAACACTAATAGAACCAAATCTGATCTAAAGAGATTAACTCTAAACAGTCTTTTTTTTATAATAATTAT
>NC_136812.1:20823539-20843539 GCF_951216825.1 Electrona antarctica
CACTGTTACACAGGACACATGCAGCATGTCGTAATACACTGGAATACTCTGGTCAGTATGAACACTAAATAAAGATGACAATATAGCTGAAATCACTATGTGATATCGGCGCTCTCGGTGGAAAAACAGACTAATGACCCTGTGTTCCAATGGATCCAGCTACTTTTCCTACATTTGTGTGATGCAATTGTACGATGAAGTAGGGCATTCATTCACAAAAATGAAACAGAAATACTTACATACTACATACATTTGAACGACAGCGACAATACACGATTGTTTCTCTCATGCATGCACTAGAGAGACAAGACCCATGCTTCAATGGAAATAAATGTATGAATGAGATGATATCAAGATAATTATGAAATTCAAAGTTAGAAAAAATTTGCTTTGTGAGCTGCCTGCCATCTAAGATGCTGCTGTTCACCTTGGAAATGTTTGCCACTGCTGATGGATGGAATCAGGAAATGAAATGTCTCAGAACAACTCCACCCCCCATAATGCACTTTAGGCTGATGGTGGAGCTAATGAATGAAACCTCTCTGCCAGCGGCCGGGGAGGGTCTGCTATGTTCCTGAATGAAAAAACAATACAAGACCGACTGAATGAAAACAAAAACTACCTGTAAAGATGACACACAAGCCAATGAGAAAAGCACACCAGCCATAGAAAATGACAGAAGTAGGCTACGCTCGTCTCTTTTGACCTTGAATTCCATGTGGATGTTCAGGGACATTATGTTGATTAAATGCAGTACAAAAAAGGGAAAAAAAGAAAAAAGCTTTTTTTGATGGCTAGAATATCACACAGCCACCTGCCTGGAAGAAAATGTGCTGTTCCATTTCTGTCCATGTCTGGTTGCGTTTGCGTGTGCGTGTGCGTGCGTGCGTGCGTGCGTGCGTGCGTGCGTGTGTGCGTGCGAGAGCATTGTCCCATTTCTGTAGGCTGATTGGCTGGGAGTGACATTGTCATTATCGACATGCTGCTCCCCTGCTCCCCTGGATCCTGTAGCCATTAGCAACCAGCTATGGGAGTTGTCCTCTCCACTGCTGTAGCCAATTGCTTTCACATCACTGTGTGTGCATGCATGCCAATGAGCAGGTGTCTGCGCACGGCGCGTGCGTGCGGTTAATATGTGTGTGTGTGTGTGTGTGTGTGTGTGTGTGTGTGTGTGTGTGTCTGTGTCTGTGTCTGTGTGTGTGTGTGTGTGTGTGTGTGTGTGTGTGTGTGTGTGTGTGTGTGTGTGTGTGTGTGTGTGTATGTGTGTGTGTGTGTGTGTGTGTGTGTGTATGTGTGTGTGTGTGTGTGTGTGTGTGTGTGTGAGTCTCCACATACAAAAGTGATGACAAAAATGATTGAGCATGTCCGCATTGATTGATTTACAAGATGCAGCTTCACAGTCTCCCATTTATAACTAATGTATTCCTAAGAAATAAGACAAATACCGGTAAATAACCAATAGCAGCATTATCTGTCCACATTGCGAATGAGAAGAAAAGCCCTCCCCCCCCGCACGCACGCACGCACGCACGCACGCACGCATGCACACACGCACGCACGCACGCACGCACGCACGCACGCACGCACACACACACACACACACACACACACACACACACACACACTTAAAAGCAGACATGCTGAACAGGAATCTGCACACAAGCAGTCAGCGCAAAAATAATCAATAGGTGTTGATTAGGCCTGATCCTGCTCAGTAGCTTTTGTATTGCTTGGCAAGCAACAGCCTTTACTCTGTGTGCCTGGAGATCAATACTCTGATCTCTTATTAGACCACTGAGGAGGGGAAAGAGCAGCACAGCTGAAATTAGTTGTTTCCAAGATTTTGGAAACAACTAAAACTACAGTTGGGTGCCACCGATATTGTCCCTTATCATTTGACCCATTTAGGCCTGACCTCAAAATTTTAAAAAATCCTTTTAAATCCTCCAGTTTTCTGAAATAAATATTTTCACGATTTTTCAAAAATAGCAGACCTACAAGCTCGTAGCGCGCCACTCGGTGGCGCGCTATGAGCTTGTAGATCTGCTATTTTTCAATAGCTAAATTATAACATGTTTAAAACACCAAAAGGGGTTCCCGCCCAAAATGGGTTAACTGTCCTTTTGCGCAGATCACGCAAACCTCAGCAAAAAGAAAAGGACAATATCGATGGCCTCCAACTGTATGTTTCAGACCCACTTTCCCAGCATATAAATGAAACCTAATAAAAAAAACAGATAGAAAAACATCAAAGGAGATCACTTCAGTTCAACATTTATGTAGGTAGAGCTATACCGATTTATTGACACCACAATTGCTCACTGCAGATGAAGTCTTGATGGTTCATGCAGGGGAAAAAACATTTTTTATTTTTGTTTGCAACTGCCATACTACTTTCAACTAGCCTATAATTTAGAACTGGAAATATTTCAATATTGCCAGCATATTATACAATGTCTATATTGATAAAGTATGAGTAGAAATGATTGATTGGTGGGATTAAATGGATAAAGCTTTCACCACCACCACCACCACCACCACCTCTTTACACACTGTTCGACACTCCAGTTAACACTCCAGGCACTTGTTGGTACAGTAGCATGAAAACCCTTTTAGATAGAATCATAGAATGTCCCGCTGGGACCATGTTTATTACAACTATTCTACAGTAGCTTCTTGCCTGGAATCTCTGCCTCTGGTTTACTACACATCACAGATGCGGGGGAGAGAGAGAGAGAGAGACATACAACAGGATAATAACGTTATTGTTTCTAATGCTTGATTTGCTGAAGGCTAAATGCTCAAGAGTCAATCCGAAACAGTTGATTGCTGAGGTCTTGTAATGCCGCAAGATTCTTTTTTTAAAAAGCACATAAAGTGCACAAAGACCCGCACACCATCTGCACTTGCAATTTGAACACTTTTATTAGGCAACGTTTCGGTCAAAGACCTTCTTCAGGCATATCTGCCGCAAAATTAAAACGCATTTTGATGGAATCAAACATTCCATGAGTGCAAGTTCAAAGACATTTTATGGAGGATTTGTCCTCAGATCGTAGCACTTCATACAATGAAATAAACGGTGATTGATTCTTTGAATTTGTATTGAAAATAATATTCAAAAGGATCCAAAAGAATCATTTATACAATGATTGTATTGTATTGTATTGTATTGTATTGTATTGTATTGTATTGTATTGTATTGTATTGTATTGTATTGTATTGTATTGTATTGTATTGTATTGATTACATTCACACATTCATACACACATTCACACACCGATGGCGGAGGAAACCACGGTGGAAGGCACCAACCTGCCCATTGGGAGCAATTAGGGGATCAGAGTCTTGCTCAAGGACACTTCGACACTAACTGTGGGAGAGCCCGGGATCGAACTGGGAACCCTCCAGTTCCCAGTTCGCTCTACCTCCTGAGCCACTGCCGCCCCACTTCATGCAACAGCAAGCAACATAGGCTATACTAATGCACCACTTGACTGTCTGTACGTAACATCTATTTAGGGGGAAACAAATGAATGAGAGAGCTATACTATAGCTCGCTATAGCACCAGCCAAGCTAATTATTCCGCTCTTAGTCTCTGTTACCATGGGAGCTGGTCATGTGTTCAAATCACCACATGGGTGTGTCCATATGGATCTAAGAATACCTGTGGGGGGGGTGTGTGTGTGTGTGTGTGTGTGTGTGTGTGTGTGTGTGTGTGTGTGTGTGTGTGTGTGTGTGTGTGTGTGTGTGTGTGTGTGTGTGTGTGTGTGTGTGTGTGTGTGTGTGCGTGCGCGCGCGCGTGCGTGCATGCGTACAGTATGTGAGAAAGGGGGCAGGGAGAAAGAGACAGACAGACAGACACAGAGGGCGGGATCATATTTTATGGTTACATTACTGGTTGTAGAGGAGGGTGTTATGGGTGTGTGTGTTAATCAGGCCAGTAATAACAGGAGGGTGGGCTGATGGAGGGGGGGGGGGGGGGGGGGGCAGCTCTTTGTGATCATCTATCTAATCCCTGTGGATCTGGTCCCTTGGCCCTTGCTCCTCCCTTAGCTCCCCCTTGCTCCTCCTCCATCACATTACACCATCCCCCTTCTTCAGCATCAGCCTTCAACTATGAACACTATACAGGCTGATGTGTACAAAAAACACACACACAAACATTCATGCATAAACAGTAACACATACACCGAACTGCAAACAAAACGCTGCTCCTCATCAAGAGCAGCGATTACATTTAAAGCCATTCAGTGCTTAGAATGGAGAGCTGTGACAACTGCTAACCTGCTGTATGTTAAGCAGAGGAATTTGGAAACTTGTTCCATGAGCCAGCAAAGGCAACGAGCCATTTGACAATAAATGGAGCAGCTCTTTCATAAGCCATCGTCTGTATGTCTGTACCCCCGTCCCTAAGCAGAGAGTAAGGCCCCCCTCCCTCCCTCCCTCCCGTCTGAGCTGGGTCCCCAACAGCCCAGTCACTCTGTACCCCCGTCCCTAAGCTGAGAGTAAGGCCCCCCTCCCTCCCTCCCTCCTGTCTGAGCTGGGTCCCTCCCCAGCAGCCCAGCATATGATGGATGTGACAGGGACCTGTTCCACGTGGAGTCTGGGAGCCCCAGCTGAGCTGATGGCTTATTCATTAGAGCAGCCTACAACTGCCCTTTGGGGACCCTAAAATGCCACAGAGCGGAGCTGCACTCGACATAACCACCTTCATCGTGATGGATGTGACAACGCTGGCGGGCCAGCTTTATCCGGACAGGTAACATTAGCACTTCCAGTCTATCCACGTGTAGTCTGTATACAGACGGGGACATGCAGGACAGCTTGTCAAGCAATCTTTTATTCATAAATATTTTATGCCAACGAACAGAGCAACTGGGTAATGGTCTGGACTTATTGTTCACTGGCAGTGACAATGGTATACTGCCAGTAGTTAGTGAACAAAAATAAATCCCTTTTTACACTTGGAAGTTGGAAGACTGCCAAGCTAAAACTGAGCAACATTAGGTGAGATCACACGGTGAAATCATTGTTGGTTTGATCAGATTTCACCTGATCGGTCTATTTCACAAATAGAGTTATATAATATTAATAATAATATCAATAACCATTATTTATTTATTTTTTCTACATTTTTATCCCACGATTTTGCAACCCATGTTTTTTCACCCAGTGTCAATTATCTAATGTAATCCTGGGCACTACACTTGCTCTGCCAACCTGGGGGGCAGCGGACTGACCTCATGCTTCCTTCTATGCATGAGTCCAAGCTGCTTCTTTTCACCTGGCAGGGGGGAATTTCCCTGGCCGGACGTAGCACGTGGAAGGAACACGTTATTCCAACCAGTTCTTTTCCCCTCCATCAGGCGCCCCGGCTGGCCAGGGGGAGGCAGTTTAGAGACCAGGATAATAAACATTATTGTATATTTAGTATGTGCTTCACACTCAAGGACTAAAAGGAATTGTCCAGCTAACATAAAATCTATTTAAACAGCAGACAAATAATTATGTACAAGAATAAAGTGGTTAGAATATATAAAAGAGAGCCACAGAGCACAGAGAAGGAGGCACTGGAGCAGCTCAGACAATTTAGATCTTCTTCAGTTACAAAGATGTAACTGAAACATAGAAACGTTGTCGCTTTTTACCTGTACCCTGTTAATAAAGTAAGGGCCTAAATGGTCTGAGCTGCTCCAGTGCCTTCTCTCATAAAGAATACTCAGTGTTGGCCCGGGCCGCCCTAGTGGTCCGGGCACCTAGGCTGCTAATCCAGTGTGTCGTGGGTTCGACTCCCAGTCCCGACGGCCTTTGCTGCGTGTCACTCACCATCTCTCGCCACCCATTTCCTGTCAGCTTTCTGTAAGCTATCAAATAAAGACAGAAAAAGGCCCCCGGCCCAGGCGGTGGCGTAACCGTCTGGGCACCCGACTGGCAATCCAGTCGCAGTGTGCCGCGGGTTCGACTCCCGAGCCCGACACGGCCTTTACTGCATGTCTTCCCCCATCTCTCTCCCGTTTCCTGTCAGCCTACTGTCTGTCCCTTCAAAAACCAATAAAAGGCGTAAGCCGCAAAAAAATATCTAAAAAAAATAAAAATAAAAAAGGCCCTCGAAAAAAGAAAAGAATACATACTCAGTGTCAATGTATCCATTTGTAAGCAGAAATGAAGAAAATAAAGGGAGACTCCGCACACTCAAATCATTCATTGCAAGCTTTCGTCTGTTGACCTTCTCAGAGAGTGCACAAATGAAGGTCAACTTGGGATTGTGTGTGTGTATGTGAGAGAGAGAGAGAGAGAGAGAGAGAGAGAGAGAGAGAGAGAGAGAGAGAGAGAGAGAGAGAGAGAGAGAGAGACAGAGAGACAGAGAGAGAGAGATAAAGTAGAGAGAGAGAGAGAGAGAGAGAGAGAGAGAGAGAGAGAGAGAATATAATAAGTGCTTTCAACATCTTTTATGCTTAATAGTTTTGTTATAATTAGCTAGTAAAATGCTCAAACAGATTTGGAGGTGGTACACTGAGAACGATAATGAGTGTTTTAAAAGGCCTGCCTTGAGGAAGATTTGTATAATGAGGAGCTGAAATGCATTGCGTTCCAATAGTGAATTACAGTATATACATAAATGTATAGTTATTTACACATGACCAGGATGTCTAGGCTATAGGTTTGTTTATGATATAGGGTTGGGATTCCCTGTGTTCTCATGAGGCGTGCAACCTGTGCTCATAACGTAAGTTATTATTTACTCTCTCCATATATCTCTGTCTCACATACTGTACGTGCGTGCGTGCACATGCATGCTTGCGCGCGCGCGCGTGCGTGCGTGTGTGTGTGTGTGTGTGTGTGTGTGTGTGTGTGTGTGTGTGTGTGTGTGTTGTGTAATGCCCAGGTTAATAGCTTGTCCCAGAGCAGCGTGCCTGCTAATAATTCACAGAGAAAAGGCTCACAGGTCAATGCCAGTAGCATCAGTAACTTTCATCCACAGGTGTGTGTGTGTGTGTGTGTGTGTGTGTGTGTGTGTGTGTGTGTGTGTGTGTGTGTGTGTGTGTGTGTGTGTGTGTGTGTGTGTGTGTGTGTGTGTGTGTGCGTGTGCGTGCGTGTTTGTATCTTTTTAATAGAACGGAATTGGACCACAGGGAACTCTTCCGGTGAGTGAAATTGATGAAAAATCCCTGGTAGCAAACAACAAACACCACAGAGCTTTATCAAGCTGACAGACTCTTATATCCCTGCCCGCATGCATGCAGTCGCACACATACTGTACACACTCACACGCACACGCACAAGCGCACGCACACACGCTCGCTTGCTCGTGCACGCACGCACGCACGCACGCACGCACGCACGCACGCACGCACGCACGCACGCACGCACGCACGCACGCACGCACGCACGCACACTACAGTATAATTACAAGCTGACTGACCACATTACTAATGTTGTCACCTCCAGTTCAAGTGACAGTGACAAATAAGTTGGTCAATAATCTGATTTAACAGGAGCAAATTACTGTACAGTGCATGTACAGCATTGAAACAAGACACATGCCTAGCATAGCCTATGATATGCCTGCTTTTATTTAGGACAGTACTATAAAGCAGGGGTTCTCAACCTGGGGTCGCAACCCCTCGGGGGTTCGCCAACTTATTTCCGGGGGTCCGCCGGCCAAAAACGTTGAGAACCCCTGCTATAAAGCACAGACATACTGTAGGCCCTGGTATCTGACCTTCTGTGCAAATGCTACCTTTGGCCTTTTGTGTTCATATGAGTGGCTTAATTCAAATATTTGCCACCACACTGCTGAGGGCTGACAATCTCAGCACTGCAGGAGGAGCGGTGACAGTGCAAATATCTTGTGTATGCAGTAGTACAGTGTAGTAGAAAAATGATAACAAATATTTTACATAAGCTGACAATTTACCTTCAGATGTGATACGTGAAGTTTGAGGACTCCTGCTGTCACATGAACTGTATTAGGCTATTAGCACCTGTTGGCACTTAATTGGCACAGATCTATAGTATGTAAGCCAACATCTGATTCCAATCAAGTGAAGAGCAACTCTAAGGAAGCCAGTGAAGTGCGTGTGCGGCGTGCATGATACTTCAATGTCTCAACCAACCGCCACTATGAAAAAATCACTACATGGCAGGCTCTGCTGCCATGTTCATGAGCGCACCTCCCGTTCTTATGACAGCGACTGGAGGTGTGGTTTTGAGGACAAATGTTTTGAATTGCAATTATTGTTCAAACACAACAGAAACCAAGGACTATATATTTCAAGGGCGAGAGATCACAATAAAAATCCTAATCATTCTTTCTCCACACTGGGAGAAAAACAGCATCTGTAAGTTTGATGGGGCATTTTTTACACGTGAGTGCAGTTTGAACTTTTCCATTGCATCTTATGAGAGGAAGGGTTCTTGTGCTGCCGCTATGCGCGCGCATGCTGTTTCTTATCAGTGTGACGTCGTCTCTTAAGGCGTCTATATCGAAATAAGCGTTTAAGAGAATTCCTTCTGCATACATTCTCATAAATAAATAAAAACATTCCCCGTCACACTGAGTACACACCATGTCACACTGAGCCTTTGTCATTGAAATGCAATGCCTTCCCATCATTTCATTTCCCCATTCCTGCTTACCCCTCATTACACTAGAAATCCTCAGTGTTCATTTAATTCAGCCTATGGAACCTAGGCTTGTGCAAATGGAACCAAGTGGACCCGTAAAGGTCTGGTTCTGATTTGTACACTCAGAATTAAAAGGAACACAGTATTTTACCGTGTACTAATTTGTAATGAGGCTGAATTTCGTGCGTGTGTCGTAGCGTGCGTGTGTGCGTGCGTGTGTGCGTGCGTGCGTGCGTGTGTGTGTGTGCGTGCGTGCGTGCGTGCGTGTTATTTGTACAGTAGTAACAGGTGTTATACCTTGGACACACCTGGCTGTCAATCTAGACTAGAGAATCCCATTATGTCCTCTTTCTCCCTCTAGGCTTTCCTTAATAAGGGAAATCCTAATGACAATTTCACATCTAATTTGACACAGAAGCAGAAAAAATTGATAAATAATTAAACCGTCCAATCTTGTTCATTCATCCTTTGTACTACTAGCTCATTCTGAAAAGTATGGTCTTCATTTGTAATAGACAGAAGTGAGACATAACAAGACATTGCATTCGTCACCATACAATTACAATTACGTAGCATCCTAACAGAATGTGTGCACATGATGATCGCTGTCGTCTGTCTTCAAGCTGCAACGCTCTGTCTATCATGACCTTTATCGCCTGACTCTTTACATGGTTATTAGCATTCTAATGTCAGATAGAAACACATAGGGGGAGGGGGTGATCTCTCTCTGTCACCTATTAGTTTGTCGCGCTCTGTGTGTGCGTGCGTGCGTGCGTGCGTGCGTGCGTGCGTGCGTGCGTGCGTGCGTGCGTGCGTGCGTGCGTGCGTGTGTGCGTGCATGCGTGTGTGTGTGTACCAGGGGAGTTAGCACAGCAGCAGACCTCTGCAGTGAGCAGACTGCTAATGTGAACATGGCATGCTGGACCAGTCAACCAATGAACGACATTGAGGCAGAAAGGGCAAAGGTCAAACTGCTGCTCTGCTCCACTGAAATGTCTTCATATATAGAGAGTTAGCCCACGGTTTGGTTCCAACCAGTTTTTTTGGGGGGTTCTGTTTGGTTTCGGTACAATTTGAAAAAAACGAATCGTTTAAAATACAAATATTGACAAAGAAAAATGCCGCTTAATATCTTCATAGGGATTTAAAATTGTAATGCTTACAAGAAGAGCTCTGTGCTGTCACTAACTACTGTACTTGGTTGGAGCTGTTGTGTTAGAAATGAGGACATTTGAACGAGCGCATGCCACAGGGAGTCCAGACCACAATGCAGTAGCTTAATGATTATGCTCATTTAAGAATACTACGACGTCGCTCGACGAAGGTGTACGATATCGGCTGATTTTGCCAAGAGCCATCTAATAGAAGAGTTGCGATATTGAGGGGGCAGCCCGGTCACGTGGTTCATGTACTCGTGTGAGCCCATAGACTGCAATGCATTCCGTAAACTTCCGGTTGTCCCTATTTGAAGCCTTCAAATAGGGACAAATATATGTCTATATGTAGAAGACTTTGACATTGGACTGGCCCCATGAAGTGAACGGAGTTTGCGTAACTCTGTCTTACTTTATGGCTCTGATTTTGCCGAACCACACTGTTGGATTCACTTGTGGTGTTGGGTTTTCTCGAGTGACACAAAATTTGCAGTATACAAGTGCATATTGAACCGTGGATGGCAATGTAGCCTGGAAACCAGACGAATCAGCCAGTGATATTAGTCTGGCCATGCATGCTATAGGCAAACTGTACGGTTCAATATTAAACCGAGAACCACAGCATAGCTAATTATTTACACTGTTATTCACATGATGGACACACATACTGACAGCAGTGGAGAGGAGGGATGAGGAGGAGATGATGGGTTCAAAAGTTCAAAAGGTTGCTTTCGATCTCATTTCTATCAATCAATCTCTCTCTTGCTCACGCACACGCACACGCACACACACACACACACACACACACACACACACACACACACACACACACACACACACACACACACACACACACACACACTCACTCACTCATCACAATTGCTATGTTCACAGATACATGTATGCTTTGTGGTAATGATATAGCCTGCATTACGAGGAAGATGTGTTCCAGTAAAAAGAGTCCTGGCCAGGGCATCATCTAGATTCATTCATCAAAGATACGCACACATGTGCACGCACGCACTTGCACGCGCACACAAACAGGTGCAAAAATATAATCTCAACCTCACTACCTGGTGGAGATAATAATCAGTAGGTTCCCCTGTCTCAGCTGTTCATTCAGTAGCATGTGAACATGAGCATTGTGTTTTCATGGAGAGCCACATGTTCGTCACCTGCTCATTAAGCACTGTAAGGTCATGAAATATTAAGTTCTGTTTTTGCAAGCAGGGGTGGGGTTGGGTTGGTGGAGTTGATTATTGTATGCAAAAGCATGCAATTACATACATGACCTTCAGGCTTTTTATCCATAGACAAGTATTTCGACCTTGTAATAATAAAACTTTCCAGCGGGATAGCCATGAAAACGCCACGGCCAATTTGGCAGTGGCCGAATCCCAGACATAAGCATAAGCTTTGTGCTCTTTGCTGCAGTATATCACCCCGTGTGCATAGACGATGTTTGCCAAGACAAGTACCGGTGTGTATTTTTCTAGACACTATTTACTCATTTTGGAGCATACTATAGCCAATCAGCATGTGAGTCATGTAATGTTGCAAAACTGTTCATTACAAAGCATGACTGAAATTAAAAGTTTAAAATTTAAAGTTACAATTGACACGTGACCCCTGTGCCCCCCCTAAAATCGCCTACAGTATGTGGAACAATCAGCACTAATGTCCCATTGTCCCCCTGCTCTTTTTCAGCCAGACAAGAACAGTTTGCTCCCATTTATAATACAGACTCAGGTTTGATCTCTGAAAAGAGAACTTCGATTTGATAAATACGTAATTGAATTAATTGTGTATCATTGAATGTCATTCCTAAGTTTACGTTCAATGATAATGTGCTCTGATTCAACCTAATGCCGGCATTAACAGGAGTAAAACAAGAACATTAGCAAGAAAATGTCTTGAGACAACAATGGCACTAATATCCGAGCCAAGCTCTGCAGTGTGACCACCGTTCTGACCATGTCTGCCTCAGAGAGTCTGTCTCTCTGTGGAATAAATGCGTTATACAGAGACACACACACACTCACAGCCATAACCAAAGGATTCTACACAGATTCTAGAGACACACAAAATCACAGGTAAACAGACATGAGGGAAATACAGACAGAGAGAGAGAGAGAGAGAGAGAGAGAGAGAGAGACCTCAATCTTTCTCCTTTTCCCAACAGTAGTATAGTTTCCACTGGTACACTGAAGGTCATCAGTTTTGTCTGTGGTCATCGGTAACCCGGGCCACATCCGATAGCATTTCCAGTGGCTGGGTAATCCACTAAGCATGCACTCATTTGTGCATTCCCACAATGACTATAAAATAAACAGAATTAAAATAAAATGGACTGAAACAAAAAATGTTCTAGCCTATCTACCTGTGTTTGAATTAAATCAGCTATGCATTAACTTGGACTTTGTATCAAACAAACCTTACAGTACATATAATGAAATGTAATTTAAGTGCAGGATGCAGACAGTAAAACATAAATTATTAATCTATGGGGGGAGGGGGGGCAATGCAAACTACTGTGATGGACACATTTCTAGTGAGAGAATGTGAAATATCTCCATCTGAATGCATCAGCACTGAGAGCCATAAAGACAGTATTTTATGGGAAATCTACAAAAACACTTTTGCTGGTGAATATTTACATAATTGCAGCACTTATCATGCCATCACAGAGAAAGTGAGCCCCCCCCCCCAACAAACCCTATAAGAGAACAGTTGTCAAGGCAACTGAACAAAGGGTTCAGGGAGAACACTGACCTTGGGGAGAATCAAGGAGAGAGGTGACAAACATGGAGGACAGGAGGTCAGAGAGAGAATTCAAATCACAGCCAGACGAGGCAGTGTGGAGTAAGCGGTGCCTTTGATCAGTTTATTACATTGAGACTTTTAGGGCGGGATAATGTGTGCATGGACACAGTTGCAGGTGACATTGTAGAGTGCTACATAATATACTGAAAAAGAAGAAAAAAATCACACCCGTGTGAACTGAGTGGTGCAACTCCGCGTCCGAAATGGTTGAGAAATGTTGAGTTGAGTTGAGTTACCGTGTGGTGGTCTACTGTACTGTACTGTACTGTACTGTACTGTACTGTACTGTACTGTACTGTACTGTACTGTACTGTACTGTACTGTACTGTACTGCCACACCTGAAATAATCATACAGTATATACAGTTAATATGTGTGTGTTAGGCTTCGTAACAGTGACACTATTAACGCTATTTTCTTGCTCGGACGGACCCAGCCATGGACGGACCCAGCCATGGACGGATGGACCCAGCCAGGGACACACATAGCTAAGCAATGGAGTGGCTGCACCACTCACAGAAATTCACACTCTGTGGATAGGGGAGGGGGCAAAAGTGGGCCATTCGATTTTCTGAAATGGTCACTAAAATAACTGTTGTGCTGTTGATGCATGCTTGTGAAAACAGCTTAGAAAGATACTCTTTCCCCACGCTTTCGGCTTGGTGGAGACAATACTGTATTTGGATTTCAATAACCAGCTGACCAATTCAAATGGGCAGCAGGTGATAAAGCTAATTGTGGGACGTTTTTTATGATGAACCATCTGTAGGTATGTTTATGCTCTGCCAGCCACTTCAGTGAGTGACTGACCTCAGGGGATATTCACATTAATTAGTTAATCTGGTTTATAGAGCGCTACACAAGCGTCTCTCTACAGTATCCACACACCCCATACTGCTGCAATGTCTCCCTCTGTTTTCTGATCTCTTTGCCCTTCCCCTCCTACTCTTAACTTACTGAGAGTAAACAAAGGTTGCTGCAAAGGTTGTGCGTGCGTGTATGTGCGTGCAGTGTGTTCGTGTGTAGCAGGCCTGAAGTACCAAATTAGAGCAGGAGATGTTTAGGAGATGGTGTGGCTGATTATGTGGCTGACTTCCCAGATAGATGTAAATAAGCTGCATCTGAGTCACTGTCTAGACTTTTGTAGCATGCGCGAGCACGCACGCACGCACACACACACACACACACACACACACACACATAAATCAAAAAGTTGTGTCCATAAGTGTGTAGTGTGAGTCCTGTGTGTGGCTGCTGGCTGGCTACCAAGAGTATTCATCGTGAATCCAAGCCTGGATATCTTGCACACAGGGGGGGATACATAACACTTTTTATAATACACGCCCACTGCCTTGACAAGAATATAGGACCTTCTTATCTGATATTACAGTTCATCATCTTTCTGACACTGAGCAAAAAGTGTCCTTGAGCTAGACATTGAATCCCTAACTGCCCCCGAATAGCAGGTTTTGTTGCCTTGCTTGCATGATCGGTGTGAGAAGGAGGAATTACACTATGTTCTCTCTGCACTCTATTTATGCCATTTTGTGCCTTGTTTATTATTACCTAGAGTTCATGCTTTGGTTATTTCACACTTGTAAGAAGCAGAGTATCTGCTACATTATAGTATATTTATTTTACCATGTATTGAGACTAAAAATCTATATTTCCAAAGAGACCTAGCTGGCCAAGACAGGCAGATGCACAATGAACAAATTCAAAAGAGACATTTCTAGGAGTCAGTTTTGTAACCAGTTCAATAAAAAGAAATACATGTTAGGACATTTAGCCAGGATATAAAAGCATATAACAAGATGAATGACTTTCAAGTCTGCAGTATATTCTATGCCAAGGGTGCAGAATGCAGATTACACAAAGGCCAAAAGAAGTTGTGAGAACACAAAGAGTGTTGTCTCGTACTGATCTGCATGATATAGACAGATACTATAGTTTGCTACTAGCTAGTATGGGAGTAGACCAAGAATTGCCTTTTATATAAAAGGTGTACCAATGACAGAGCGGCCTACGGGTGGCAGGCCATCCTACACAAGAATATAACAAAATGGTCAGAGCAATAAAGGTTAAAGGTTGTAGTCCTATACTATTTGTCACAAAGATTGCTCTTGGAACGGTAAGCCGCAGCCGTGACACGCTCAGGAATCATTTGTAGTTGATTTAACTTCCCATTTCCAATCAAACCCTTGATGCTGAGTGCCAAGCACTCAGCATCGAACCCCAGCCTCCCAGTTTCAGGGCGGAGTGGCAGTGTAACGGCGGACGCCGTTACTATACCTAATGCATATGCTAACCCAATTCTACATAATGTAAATAAGGACACAAATTGTAACAAATGCATTTATTGAAGCTAAGGGGGGGTGTGGGCAGCTCAGGGTTATGCAGGGGGGACACTGAGTTGTCTGTGATTCTTGAAGGGGCGGACGTGCCGATCTCATCATACACCTACAAATGAACAGATAGAGGCACATTAGTTTAGGAATAGATAAGACAGCATACTTTATAATTGACCAGTATAATGAGAAGACTAGTGAAGAAGGAATGTAAATCTCTGATGTCTAAACTTACCTCTGTTTATTCTCATCCTCCTTTCAGGGTGGTGTTCGGGCAAATGGGTTCCCTCTGGGTACAGGCACCCCTTTTATAGTTCCGGGAGGGTGACACCAAGTGGGAGATGGATAGAAGGGAAGACTGGGAGGGACTATAATGAATGTAATCATGTATGGGTTGTGTATATATTTCTATGCTAAATGCTAACTGTGAATAGGTATTGAGGGTGCATATATATGTAGTAGGTTTATGTAAAATGGCATTGTGTGATTCTAGGAGTGGGGAATATTGTTATTGTTACCTGGGGAATGGTATGGACTAACCAGTCCCCACCCTATAAAAGGGAGTCAGGTGTTTCTAACCCGGATGATGACAGGTTGCATTGTATTTGACTGGCAAAGTGATTGAGAAAAATGGAAGAAATAAAGCCTTATTGAAGGTGCCCTGGACTGGTCTCTACTCATTTATCGCCTTGGCCGCTCGGCACTCTTACAAGTGGTGGGATTTTGGATCGCCTCGCGATGCAGCTGTCACGGTCATCCTCCTCATCCTCCGACGACTCTGATAATACAGGAGGTCTTCTTCTCTTTTTGCGCAGCAGCCATTCAAAGTTCCTGCTGGCTGCTGGCTGCTAGCGCTCCTGCTCCTGATGCTGCTCCTGCTCCTGCTCTCTCTGCCTCCTCTGTCTCTCAAGGATGAAGCTTTTAGTTTTTTCTGACAGCGGAAATTCCACTGAGGAGTCCGTGTCGCCATCCACCTTCTCGGGCGAGGACCCAATAATTATCGGTCCGCTGGCTGCTGCGCCTGCTGCTGCTGGCTGCTGCTGTGGCGGCGGCGGCTGACGTTGGGGCTGGTGTAGTTGCTGGAGTGGCGTGTTAGGGTCCGCCTCCTCGACCGACGGCTCAATAATCATGGGTCTGTCCTCAAACGGCGGCGTCTGCGGCTTGGCCAGAAAGGCTACATCCCAAGTCCTTTGTGGTACTGGCTTCCTGGCTTTCTCGAAGCGGACCTTTTTTGGTCGAAGAGGAACCTGCTGCTGCCATGCCAAACATTTCGGCCATCTTGAATGAGGTGGAAGTGGGAGATGGATAGAAGGGAAGACTGGGAGGGACTATAATGAATGTAATCATGTATGGGTTGTGTATATATTTCTATGCTAAATGCTAACAGTGAATAGGTATTGAGGGTGCATATATATGTAGTAGGTTTATGTAAAATGGCATTGTGTGATTCTAGGAGTGGGGAATATTGTTATTGTTACCTGGGGAATGGTATGGACTAACCAGTCCCCACCCTATAAAAGGGAGTCAGGTGTTTCTAACCCGGATGATGACAGGTTGCATTGTATTTGACTGTCAAAGTGATTGAGAAAAATGGAAGAAATAAAGCCTTATTGAAGGTGCCCTGGACTGGTCTCTACTCATTTATCGCCTTGGCCGCTCGGCGCTCTTACAGGCAGACACTGTAATCACAACAGGTCACTGAGCTGGTAAGACTCAGAGCCATAGAGTAAGACAGAGTTATGACAACTCTGTTCACTTCATGGGGCCAGTCCAATGGCGGTTCTTCTACATAGACTTCTATTGGCAAATAGTGACAAAGGCCTGAACGGAAGTTGACGGAATGCATTGTTGTCTATAGGCTTTACAGAAAACAGCCCGTTCATGTAATTCACTGTACAGTGAACCACGTGACTGGGCTGTTTTCTGCCCCCTCAATTTCGTAACTCTGTCTTACTCTCTATGGCTCTGGTAAGACTCCCTGAAGAAAAAAGTGGAACGTCCGCACACGATATAATTCTGCTCCCCGTCTTTTATATAAAAAGACGGGGAGCAGAATTATATCGTGTGCGGACATTCCACTTTTTTCTTCATTCAGTAATTTTTTGGGTCCAGCACCGTATTCTGAAACTGGGATGTGCATATCGTTTTCCTGCTTTACATCTGGTAAGACTCCCGACATCAATCACAATACCAAATATTTATAAGAGTTAGCAACCTATATTTCACTGAACACCAAAGGGAAATATAGAGGTATATTCCTAGAGGACATCATACGTTTAATCTTGTCTGGGTTAGTAACACTTTCCATGTTCACTGCCAGACCTTCCAATTAATTGCATTAATTGATTGATTCAGACAGAACTACTCATAAATGGCAACACCGCCACATTTCCTCCTTGGGGAAGGGAGATAGATATACAATAAAACCCCCATGGGGAGCATAAATAACAGAGCCCACCGGTGGTGCTGGGGTGGAGGTGGGAGAAAACATCACATACAAATTGGGTGGGCTACAATTGGGTGCTGACCAATTGGGTGGGCTACTTTGTAGCCCACCCAATTGGTCAGCTGACTGCCACATCGGCGAATGACGTGTGGGACTTGCACACACTTATACGCCCACATAGTAACATGTTAACCCCTTGAGTATAGTATACGCCTTTGAGCATGGCATGAACCCCCTCGAGTATGTCTGACTGAACTAACTCTGCAGGCTACGCCTCATTAATATCATCATCAAGTCTCAGATATTACAACAATGTCTGCAACTGTTGATTTACCCCATTCCAGTCCTATCCATTTGGGATAGCAAGCTGCACACATTGAGAACAATATTTATACCAGACAGGGATTTAAAATCAGTTGGCATCTGAATAACTACTAAGCAACTAAGGGTTAGTATTAGGTTGCACAGATATAAGAAATAGTAAAAGAATCATTTTGTGCATTAAATTCAACGTTGAGGGTGGGTAAATTCCTTGCCAGGTCTGTTTCAGTTAAAGAGCAAGATTCAGATTCAGCTTTATTGTCACATCACAGATTTACAAGTAAAAGAGTGGGTGAAATTCTGGAAATTCAGGAATGATCGTATATACTGTAGGTTCCATTTGTCTCTCTGTCCAGAGAGTGTGTGTAACTAAGAGCAGAGCAGGCCGCATGCAGTCAGAGTGGGGATAGGGAAAGGAGAGAAGGAGATGCACCCGCGTGGCCAGGCGGAGACCCAGAGGCGCCAGGAGGCACACGAGACCCAGGAGAGCCGGAGGGACAGAAACCCATGACTCCAGCACTTCAAATCCTGACTGGAATGTCCAGTAAAAATACACCCTCCTAGTCTGACTCTGCATCAGTGGCAGCAGAATGACAGGCAGAGAGTGAAGCAGAGATGGGCAGACCCAGCGGTGCCATGCCATTGTTCCGATAAATGGTGCATTTATATATAGTAAATGGTAAATGGTGCATTTATATAGCGCCTTTATCCAAGGCGCTTTACATAGATTGTGCATTACATTCACCCATTCACACACACATTCATACATTGCATGGCGGAAGCCATGCAAGGTACCAAGCAGCACATCGGGAGCAATTTGGGGTTCAGTGTCTTGCCCAAGGACACTTCGACATGTAGCCAGGAGGAGCCGGGATTCGAACCGCCGACCCATGGATCATTGGACGACCTGCTCTACCTCTTGAGCCACAGTCGCCTCTGACAACCCATTATTCCGACATCCCGTTGGTCCGACTGGCCCCATTACTAACCCTATCCCTAACCCTAAACGCACGCACACAGAAGCCACGTAGTCGGAGTAATGGGATGTCGGAATTATGGGCGGTCCCCGACCCGGCTGCAGGCAGAGGGGTGCAGGGACCAGAACTCAGGAGAGTATAGGTGAGAGAGGTGTAGAGCCGATTTTAAGTATAGCGACAAAATCAAAAGGACAGACAGAATCACATTGTTTTTTGAGGGGGTCAAATTTGTGTATATAACCTACAGCTCAGCAGAATATAGGTTGGTGCGAGATAGTTTATTCGAACTTTATTGCCAAACAATAACAGAGAAGCAAACACATTTAACAAGATGTGGATACGTGCATGCTGCCATTATTCTATTGGTGAGTATACTTATACATACATGCATGTATTAGACATACATTCTGTACGTATGTAGGTAGGTAGGAAGGTGTAGGTATGCCTACAAATATGTACGTACATGCATACGTATGTACCTACTGTAAACACGTATACACAATGTACAAACATGCATATATTCATATTATACATACAGAACATATGTTATTGTATATACAGTATACATATGTATATTCATCTACAATACACACCGACCAAATCAGAAAGTTTATTATTGTACAGTACATACATGTACTGTGTAGAATGGGACAGAAAGTGGAGATCTACCAGACAGACAGATGAAGACATCGTCGACAGAGTCAACCAATTGACAGTTTCCTCTGCAAAAGCACTTATGCTGTCCGTCACTCTGCCAAGGCCACTCACACAATGAAGGACGGCTGTATCCAGGCAACTGCAACTGTCGTAACAGTGCTTGTATTGTATCCGTCAGCCATCAACCAATCACGAGCGCGATCTCACACCTTTAGCCAATCGTAACTGAAGTCACGCGGTGGTTATTCAGCAGAGAGAGCCATTGTCTTGGCCAACAAACTCAGCGTGTCACTGACTGCTGTGCTGTGCTGGCTGTCTGTCTGTGTATTAGTGCGTTTTAAAAGCCATGTGGAAGCCTGTGGTGCAGCAGGTGTTCCTGCGGTATAGCAGCTGCTGCAGACATCAGAACTGATGTTTTTATGTATTGCCGCTGTTAGAACTACCAGCAAAGTGCATGCATGTGCAATGTGCATATGTGTGTAGTATGCATATATGAATGTATGTACGTATGCACATACTGTAGGTCTATGTATGTACGGTATGGATATTCACTCAAGGCACTATTAGCTTCCTATCAGTCACTAACTCTTCCTGAAAAACAAAAACGTTATTTCGGCAATTGCACACAAGAAAAGGTTTTTTA
>NC_136812.1:20846039-20886039 GCF_951216825.1 Electrona antarctica
TGAGAGAGAGAGAGAGAGAGAGAGAGAGAGAGAGAGAGAGAAAGAAAGAAAAAGAAAGAAAGAGAGAGAGAGAAAGAGAGAGCGAGAGAGAGAGAGAGAGAGAGAGAGAGAGAGAGAGAGAGAGAGAGAGAGAAAGAAAGAAAAAGAAAGAAAGAGAGAGAGAGAAAGAGAGAGCGAGAGAGAGAGTGAGAGAGAGAGAGAGAGAGAGAGAGAGAGAGAGAGAGAGAGAGAGAGAAAGAAAGAAAAAGAAAGAAAGAGAGAGAGAGAAAGAGAGAGCGAGAGAGAGAGAGAGAGAGAGAGAGAGAGAGAGAGAGAGGATGACTCCCTGAAGACTGTCTGCTCTAGCATTCTCACAACAGCAGCTGCAGCCTCTCGATAAGAGCCCGTGTGAACAGTCTCACTTTGAGGGAAAAAACACAGTGAACTTCTGGTAAAAAGCAACACACACAAATACCTCCCCCATAATGTCGGTTCCGTTCCAGGACGGCTTCTACAGTGTGAATCAGGTCATTATCAGGTCATTCAAGCAGTAAAACGATCAAAGTATGTTATTTCAGACAACGCCACTTTATTACATTAACTATTCTCAGACTGCAGTCAGAGCGGATGAGTCAATAAAGTGGTGACTTTACCTAGGGCAGATTTACACAGCACACTTATGCGTGTGTTGTGTAGTGGAGGAGTTTGGTTACCGTTAAAGCGGTGCTTCTCAAACCTTTTCATGTCAAGGACCCCCAAAATTATATGAATGTGACCCCCAGAAGCAAGATTTTAGTTAGGGGAAACAGGGGAATGAATGGGGAAGAAAAGGAGGATGAGCAGGGGAGGAAAAACAATGATAGAGAAGAGTCAAAAAGGGAAAAAGAAAAAAAGAGATGGGGGAGTAAAGGAGGCAAAAGAGAGGAGAGAGGTCTATATCATAGGAGCTGTAAAGAGAGGAGAGCTGATGAAGGAGGAGCTGAACAGACTAATGAGTTCAAAGAAAATGAATTGTACATTGTATAACCGGTAACCAGAAATCATGTGCAAAAAAGGCTGGGTGTATATACTTTATATACATCTGACAAGTCAGATTGAACTCTTTTACCGCCAACACAATTCATGGTGTCTGAATTGTGTACTCCAGGACCGCCAGCCAGTCATTTTATATTGGGGACACCTTTAGTTTGAAAGCCGTTTCACTCAGAAACTAAGAGTCGGGAAGTGAATTATCGCTATGTAACAGGTCCCGCGAATGTTATTTAATTCACCTAAAACATACATTTTGTAACCAGGGATCATCGTTTAGAGAAATGAGGCGCAAATCAAGTTTGTTTTGATCCAAAAAGAAGAACTGCGTTCCCATAGACAGCATAAGCCAGCGGAATTTTGACTTCCCTTTTTTTTTATCACACCCAAACTTGAGTGTTATGAGCGCATAGAGAACGCAGTTGCGTGAACCGTAATAAATTTACATTAAAATTGTCGTCAAAAGGCGATTTTGGCGGGGACGGCGTTTGGAACAGGAGGCGTCAAAAGGCGATCTTGGCGGTAAAGGAGTTTTAAGTGAACTAAGGTATTCTCCAAGGTATTTATTCCATAATCAACATACAGTATATTTGATATATGTGTCCATGTCCTACACTCATAATACATATCTGAGCTCTCTTCTCCTTCACTATGACCACGAGGCTAATCAGCCATAGCATAGCAGAATACTATTTCAAGCAGAAAAAGCTTCCCATTGAAATATCTGCACTCTATCTACCTCCAGTAATGCTGTAACTGTATTTATGAATGACCAGCGATATACTGGGCAAGTAGATTTATCCCACAGGATGGGGAGTGAGCAATCCAATACTTGATCTTATTACATTCGGGGCTATTTCCTGATTCCTGATTTGATTAGGAGGCTATTGACCTTGTTGTGGTCCGCAGTAACTCACGTTGTCTTCATAATGTCACTGTTGGGCAGTAACTAGTTACTTTTAATAAATTACTGTAATATTATTATTGTGTAAGGTATTAATATTATTATTACATATTACTATGTAAAAAATAGTACATATTACATTACTCAGGTTTTGTTGGCTGCCTTTTGAAAACATTTAGTTTAAAAGGTCAAGAGAGATTGCTGCCTTACTTTATAGCCTTTTTGGCTGATTGGTGACTCTTATGATTATTATTCTCACAAATTGGATTCAGTTCTAAAAGGGTCTGGCTAAACAGCTTGTGTTGTTGTACATCTCCTTTTTATTGGTGGGGGGGGGGGCAAGGTAATATGTAATATAATTATTACTCTTGATTCCAAGTAATAAGTAATATAATATTAATACTTTTTAAAGAGGAATATGTAAAACGTATCATATTACTCTCCTGAGTAATATAGCCTAACACCGGTCATTAACATGAACAAGAGGTAGCCAGGTTAGTGCAACACATGCTATCACAAAATCACACCAAATACAAAAGATGATATACCGGTATATTAAAAAATATATATTCCATTGATGTACAGTATGGGGGTGTGTGAGACATGTGTCCTGTGTGACTGTGAGTGAATTCTGTTCAGCTTCAGTTAACATACTTAGTGTCACATAAAGGAAATGGTATGGATGGGGCTTTCTATTCTGGGCATCTGCTATGCTTTATGTGTTAATATTAATTCAGCATCATCTCCTTGATGAGACTTGTCCATCGATCAGCCTTCCCAGAAACAACAGGAAGCACAAGTCTCCGACCATGGCTGAGTGTTCAGCCTAACAGTAGGAAGCCTGTGGGCTGTATAAGTGAGTGTTACCGTGCGTGCGTGCGTGCGTGCGTGCGTGCGTGCGTGCGTGCGTGCGTGCGTGCGTGCGTTCATGA
This sequence comes from Electrona antarctica, assembly GCF_951216825.1. NCBI lineage: Eukaryota > Metazoa > Chordata > Actinopteri > Myctophiformes > Myctophidae > Electrona > Electrona antarctica. Next base: position 20,848,884 of record NC_136812.1, read on the forward strand.
CTAGCAGCATGGGGCAGGTGCACTAGCACAGTACACAGTAAAATCCTCAGTGTTCATTTATCCATTTATAATTCCAAGAGTTACAAAGGAACCCTGATGGGTCCATTCGGTTACTGTGCAGTTGTACACTCTCAGAGTTAAATCAGCACTGAGGATTTGAAGAGACAGCCTCTCTCTCTGTGTCTGTTGTGGGTGATTGAGTAGATGGAGCAGTAGAGGGCCCTGCAGCCTGTCAGAGGACAGCTTGCCCCGGGTTAACACAGAGCAGGTCAAGTCTTTAAGGGGTTAACGTTTCTGTGACTGTAAATGCCAGCCTGAAACTGTTCTCTGGCCTTTAGAAAGCTCAGACTCACTAAAGCTCATCCTTGGCATCCTTGACTTGGCATTTTATTACCGTACATTCCCAAGTTGTGCCTATATTTACACATAGTAGTCGTATAACTGTGATGCTCCCTGAAAATAACAGATTTTCAACAGAAAAACTATATATTTTCAGTGGAAAATATGTTATTTCCTCATTATTTTAGGTTTTGTCCATTTGCTTCTCAGTACATTTCAATGCTTTCACTGAATAGCATTAAGATTCTACCTAACACCCAACTCCAAGTTCTAGTTTGTGTCCTAAATGTCACAGGAACAAAACATGACTCAAGTTGTTCTGGTCACCCCTCTTGGTGCCATGGTAACAATGACGGAAGAAATTCAGCTCTGCTCTTTGTGGAAGGAAGGAAGGAAGCTGTCGAAGCATTCAAATTGCAGTCCTAAAATCAACTTTAAGAAGTAGTGACCACGAGGATTTATATTGCATAAGAAACACCATCAAGCATAGCTGTTATGTTTTCCTTCTATTAAGCATTTAATGTATCCAAATTGATTTGGCTTGCTGTTGTGTGAGCAAATGCTCAACTTAAGTCATTCCACATAACAGTACATCTGTACCCTTGGAAGAAAACACTAACAAGGAATATATAATGATTCCCTTTTACAAACGGGATGTTGCTCTTGTCGGGGGAATAATGGGCTGTTCTCTGCTCAATTGAACTGCATACTAATGGAGTGATTATGAAGCCTAATTATCAGATGGCGCTTGTCAAGAAGAAGCTGTGCACGGTTTGCCCGGAGGAGGAAATGCACAATGGAGACAAACTGTTGTTTCTACTGAAAAGCCACTGAGGAACAGGTCTTTGTCATGACAGAGCGAGTGAAGGGTGCATGCATGGGTTTATTTATTGCAAAACAACAGCCATAGAGGATAACTGGACGGAAATGTATTTAAATGTATGTGAACCCAATATTTAGTTATTTCAATATGACTTGAATATGGAATTTGCATCAGGTGGCATGTGCACAGCCTGTTTCAAAAGCAAACTAACTTACAGTACCAGGCAGTATAAAAAGTGGACTATATATATATACACGACTCGGAGCCAACGTTTAAACAATACTTGGTTATTATTATCACGTACCATGAATACATTAGCCCCATGCTGAGTTGCATAGGAATTATATGCATATTTCCCTCAGGCCAGCATAAATATGGTAGTAGGGATGTTTAATAGGAGGTGTTGAGATTGTCATTCTTGACACACCACACCACACCAACAACAACGGAGACACTTGGACTTTCCAACAGCTGCACAACAGAGAACAATGTTAATGCTGTGAGTGTGTCAACACTAGTGAAGGTCAGTTCAGTTGACTAATCTGCAAGCTTGTTTATACTGTATATCATATAACTAGATAATATGTCTAATTATTTTGCCTACGGTATGCTTGTAAAAATTAAGGAGAAAAAAAAGAAAGAAAACGATATATTTATATTTTAGCTGTCAGTAAAATGTACACTTTTGTGAAGACAGAGCTTTAGCATATTTCAAATATCATACACTGTTAATAATTCAACATTTAATATGAAAACAGCAGGCTGTCCAGGCGGGAACAATAATCTGTGAATTATTGATATGTCTCTCTAGCCTCCTGTCTGTCTGTGGATTAGAAGAAACTCTTATAGAATGAAGGAGAGGAGAAATCATATCGCTGCCAAATGCCAATATCATTCTGCCCCCTGAATGGATCATCCCCTGACCTCCAATATATTACACTCACTGACTGTATGGTTTCATATTGCTGCATGCCACGTTTGGAAAGCAATAGAAGGGATCATATCCAAATACCTGTTCTTCCCTGGAAAATAATACAAGTGTACCTGTATGCTACAAGCCCACAATTTCAGATTCTCATTCTAATCGCTCTAGTGTGCAGCACAGCCGATGAGCCTATACAGTAACTCAGGTAGCTGTTCTGCCTTGTCCTTCAAACGACCATTACCCTTAAAGTGTGAAGAGTGAAGCATACAGCTTGAACAGTTTAACTGATATTTCTTTTATATTTCATGTGAGCCAAAAGTCAGCAAAACAAAAATCGAATATCCCAAAGGCTCTGTCATTCTCTGTCATTCAATTAGCATCATGCAGGCATGTCAACTCTTTCCGCCTCAGTCTTTTCACCACTCTGTCTTTCTCTCCTTGCCCTCACTTAGTCTCTCTCCAAAATACCAAACACAAATATGATAATTAACTAGCAAGCATACACGCACAAACGCATGCACGCACACACAGGTAGGACCACATGTATGTATTTGCTCTGACCCCATGGGGCGAGACACAATTTAAACTAGACAATGTTTCCATCCAATAGCTAGTTGGAAATAGATCCATCTGCTGCCAGGTGGAGTGCCTAGTCCTGTAATCGTATATACAATCTGTCTAGGGTTCATATGTAGCAATCCACGGATGAGGTGAGAGATCTGTGCTCGGTGTGCTCGGTATATTTTCCACATGATTTCACGACTGTGAACCAATCAGCTTTCAGTCTGCCCTGTCAGTCTCCCTTGAGAGTGTATGCAGCAGTTTGCCACTTTGAAGGACACCGATTTCTGCTACACCGCACTCACTTCCCTGACACAACCGTCTAGCGAACAATATACACAGTAAAATCATCTGTGTTCATTTTGGGACTATATTTACACTAAATGGACACTGTAGATTTTACTGTGTAGTGCTACATGATGCATACAATTATTATGCACGCAAACTGCTCAATGGAAAAATGACAAAGTAATTATTTTTACCCATTTGATTTAGTTTAATTGACACTATTTTAAGTTGGTCTTGAGCACTGCAATCCCAAAATGATAACATGAATTGAGATGACGTTTAACAAACAACATAGGGAAGCAATAGCTATGAGTGGGATTTGTAATTAGCAAGGCTAATTGTGGTACCGCTACGCATATGATGAACACATTCTCATGTCGCTGCATTTGTTTACAGTAGTTAAATGAGAGCAGTGGGTATGTAATAATGCCTGCTACGCATATGATGAACACATTCTCATGTCGCTGCATTTGTTTACAGTAGTTAAATGAGAGCAGTGGGTATGTAGTTGTACTAATGCCTGCATGAGTGGATTCACAGTACAAAGAGAGCAGAAATACAGCATATGGACCTGCTGTCATCACCTATAGCTCACAATCACACCCACACCCCCTATAGTCACTCCCAGTACTCTGTGTGTCTCTGCATACTCTCTGTGTGTGTGTGTGTGTCTCTGCATACTCTGTGTGTGTGTGTGTGTGTGTGTGTGTGTGTGTGTGTGTGTGTGTGTGTGTGTGTGTGTGTGTGTGTGTGTGCGTGCGTGCGTGCGTGCGTGCGTGCGTGCGTGCGTGCGTGCGTGCGTGCGTGCGCAGCCAGCTCAGAACAGCCTGCCGTGTGAAATGATAAAGAAATACCTACAAAGACAGACACAGAGCAGAGACAAGGTCACATCTCTATTCTGCTCTACCCATCACAAAATCTCTCTTTTCTTTATTCCCTCGTTCCATCTATCAGTCTATACCCATCACATCTCACTTTTCTTTATTCCTTTCCACTGTCATCTATCAGTCTATCCATCACAGTATATCTCTTTTCTTTATCTCCCCATTTCTAAGTCTATCCATTACAGCATCTCTTTTCTTTATCCCTCCATCTATCAGTCTACCCATCACAGAATCTCCCCGCACCATCTATCAGTCTCTTTGACTACTCTTTTACAGATCTGACGACACAGACAGCAAACTATGAGCAAACTATATAATACAATAAATATATAACACAATATTTGAAATCCTCTGATGTAACCGTGACATTTTAATGTAATTCAGTTACTAAGTTAGTTAGTATTAACAAATCTGTCAACTAAGTCATCCTAGTGTGTGAACACTGTTGCAGTTTGATGAGTGCTGACATGCAGCCAGCTAAATGAAATGCTACATCAGTGACATACAGCACGTACGTAACATAATTGATCCGCTGGCATGCAGCCAAAGGTGTTGATCGGGGCTTCGTGTTGCCAATGAATTCTTCAACAGTAACTCATCACACAAGACGAAGATATTATGGTCTGAAATCCCAAATAACACTATAGGCAAACATACCCTCACCCCAGAGACCCGGACAGCTAATCTATGATTGATCAGATTCACAGCCTTCATCACATTCACATTCTGGCCGGCAGCCTAATGCGTACTATGTAAAGATCACTGCTCCCCAGTACCAAAAGCATGTACTGTACGTGATGTCTAGATTAGTCGTTGGCAAACAGCCAATTCACATGATGAAATACACATTTGGTATTGAGCCGTTGCAGTAGTGCAGTCGTCTCATTAGAATAATATTGTGTGTGAAATGAAATGAAATGAAATTATTACTATATTTACCCAGGGTATCTGGGCTAAGCTCAAGAACTTGTTTCCAGCCAGGCCCTGCTCATAGAACATTTCATCGTAGTGGTTCAATGCCTTGTTCAAGGGCACTTCAGCGGTGGTAATTTTAACGTGTCGGACCGCTGATTCTGAACTGGCGACCTTCCGGTATCAAGACGGCTCCGCAATCCGTTCGGCCACCGCTGCCAGAAAAGCATTCAGTGCTGACAGACTGACAGACAGCAACTTGATCTCCTACACAAATTCTCCCAGACATGGGCCCTGACAGTGAACCTAACTAAGACTAAAATCATGATATTTCAAAAAAGATCCAGCCGCCTAAACATCAGCAGCACAGCAGCACAAAATCTAGAGAGATGCCCCCTCAGCCAGCTGGTCCTGGAACTCAACACAAACAGAGCCACCAGATAGAAAACCTATTGGACTAAGGCAAATTATAAAACAGCAAAAGGAAAACTATCTGGCACATTGGAAAGAAGCAACACAAAAGCAGAGTAAACTAGAATGCTATCTGGCCCTAAACAGAGAATACACTGTGGCAGAATACCTGAGCACCGTAACCGACCCAAAACAAAGACAAATCTTAACACCCCGAACGCCCAGGGTTAATTAATCCATTAAATCATAGCGCCCAGCGATTTATAGCAGTAGAGCACATTTAACGACGGACTGGATGTTATCCCGGATCTGGCTGAAGTAGCTAGATGTAGCCAAAACACTCTTGAGGCGATCGACAACAACGGGAGGTATGATTCATTTTATCGTCTAACACATGATCTTTTCTTAGAATTGGACTTGTCCTTGCAGCAACTAAAGTTGCCCTGTGTGAAAAGTCTTCCCTTCTAGACAATAAGCTCTGCCAAAAGCCATATGAATAATCTCCCGTTCTAAAAATAATACACCCTCCATTAAACCCTCCTATTAACACCCCCGGCCTCTGGACCAAACCTTGACACGGCCCACCCCCACTTTCCTACGCTACTCCTCTTCACCATCACCTCCATTCAGGCAAAATGTAATTCACAGATGAATAATGGATGGCTGGATGGAGACTTTCATCCGTCAAGGTTCTCTCTCTCCTCCCCCCCTTTTCTTTTTGCATGGTAAGGCGGTAGTGCTAATGCAGAGCATCATGCATTGGCGATGAGCCCAGAGACCTCCCACTTGGCCTGTTTGTTTGTCTGCTGTCCAAAGGCTCTCTCTTTCTCTCTCTCTCCCTCAATCTCTCTCTTTCTGTCTCCCCCTTTGTCCATTGCCGGTCCCATTCCATTTATCCTTACTTGACCTCTTAGCTCCTTATTCCTGCATCCCTCTAATCGCAGGGTACTGCTCTTTTTTATTATTTTTATTTAACCTTTATTTAACTAGTAAAAACACATTCTTTTGCAAGTGGGAATTGGCCAAGAGGCAGAAACAAAATTACACTTCAATGCTACATCGTACATGTCAAATTTACACAACAGCCAAATAATACATCAAGAAACCTATATACAAAGTATACAACAGATCTCCAACAATGGTACACTAACAATGACGAAGAAATTGTGCAATTACCGTTCACCTCTTTCATCCTATATTACCTCATTTTTCCCCTGACCTTGGGAGAGCATGGTCCCAGGTTGGTGTTGACGCCCCCGCCCCCCAGACTAATCAAATTGCCAATCAGAACGACCCCCTTGTGATGTATACTCAGGGTCGATTCTAAACCAATATGTTATCAATCTCATTTCAGTCAATGCTTGAGATGAACTGAAGAAAAAAAAGGTGTGTGTGTGTGTGTGTGTGTGTGTGTGTGTGTGTGTGTGTGTATACAGTATATATATATATATCAATCTTATCAATCTAATCAAAAATAAAAACAGTTCGAATAGAGCTCTAATTGTGTATACAATATTCATGCCATAAGCCTCTATTTCTTTCTGGTTAATGATTCTGTTTCCTCTCCTAGAAATACTAATGCTCTGGGGGAGAAAAACACATACAAACAAATCCTCATCCCAGAATGTGTCTGGGAAAAGCTCATGTAGTTTATCTGTCACACACAAACTTTCACCTGTTTCAGATTCCCTAACACAACAGATGATTCATATTATGTTTACAGTTGCTTGTGCCAAACATCCACCATTCAGGCGGCACCAAAGGAACCATCCTCTCACAAACGCCCAGCAATTAACATAGGCCGTTAGTGGGCGTGAGTGACAGCTTGTGAAGCTGCCCATCAATAATGGAGCCTGGCGGCCAGTGGCGGGAGACCCTGGCTGCTAGGCTACTGACCTGTCTGCCCATCCAGCTGTCTCTCGTTTCTGTGCTGTTCAGTCAGATAACTCACAAATAGATTTAACAAATATTTATTATAGAATGAGAATACAAGTGTGCATAATATTTTATCTTGGTGATCGGATCGGATTTTCTCCCTGCTCGGCACAATTAAACACCATCATTAAATATTACGAGCAGGGAGATAGATATACAATAACAACCCCCCATGGGGAATAGAAATAGCAGAGCCCACCGGTGGTGCTGGGGTGGCCGTGGGAGCAAACATCACATAACAACCAGGAACCATATGCAGAAGGAAGGCAGGAAGATCATGCAGTCTAGGAGAGCTTAAATACCCCGCCCAATTGGTCAGCTGACTGCCACATCAGCGTATGACATGTGGGTCTTGCAAACACTGAATACACCCACATAGTAATGCAGCATATTAACCCCTCAAGTATATGTATGCGCCCTTGAGCACAGCATGAAGCCACTCGAGTATACCTGACTGAACTAACTCCACAAGCTACGTATCATTTCTCTTTTTGGTTTTCTTTTTTGCTTTTTTGCTCATCTAACTCTGCAGGATGAATGAATGAATGAGTGCCTGACCTATGTCTGTCTTTCTCCTCTACTGGCAGTGGTTACCAAACAGTGTTCAGAGGGATTTTGCGACAACCACACATATTGAAATATACAAAACTATATGCACTCATTTCCCAATACAGAGGCAGATCTAAAATAAATGTGGTATTTTAACCACCTTAGCCCTAGTGGCAGTATTTTAGGCATTATAGGTGAAAATATTTAATATCTTTCATTATTTGTATTATTATTATTACAATAATAATAATAATAATAATAATTATTATTATTATTATTATTATTACTGCCTATCCTACCGATTTGACGCTGGACAGTGGACACAGCACTCCCTTGGGTCGTCGGCTACACATGCACCAAGTTTGAAGTCGGTCAGACGGTCTATACGTAAACTACACATGCAAACGTACAGCCGGACAGACAAACAGATATTTCGCAAATGTATAGTAGTAGTAATAGTAGTAGTAATTTTCTAAAATAGTAGATGTACAAGCTCACAAAGCACCACAAAATGAACTTGTAGATGGTCTATTTTCAATATGTGCCTTATTTTGAATTGCCTTGGGCACAAAAAGTAACCACTGCTGTACATGTAAATGTTTCTCTCTGCTTTTCCAATTTCCTGGTATAGAGGGTATGCGCATGACATCATCATCATACCCGGACGATATGCAGTAATGCCTACTGAGTGGCAAAAAACTACTTTCTGGCCTTGACAGCCCACACATCCAAACAGAAATCTGATTGCATTAAACAACGTTAAATAACATTAAACTCACTTTTCCACTCACTTTGCCACTCGATTTGCCATTCACTTTATGCATTCGCATACCCTCTATTGTGTGTTGTAATCCCATGGCTGCTGTGGCTGGGGAGACTTGTTGTCTTTTTTGCATTTGTTCTGCTGTAGAGGGTTTTGAGGTTTTAAATTAGCACTGTGTGGATCAAATTGTAACCGACCATTAGTTCTCTGCTCAAGCCGTAAAACATCTCTAACTCACCAGTGTGACAATAAAATCATAGATTTTGAAAAATAAATCAAAAGAAAATGAGTATGTGCAAGAGTGCCTTAGTGGCTAATCCAGTAAACTGACCACCTATCTGCAACAACACAGGCTTGATTCCCAGGCAGGAATCCGTGGGAATCTGCCCGCACCTTCATGGTTTTCTTTGAATATCTGTCCTAATATATCAATAAAAAGGATGGCACATTTCTATCTTTTTTGGAGGAAAAACAAATCAATAATGTCTACAATGAAACATGTCATCTGCATTCTGTTCCACCCGCGGTTTGAGGACCGCCTCCTAGAATAGCCAACAACAGTATAAAGAACAGCGTCCACGCCAGTGGAATGACAATCAGTATCGTAACAGCAGTCTTCAAAATAGCCTCCCATCATGTAAAATGGTGGACAGACAAGCGAGCGCCACGAATCACAGTGGAAACCAGCCAAATAAGCGCTGTCTAAAAAGACTTAGTAGATCAGAGATGATTCATGTGGCTGCGTTCATTACACAGATTACGCTAGCGCAGCATGTGTACAGAGTACAGACCCTCGCACACATAAACACACACAGGAACATATTCATTAAAGGGATATTTCACTTTCAAAAAAACGTTTGGTCATTTCATCGTCTACTCTAGGCTCATGTGAACACCCCAGACAGTTTTTAAGTTCAGTATTTGGATATTTGATATTCATTTTAGCTGCCCCACCCCCTTCCTATACAAACCCATTGTAACTTCAAACTCTTAACCATGATAGATTCATCGAGAACACCCGTCCTTATTTCTGTTGACTGATATTGTCCTTCTAATACATGAGGGGGCCGTGGTCTTTCATTTACTGTTTTCATTATTCATAAATACTGATACACAAAGACCCACCCACCTCAGAGATCAGCAACATTATAAAAATCACATAAACATAATTGTCTGGGTGAAAATCACTCGGGTTTAGTGTTCTAGGGTTAAGAAGTTCCACTGGTTCTTGTTAAAGGAGTCCTGGCAGAGCTCATGGTAAAAAGCGCACTATAGTATTAGTAGCAGTATTAGTAGTAGTATAGTATTTTGTAGGGCATACGTGGTTAAATTCTATTCTATTCTATTCTATTCTATTCTATTCACAGCTTTATTTACTCCAATCCCAGCAACAGCACTGTTGAGCTTGTGTTTGACGCAGTATGGTAATGTCAGGCAGGCTAATTGGCCGAGGCTGCTCTCTCAGCAGGCTACAAGCATCTCTCGCTCCGGGCTCTGATAAGAGCACAGCCTCTCTCTGGACCACCTCCACACAGGGAGTCTGGCTGAGACCGCTGCTGTCAAACACAATGACACACACATCCAGGCACAATGGGAAGAAAAAATATATACACACAAAGTTTGCACACACCGTAACACTTGTGCAGGCATACACATGTCTATGCACAAGATGCGCACACAAAGACACACACCGCGTGTCCTGATACCCGTTAATCACTGTCTCAGCAGTTTGACGTTGAATGAGAGACAGATACCCTGAGGCACGTTGTGCCAGTGCCTCTTCAGAGCGTGTTGTATAATGAGATCGTCAGTCTAGTCTCTGGGCTCTGGGCTGACTGAGTTCATCTGGAGACACGGCTGGAAGGACTGGGTCTGGGGCAGGTCCTGGACATGATGAAACTACAACTAGGCTATATGCAACAAAACAATGCAAATTATGTGGCTTGCTCTCAACAGCTAATTTGTACTTTGTGTTTTTGGCATATAAATTAGTAGCTTATAAATTAGGGTAGGCTAATTCATACAGCATGCAGCAGCCAGAAAATGTCCAATTTGAGAGGAGATTACTCTATATTTGATTTGATTACTATTATTTTTACAAACCACCAACTATGAACTTACAACTTTCCCACCAAAATCTAAGCCCAGATTGATTAGAGAGAGGGCCACCATTATACTTCTAATTTTGAATTCCTTTACTTAACCACTTAAACTCTCTAGTCTAGAGTCTAAACTGGACCTGAGATGGCTCTGTACTTAAAAATAGCCAATCCACAAGCTCACAGTGCATCGCATTGCAAAGCATTGAGAGCTTGTAGGTCGCATTCAATCAACTGTATGGAGCTTGCCAGCCAGGACTCAAATGAAACATAAATACAGAAGCACCGGAAATACAATGTCAGATTGATAGTACAAATGTAAACTTATGAATCGACATACTTATCCTTATTGATGATTCATTCACTTACATCACATTCATCCATCCCTAGCTGAGGATTTGCCTCAGAATCTCATCCTTATTCCTTACTGGTCCCCTGAGCTGTGAGTCAATATCTGAATCCCTCCCCCTCCACAGACAAGAGTGTGTGTGTGTGTGTGTGTGTGTGTGTGTGTGTGTGTGTGTGTGTGTGTGACTGTGTGTGTGTGTGTGTGTGTGTGTGTGTGTGTGTGGTACATAGAGCCCCACCCTGCCTTCATCCCTATGTGAATCCCACAGTGCTACTGGTACCACGCTCTTACAGGCCCCTCTCATCCCCCCGGTCAGCTACTTAGACAGATAGCATCACAAAGTAGCATCCTCGATCAGACAAGACTGGCCATGTGCACGGTGCACCACAGCTGAATCACAAAACCACGCCAGAATGAATGAGTCCACAAATGCATGACTTTGTGAATGGACAAGTCACGATGCATGACCTCATCCCTGCAGGATTAACAGGGTTCAATATTAAACAAGGCCTCTAGTCTATGGCATGCTTTGTAATGTAAACAGTAAGGGAAACTGTTACACGTACACACATACAGGACAAGACGTGTGCACACAGTACACACGTGTCGTGTGCTAGAGCTTAATCAGGCCTGGGCCCAAAGCCTGACAAAATTCCACCCCGCAATACCTTTTTTAAATGACACGGAAATTTTAGGAGAAAAACAAATTAATCAATAACAGGATTCTACCTGTTTCCAAATGTCTTTATTTATGTAAACAGCTCGGAACAAATATATATTGTATACATGAGACATGAGCCCATGAAGTATGTGAGGAATAAAGAGAGTCGACTCAAACCCTTTGGGTCCCGTCAGGTTCGGGCGGAGAATTTAAGCTCTAATGTGTGCACGCACGCACACATCCACACATCCACACACATCCGCGCACGCACGCACGCACGCACGCACGCACGCACGCACGCACGCACGCACGCACGCACACACACAGAGATTCCTCGCAAAGCGGTATGCTTATTATCTGAGGCCATTGTTCTCTGATCTCTGTAATAATCAGTGAGATAATTGAATTAGACTGTGGCATAACTCGATCTATCTGTTGGAACAGGAGGTGGCCAGGAACACGACCCAGCTGTTGTCACTGTTGTCTTCCTTCCGGCAGGTCTCAACTGCAATGCACACGCAGAGAGACAGAGCTGGTTTCACTGACAGCTACAACAGCACCCATGCAGGAACAGAGGCCTCTGACCACACGCAACAAAGGACCTTAACGAGCCACTGTGAAAGGTGTAGAACCATTAACCACTTTTTTTCCTGGTGCCACTATTTTGGGGCGAGTCATTATAAGCAAATATTTTTCAGAACTGTGATGCGTTGTGAGCTTGTAGATATTTACGTTTTTGGTTTTCATAAAACTATATGTAAAGATAATAATAATAATTGAGTATAAAATAGGGCTTATAAGTGGGGTGCGTGTGTGCGTGAGTGTGTATCACAGCAAGCTCTTTTAATCACTGTACAGCCAAATCTGGTACCAGCTGAATGAGCAATTAGTTAAGTGCAATGGAAATAGATGAGTGTTTTCTCTGTAGTCTTCTCCTGCATGGAGAGGCTGTGTGTAGGTGAATGATTGGATAATGGATGCTTCAAATAAAGGAAGAATGGGAATGTACTGCGTACCGCTGCATAGCGCACCAGGAACGGACACAATCTCATTTAACTATTTTGCTAAGAAATAAATTAGCAACAGTAATAAAATAGTAAATAGTAACAAATATAATTATTAAGCAATTATTCCTGAAGAGAGAGCAACCCAGGGTTTTATGACATTTCTACACTAGTTTTTTTTTCTAGTTATAACATGCACTACAGAATGAGTACAGTATTTTCTGCCTTTAGTACAGTAGATTGACAGAAAATGGGGAGCGAGAGTTGGGGAGTGACACGCAGCAAAGGTCGTCGGGAACTCGGGATCTGGACTCGAACCTGTTACACGCTGTCAGGTTATCAGCAGCCTATCCGGACTTCTAAGCCAGCCGTCCGGGCCAATGTGACCAATACTGTATTTGACCCTTGACAAGACCTGAACCACACAATGGCCAATTTCACTCCTCTCACACCAGGCACATTGCTGCCGTGCATGACTATCTATTCTAGACTTTCTGACAGTCATATTTTATGGGAGACCCTGACCGAGCCCTTTGAAGTGCTGTATTTTCTGTACACTGCCTGTCTACTGTATAACTCAATCAGGTAACGGAAGGCCAGCCAGAGAGAGAGAGAGAGAGAGAGAGAGAGAGAGAGAGAGAGAGAGAAAGTATACTGTAAGCCTGTAAATTGTCTCCCCCAGGCAACGGATAGCTACGTTCTCCGAATACCAAAGACCCTTGCTCTCCAACCAGACTGGGACAGGGGGGAGAGAGAGAGAGAGAGAGAGAGAGAGAGAGAGAGAGAGAGAGAGAGCGGGGGAGTTATGATTGAGAAATTCACCCATTGAATCAGATCAACGTAATTAGTCTTTCACTGAGGGAGCGGATTTAATTATATTATCAACGTTTAAATTTGATCAGATTTGACAGTGAGTTTTGAGAAAGAGAAAGTGCTGAGGTAAGGCAGTATTTTATAACAGCTGGTAATCTTGTTTCTCTTATGAAAGGCAACGAAATGTCAGCCACGGAGAGACTATTACTATTGTTGCTGTTTCCATTACAGTCTCCAATGTTTTTCTCAAAACACAGAACCGATTCTCCTTAACCACATGAACCCTAACATCCATATTCTGAGCTTGTCACAGTAGGTGAACATTCAGCAAGAATAGGTGAGCGTAAACTGAAAACTGATCTTGGTATATACCTTCTCTGCAGCTAGGTCTTCAAGATGGTTTGTTCCCATAAGTATAGGACTTATGAACAAGCAGGCCCCATCTATCTATCTATCTATCTATCTATCTATCTATCTATCTATCTATCTATCTATCTATCTATCTATCTATCTATCTATCTATCTATCTAGCCTTTTCGACGAGGAGATACGGTGTAGAGGGGGGAAAAGGAGGGGACCAAGTATGGACCCCTGGGGGACCCCAGCAATTGGAGCATAGTGGTTATGGTTTCATCCTTCTCTCATGATGTGTCACTGCCAACATGCCTTTGTATATTCTTCACACCAGGCAAGCTGTAAATGCCAAATGAACACATGCCATAACAGAGACAAGTATTCTATTGACTGATCGATTGATCCTGTCTCAATTTATAAGATCCCCTCGCCAGACGTGACGTGAAAAGCTATATTGACCTACGATCGCAACACAGACTGTGGACGGGAAGTGATTTATCAGCCATGCACCTGGAGCCCACCAGTCATGGCTGACACCCTCAGGAGAGCAGTGCTTACAAGCATGAGAGACAACTCATACGTTATCAGTGACAAACACACACGCTTCAAAGGGTGCCTATACAGCATGCATGCAGAGACAATTAAGCACAGCAGGAAACACACATGTCATGTACGTGTACGTCAGTGGTTCTCAGAGTGGGGTTTGTGGACCCCCAGGCGTCCTCATGAGGGTGACAGGGGGTCTCCGACAAAATTGATTAACTTAATATAGCAATGAGCATCACAGTCATTTCATCCCCTTTATTCATATTTTATACGTTGGCTATTAAAAACATAATGTGAAGTGAGCTGTGGGGGTTGTAATGACCCCTCCTTCCTGGCCTGTGTGTGTGTGTGTGTGTGTGTGTGTGTGTGTGTGTGTGTGTGTGTGCGTGCGTGCGTGCGTGCGTGCGTGCGTGCGTGCGTGCGTGCGTGCGTGCGTGCGTGCGTGCGTGCGTGCGTGCGTGCGTTGACCCCAATCAGCACCGTAATGTGAAGAAGATAGAAAAACGCAAAATATTCAAATTGAACACAAATCTTCTCTTCTAGGGGTCCCTGGCAAAATATTAGAGATGGGGGTCTGCGGCCAAATACATTTTGGGGGTCCTTGACCTTGACACGAAAAGGTTTAAGAACCAGTGATGTACGTCACACACATGTACACATATAAACATACACATATAGCACATCCTTGCACGTGCACACGCAGTAATATCCCAAATGTTTTCTGTTTCTGTACCTGCCCACACTCTCCTTCCTACTGGCCCATTGTAGTTCAGCTAAAGTGCTCCACAGACACACAGACATTACAGCATACAACATACTATATGCCTAAATCTGGTACACCTGACTCAGAGCTGAGTCATTCTTCCATACAGACTCTGGGATTGTGGATAACATCTTTCTCAGCCCTGGATGCGACCTAGCTTTTCCTCCCCGGGTGGTACTGGCTGGAAGGAACGCCGCAGCTTGTGATTGGGTGAGACAAGCCTTCAGTGGGGTACTAGGGAGTGCTCCGCTGTGTTCATTGTAGAGGGGTGGTGAGGATTTACTATTCTGTGCCTATCGGGTTGCAACTCGAACGTCGCTGAGTCGGCTCAAGCGAACTTCCCAATGTTCGACACGGCAACTCGCTCGGTGGTGTCTCTCGTGGCTCAAGTTCGCGCCTCTATCGTGGTCTAAATGCCCTACACACACACACACACACACACACACACACACACACACACACACACACACATTCACTTAAACTCTGCTCAGGTGCACTGCAACATCCGGTAGGTATCCGTTGATTTAACCTCAAAGTCACAGCACAAGTCGTGCTGCACAGGTCTAATTCACGGCGCATAATTAAGCAATCAGCACGACGGTGGGACCACCTTCAAGCCACACACATTGGAAGCAGAGCTTAAAAGGACTATGGTCTGGTATCATACTGTATATAAACATAGATCATCTCCAATTATTAAAGTCTCTATTTTTAGACTGCGTTTGTTTACATTTTGTCATTTTGTTGGTGCTATTGCAGATTCTATTTGTCCAGATGCCAGACCTCCAGGGGACCTTAGGGGGGTTCCAGGGTGTTCCCAACTGAATCATATCTACAATAGTTAGACAAAGACATGAAATGGACCTTCTGAATTGGAGTTAATTTGTACACTCTCCGAATTAAATGAATATAGATGATTTTACAGTAGACGTTTCAGCAATGTGTCTCGTTGCTGTATTTGCTGTCAACTCCACCACAAGCTTCCTCCAAAATGCTAATTTCCAACTGCCCTTTAGAGGCAGAGATCGAGATTCCACATGAAACTCCTGCAAATAAATCCAGCGCAAAGGCCTAATCTTTTTCAAAATGTTATCATGCGTTCTGTTATTTGCATGATCCTCATTTAAATGCATAAAGGACAGAGATGCTTTTTGTGATGACACACAAGGTGCACTTACTGTATATAACATGCAAATGGCATTTTCAAGCCAGTGCATCTGCTTGATAAATAACATGCATCTTTTTAGCCTAGTATGCATCCAAATGAGGTGAAACCCTTCAGAGTTAAATTAACACTGAGGATTTTGCAGTGTGGAACTGAAATCTTTAAGTGAGTGGCAGCTCTGTCAGGAGCATGCCAGATAACACTGCACACTCTGTGACTACATATGTGCACACAAGCGCATAGACGCGTGCACGTACACCCGTTTGCACGCCATGCACGCATGCACACACACACATACATTTCCAAACATACTGTACATTTTATACTAAGTGTCCAATTTGCAACCACAAAACTGTGTTCACTAAAACCACACCTGCTGTATGTCAAAAGCATACTGTTTACGTTGGTTCTCCCCCATCCTGCCCTCCTAGCAGGCTGATGCCAGAGATTAATTATAGCCGGATTCCTTCCTTATCTCAGTTCTGTGCTGCGCTGCACCAGCACTGTGCTGGACAATGAACCACAAACGTTCCTGTTCTAAGCCGTTGGTCAACACAATTTGACCTGCATCTTAGTTTTTTTAACCCACCCGCCGTGCCAACAGATGGGTTTGCCACATCATAGGTTGCGGCACTCAATGCTTTGTGTCAAATTCCACCATAGCACTACCAGTTGACTGAGGTGTGATTGAGTCCGAGGGAGAAGGATGAGTGATGAGCACTTAACAGTGATTTCCATCTATATTTAGACAGACTGTTATTCTGGGGATACCCAGACACGCCCAGGGCAGAGGGCACTGCATGGGTACAGCATTATATGTGACAGTGAGTGTACTATACTGTATATCTGCATATTTGTGTGTGTCCATGTGTGTAAGTGCAGTAACTACTCCAAGAATCAAACTGATAAAAAATTACTTGAACATGTTTCAACAGCCAAAATAATGTCAAACGTAAGCACCCCTCTGAACACAGGCTACGCACTACGTTAAGCATGCACTTGACTTAACCGGTCACCAAACTTAATTTGCTAGCAAATTATGTTTGGCTGTTACGAGTGGGAATGGATTGTACCGGTCCATCAATGAAATACTTCTGAAAATTAACAAGCTTTAAGCGCTGTAAAAAAGATATTTGAGTGTGGATGTCCCGGGAGAGCTACAGAATGAAGAGGGTAACTGTGACTGCACAATACCATTGTTTATGACTTCCTCTTTCTGTATAGGCTATAGCTATAGGCTATTCTATCAAATATAGCCTTTATTAGCCTATATCCTTACCATTACCAGTAAGACGCCCTGAGGGCGAGAAGCGAATCCGCCTGGGTGACGGCAGACGTGTGTGTGTGTGTGTGTGTGTGTGTGTGTGTGTGTGTGTGTGTGTGTGTGTGTGTGTGTGTGTGTGTGTGTGTGTGTGTGTGTGTGTGTGTGTGTGTGTGTGTGTGTGTGTGTGTGTGTGTGCGTGTGCGTGCGTGCCTGAGACAGGGAGTTTCCTTACCCTCTATGGATGGAGCTTGGTCCTGTGCAGCATACAGCATGTCCTTGAAAGCCTGATGAAGCAATAAGACAGAGAATCACTGGTGGGTTTATCAGCTGTCTGTAATCACTGACCTGGCCATGGCTTCTAGCATCCCAATCTGTCTGTCTGTCTGTCTGTCTGTCTGTCTGTCTGTCTGTCTGTCTGTCTGTCTGTCTGTCTGTCTGTCTGTCTGTCTGTCTGTCTGTCTGTCTGTCTGTCTGTCTGTCTGTAATCACTGACCTGGCCATGGCTTCTAGCATCCCAATCTGTCTTCAATGGGATGTTCAGTATAAGTGGTTGTGATAACAATTGGGTAGCATATTTCAGTGTTTCCCAAATAGTGGGTTGGAACATGGAACCCATTTACACATTATGGGTTGCGAGTAAAGAAAAAGTATGTGTACTACATTTAAATATGTATTATTTTCAATACAATTACAAAAAATAATCTGATGTTTTTCATAACTAAACCTAACATTTTTATAATTTTATAAATAAATACAAAAATAAATATTTTTTTAATAAATTGTAAAAACGTTTAAGTAGTAGTGAACAATCCTGTAAATAAAGGTTGTTCCCAGCAATGGAAGGTGGGGCTGGAATTCTTTTAAATGTGTTAAAATGTACTGTACATTGAATGGAAACATGTCAGTACACGAAGATGTACACATTACAGTAAGGGGTGAGCCACCATGACAGGGAAGGATAGTCTTTACTGTAATTAAACATAACGGTTAGAAACACTGTATGCTTTTACAGTATTAACCATCTCTGAGATGGTTTGATGGTTTGTGGCTGATTGATGGCTCTGAGAGCCATCAATCAGCCACTAACTTGTTGACCATGGGTAAATTAGGATAACGACTGCACAACAGCTATTAACATAATGAACATAATGAACTGTGGACCGCACAACAGCTATTAACATAATTAACTGTGGAATTGTTAATTGTCTAGTTTCAAGATTATACAGCTTGGTATGACAATATGAATGATTGGATGAATGGAGGCACTGAAGACGATCTGGAGTTAGCCTTCAGTACATCAAACATGATTGTGGTGACAACATTTAGAGCCAGGACAAGGAAATCATTAGATTGAAAAGATTGAAAAGATTTAAAATGAATGACATTGACAGAGATAGATCATAGTACTGAAACTGAAAACTGACACAATTTTCTTATCATACTGCACATCTTTCTAAACGGAAGAGATGGACAAAGATTGACAAGAGTCAGTGACAGAGTGAGGTGAGTGAATGTGTGCATGCGTGCATGCGTGCATGCGTGCGTGCGTGCGTGCGTGCGTGCGTGCGTGCGTGCGTGCGAGCGAGCGAGCGAAGGGAGAGAGATGGTTAGAGAGATGGGAGAGAGATGGTGGGGTCACCAAATGAGGTTGTTTCTCTGAGATCAGACTGCACTTGTAGATCATGGAAAGCAACAGTTAATGATGTGCTGGTTCATCTGAACATGAGGACGGTAGCCAGAGAGAAAAGTCTGGCAATGAATATGAATACTGTCTCTGTAGACATGGCTGAGGGAAGTAGGGGTGCTGGGGGGGCTGGAGCACCCCCCCCCCCCCCCCCCCCAGGCACAGCCCCCCCTCGGACAGGAGGGGGAAAATAATAATAATCTAAATCAAAACTAATTTCTGTTACTAGGCCTAATAAATATGCTGTATCAGTACCTTATCCTGGTTAGTTGGCTGTGTCAGTTTGTTCATATAACTTGCGTGTGGAGAGGTAAAGTAAAAGTCCCTTTTCCGTGTGACAATGAGCGAAAATGCACGTGCATGAGGCGCGTGCACGTGCGCGCACCCCCACCCCCACCTAACCGTTCAGCACCTCCTACTGTAAATATCTTCCCGCAGGCCTGTCTGTAGATAAATATGTCTTTGGAAATGATCTCTGACAACATGCACATGATCATACATACTATGTTTACATGGTGAATGAAGCATGTTTGTGCTTGACTAGAGTTCACCTGTGTGCAATTCAAATAGGGCTGGGTGATTATGGACAGAATCAAACATCACAATATTTTTGAGCAAATAACTCCAATATTGTGATTATATTGTGGGGATGATCATTGGTGCTTTCACAAAATTATTTACATGAGATTTTAGATAAATAACCATCAGTGATGCCTATATATAAGTTAAAACAAATTCTAAAATTCTTTACTTGAATGTAGACTTTAAATCCCTATGCCTTATCACAATATTATAATATCCAAAATCCAGAAGATATCAGATATCATGTCTCATATCACCACATCGTCTCAATCAGCAAAAATACTGTGAGAGTGTGGGAAATTGCTTATATGGCATTTTCACCATCTGCTAAACAGTTCCCTGTTCCCTATGTTTCCTTTTTTACTTGTACAGCATGTAGCTAAACAATATGCAAATATCAAGCTGTGTTGCACTAAAGTAGGCCCAGTTTAAGTCTTTATATAGTAGATCTCCTATACACACTCTGTAGTGTTTGACTATATGGACTTTTGTACATCAAACCATTCTCTTACCACACCATTCTAAAGAAGTCAATTTAATGCTTTGTCATACAATGCTGTCACGTGCCAAAAACAACAGAACTATAAGCTCACAATGCATCATGATATAATACATTGTATGCTTATTATAGATCTGCTATTTTCAGCACACGGCATATACATTAAGCAAATGACACAGATAAATAGCCTTGACTGTACATCGCCATGAGTTACACAGGAGCAACTCATAATGACCACCTTTAGCTACATTACACACATTGTAAGACACTCATATTGCAATCTAATATAGAAGGCAAACATTTCATTTGTTGCCCACAATGTCTCTCGCTTTCCTGATACAGTAAGGACTTCAAACATTTCAGCTTGAAGCAGAGCCTGAGTAATCCCTGAAACCACAGAGGACTCTGACTAAAAACTGGGGAAAAAAGACATACAGACAGAGACGGAGACGTGTTTATCAAGACGGATGCATCACCATGGTGATGCAGTGATGGGATAGGGGGCAGGGTAGCTCTTTGGGGAATTGGGATAAACCTACAGGCTTGGCAGCGAACAGCAATGAAACCTGTAGACAATAATAACTAAACCAAGCCTAATGGGATTATCAGATGGTATGGCCATGCATCAATATGATTACAGTGATTATGCACTTAAGGAACATGCATGTACTATAACAAGTACTGTGTTATTATGACTGTAGCCTTGTGTATTGTCATCGATCAAATGTAATCCTATAATTGCTGTTACATGCTGTAACAATATGTTCAAGTGTCTGCGGGTCAAATCTAAAATACTTGAGATCCTAATCCCTGCACTTGAGAAGATCCATGAGTGTGTGCTATTTAGGAAAAACACATAGGCCTTAGCCTGAGGAGATCTCCAGTCCAGAATAGAATGTAAACTGAGTATCATATTAAACCTCTACTCCTGTGTCTGAATGCATCCCTGACTGGAGGAGAGAGTGCAGAGAGGAAGAGAGGAAGAGAGGAGGGGAGGAGGAGGAGGAGAGGTCTGGTCTGGGACCAGATGTCTCCCCAGTGGGGGAGGGAGGACGAGGCGAGGGAGGGTAGGAGGAAGGAGGAGAAAAAAAGGTTCTCAGCAGTCACCGTGCCATCTCGGTTTCATATTGTATAATATACAGTGTAGAAAGATGACCATAGTGTACAGCATGCTCATATAATAAGAGTATAAGACATCAATACAATAACACCCTTAATTTTGAGCAGTATTTTACATTTTACAGATTGCTGTCATATTGTGTATTGGAAAATAAATCTGATTCATTATGCTGGTTTAGACTAGAGAAGCATGAAGCAGAGCATTTACAAAGCGAGAACAAGAGAGGGAGAGGGGGTAATCTCTGAATTCAATCAACAATCACTCAGTGAACCATTTCCGTGGAACACGCACGTACTTGCTTGTGATCAAAATATCACCTTGCTAGTTTCAATTTATTGTAAATGAGAATGTGTACAAGCGTTCTCCTCCAGTTCATCAGACCCACATAAGTGATTCGACTGCAAGAGGTAAAAGCACGACAGGCCTTGTTCTATCGCCCACACAACACATACCGGCATACCTACCTGCACATTATTCTGTCCCTCTCTTCCTAAGTATTTGATGCACTATTTCAACACATAAGAGGACAGTAGACTCCTCACAAATACATTTGCTTTTGTGTCATGAAAACCCTCAGTAGATACAGAAATGGGAGAAAAATAACAGATTGCAACAAGTTGCATGGAGATATTCTCCAATTAAATCTAATGAAAATATAGTAATATTAATTTAGTCATATTAAATATAGCTAATATTCTACCTTTTTTGAACCGCCAAATTAAAACCTCATCAAGTTTCAATAGTGGCATCTGGATCTCAGAAATCTATAACACATACACACACATTCATACTAAATAGCTGTTTAGCATAAATGCTTATAAATAAAGCCCCATAGGATGAGCCCCACACCTAATGAATCGATCAATCAATCACTCTGTCAATCCCTCCATGCCTAGATGAAGTGTCTTCTATCTAACTAAAGCTGTGATTCTACAGCAGCAGAGTCACATCATTTACCATCGAAAAGACCAATCTCAATAAACAGTATTTCATACAATTGTATGGTCTAAAAATAACAATGATTGGAGAGGCAGTGAAATGTGGGCAGTAGGTTAATTACCCTATTGTGCAAATGAAGGCATGAAGGCAATCGTGTACCGTGAAGCCTTAAGCCTATTGCGCAGGTAGCCACTATATGAAAACGTCACATATTACTGCATTCAACAGTTACTACAATGTCATTGAAAGGACAACGCCTTGCATAAAGATGTATGTCCACCTTCAGTATGTCTCTCCAATCTCTCTGCCTCCGTTTTCATTTGGGGAAAAAACAGCATACTGGTCAGACAAAGACTATAGGCATGCACCTACACCCAGGCACCTACACACACACACACACACACACACACACACACACACACACACACACACACACACACACACACACACACACACCACACACACACACACACACACACACACACACACACACACACACACACACACACACACACACACACAGCCTTGCACAAGTACACAAATGTAGCTCAGCCGGACGCATTCAATTCCATTACAATGCAAATTTAAAGGCATCAGCATCACCAATTTCTTTTTCACCACAGGATTCAGAGTCTCCTGCTGCCATTAGCTCAGGTGGGAGCTCGACTTCTAAAATAATTGTTCCCATAGCCTGGAAGGATCTTCTGCATAATTGCGAACGGGCACAAGTGTCGATTCCAACTGAATCGTTGCAGATCATAATTACACACAAATGTCAATTTGGGATTAGAATTTTAGGATTTTATGTTACTTTGTTACAATTCCTTTAAATTTTAGTCGTAAAAACGTTATATCACTAAGACTTAGAAACAGATAGACAATAGTCACAATTGAACCATCATAACAAACAATATGAATTGTACTTTTAACATCAGTGCTAAAAACATTTGTGTAATTCTAAAGAAAAAAAAGAAAAACATCCCTTTAATAGTAATTTCCCAGGTAAATGAATGAATCAACTGACAATCACTCAAATATTCCAAAATGCTACATAACAATGAATCTATTCAATATTTGTTATATAGTACAACTAAAATAAATGCAAACAAAAGGCTGATGGCAGAGAGAAAAGCCATCACCATCCATCTCATGCAGGTCAGTGTCTGAGTGGAGCACCAAATATGACTGAAGGTGTAAAATGGCTGGTATGGCCACGCATCTGTCCCTAGTCTCGTTATGCGTCGTCCTTTATACAAAGACCACACAGGGATGTATCTGAACTTTAAATTCAAATAAAACTGTGTACTGCTGCCCTATATCCTCCATCCAATGTGTTTACACTCATTATCATCATCATCATCATCATCATCATCAATCATTCATCAATGTATTTCCAATAGTATATCAACAAGGTTTTAAATATTTCCATGATGCTCATGATATACCAATTAGTTGCCATCATTTTGGCTTCCCCTTTCAAGTTCAAATTGTTTTTTTTGTGGCAAATATTCAGTTTTATAATCATCATCAGTAGATTTTGAACCAGTGAAGAGAGACATTGCAGCTGAGCCTTAGTCAACTGAGGCTGAAAAAAGCAAAGAAAACAGGCTCTTTGTCCATAATTCATAGAGCCAAATGGAACGGAGCCGTGTGTCCTGGCTGTGATGCCACTGCATGTAGTATATACACTCTACTGACTCTAGTAGTCTAGTTTCTCAAATGAAACTGTGAAAAGTGAGGTACTATTCTCAAAACACTTGGGGCACATCATCACCAAACAAAGACCTTGTCTGTCTACCCAACAGACTCCAGCTGCACTCTCAGACACAAGATACCAGACTGGATGTCACTTTAGAGATGGAGCTTGATCAACTTGACTGGCTATTACAAACAATGAAACACATGTTTACAAGAAAGGAGAAAAAAGCTTCCAAAAAAGAATAAAAAACGAAAAGATATTGGGTATATTTGTAAAAGGCTATAGGCATTAAGGGGTACATGAACGATGGCGAACACCCTTTTATAGAACAAGCAATATTTGATTTTTGTATCTGAAGAAAGACAGTGGAGAGTGGATTTCTGCACAGAATTGTCCAGCAAAAATATGGTTCAACAGATATTGGTTTTAATTACAATTACTTATAGAGTCTTATTAGAGACAATTACTAAGTCTAATCTGTTTTTCCTCAATGAAAATTCAACAAACAAAAATATTTTGATTGCACTCAATAACAATTCTTTCACAAAACTCAATTAAATTAAATTCCACAAACGATATATATATATATATATATATATATATATATATATAGAGAGAGAGAGAGAGAGAGAGAGAGAGAGAGAGAGAGAGAGAGAGAGAGAGAGATTCTATTATACAGAATTAGTGCTATAAGCAAATGTATCTACCATAGCCTAATATGGCATCTCTTATCTAATCAGACTATTATTGCTGTAACAAGTAGGCTAAAAGTCATGATGTATATGACATGACAATATTCAGGGGGTAAGCTTAGCTCCATTTGGAACCTCAATATCTAGCGTAGATATGAGGTTACAAAAATATAAAATTAATTTACCTCATACTGAAGGTACTGTTTCCTCCACTCTGGAGTGATATGGGACGAAAGATGCTCCGCGAATTTCATTTTTGCCGGAACAACTGTCCCCTCAAACCTCCGTCAATCCAAGCGCGACTGTCCCCAGCTCAGGCCAGCTGTCCCTTCAAAAAACCTCCGTCAGTCCGAGTGCGACTGGCTGTCCCCTTCCTTCCTTCCTTCCCTGTCGACGCGACTTTTGTTATTAAATTCAGTCAACTTGCTGCTGCTGCTGCTGGCTCGCATGCGTGGCGTGCACTCCGTGCGTGCAGCCCCGCAACACTGCTACTGTACTTGTGCCGCTGCGTCCCGGTGGTAACAACAACCGTATTCCAAAGACGATATCCCGTGGCCGTCCCGCATAATATTGTAATTGTTATCCTGTAGTAGAACGGTTGACAGTTAACAGGGGCAGGAGCTCCTTTCACTTGAACAGGTGGTTTGTTGTCAACAATATAACGGAGCCGCTCCGAGCCGGTGTACAAATGTCTTTCAGTGACTTTCCGCCGTCGCTCCGTGGGCCGGTCTGGGCACATTGCGGTCCGCCATCGCTTTGAGCCCAGCAACGTGGTTGCGTCAGCACTGCATCGCGCAGGAGTGTCGCTCGCCCCCCAAAATAACAGATCTCTAAAGATAACAACGCGTCCCTCCGCGATGCGTTGTTAGCTTGTAGATTAGTTAATTTTGGCGAACGACACCGTAGTAGTGCGGACTGCGGAGTATAAATTAGGGTAGCCTAAATAACATTTGGCAACTTGGAGTTGGCACACTCACCACACTGTAGCAGGTATAGCCAGGCTATATTGGCGCACGCATCTCTCGCTCAATTAACTCAGCTTGTTAAATGTTTTTCCCCGTGCGAAATTCCTACATTTATAATTATAATATGATGACACATCGATCCTCCCTTTATAAATTAGACAAAGGCCTACCGCATTTATCGGGAAAAATGCAACGTCATCATCACTGTTTCAGTTTTCAGAGAGATTTGTGTGTCAGAGTCTGTGGTGTGTGTGTGTGTGTGTGGGCATGTGCGTGTGCGTGCGTGCGCGCGCGCGTACAGTGGGCCTAAACTGCAGCAGAACATTCACAAATCACGACAAATTAGCATCATTAAAAGTTTAGTGCAGGGTATATCAGGTTCACTATACAGACTCGTTACGTTTATGTTGTTTGTAGGATATTCTAGTAGACTGCTGCATGGGTTTATAATACAACTGGGTATACAGCCTATTAAAATCTCAAAGCAAAAATAATGAGAGAATTTCAGCTTCGTGCTTGAAACTCTTGAAGAAGTTGTCCTATTTGACTGTTAGACCGATTTACGTTTCCTCTTTTAGGCTACTCATCTAGCCTAGACCTAGATGACAAACAATTATACCTATGTTAGTTAGTACTAGTAGGCTAGGCCAGTATAGGCCTATTAGGTTTGTGCGAAGTTCAACCTGCATGAAGAATTTGTCTATTGTGCCAATAGTGACACCTGCTGAAAATATTGCGTCAATGCTTTTTATTTTATCATTTCTCTGCATTTACACGAATAGCCTCGCATTGATTGATCATGGATTTAATACTTTGTTAACAGTTTGCAGAAAAAAGCACAGGGAAAAAAGCACAGGGCAGAGTTAAATACAAGGTCTGCTAAGAGGATTTAAAACCTAAGCCTATGGAACATTTAATGACATATTACAAATATACAGCACTATAATGCAAAAACATCATAACGGTTAAGAAATAAACAAAAATAGTACAACAACTACTGGTATAGGCTACTCTAGTTTTCATGTGTGATCAAATAAAAGCTATTGGTACCACTTGGTACACTTGGTACTACAGCACCTCAAAGGCCCTAAAAACAAGGCTCCAGACTTCCCAAAACAAACTGGTCAGGCTACTACTTGGCCTCACTCCCCGAACCCACCTCACCCCTGCCCACTTTGACAGGCTGGAATGGCTTAGGGTCGAAGACAGAGTACAGCATCTTCCAATGGGTCTGGTCCACAAGATTCGATACACCACCAAGATACCCATGTACCTAAATACATCTAAATACTTCCTTAATCAACGAAGTCCACACCCATAACACCATACAGAGGGAGTTCAACAAACCATGTGCAACCCAGATTCGGCACCAACAAGGGACTAAATTATTTTCGCTCCTATGCCACCAAAATGTGGAACGCCCTACCAACAGTCATTAAGACATGCAAATCCCTTGACTCCTTCAAAACCGCTTTCAAAGGGCACCTATACGGACGGCTGCAATTCAAAACTGGCCCCCGTAAAAT
Organism: Electrona antarctica; assembly: GCF_951216825.1. Taxonomy (NCBI): domain Eukaryota; kingdom Metazoa; phylum Chordata; class Actinopteri; order Myctophiformes; family Myctophidae; genus Electrona; species Electrona antarctica. The sequence continues at coordinate 20,875,998 of NC_136812.1, forward strand.
CTGAATTCCCCTTTTTCCCCTCACTGTATGTTGTTTTCTTTTCCCTTTTTACCTCCTTTATGATGATTTCCTGTTCTTTGGCTATATAGAAGTATATTTGTACGTCTCTAAATGTTATGATGAATTGAACAAGGTGGACCCTCTTGTAAACAAGTGTAGTGCTTTATTGGGTTGTCCACTCACTGTTAACAGTTTTGTATTGAGTTGTGCTTGAAATGTACTGTAATTCTGCAAACTGTTAATAAATATTTCAATCAATCAATCAATCAATCAATCGATCAAAAACAATTTTTTTTAATCATTATTTATTTTGGGGACACAAGGACAACACAACAGACATTACATACAAGACAGTGTATAGGCTATAAAAGACTAACAACAATGTATACAAAAACAACAACAATGAAAACAAAGAAAATAAAAATGACAAGAGAATTGTAATAGTAATTTCCAAGTGGTACAGGGTTGTGCCTTAACCACTTTCATCTTGGTCCCTATTTTAGGCTAGTCAATCTAAGCTAAAAAGGTGTGCGACCCAAAAGAAAATCCAATAGTAATCAATCAGTTCAAGGTTTTTTTTATGATCCTTAGGGCCATCCAATAACATTAAAAATTGTAAATGAAATAATTAGTGGATCGTAGTAAATTCAGGGGTTGAATGTTGGGGTAGGCCTACCATTAAAACAACCTATATAAAGCAATTTTCATTATGCTTGAAGTGTGATGTGACGTGTCAAACTAGGGGGGTTTCATGATTCTCAATCCATTGCAAGCATTAGTTTTGCACAAAAAACACTCCTTGGGCTAAAAATGTGATGACGTCAACCTGAGGTTCCCCCCATGCTTCAATTACACACTGCTGTGCTGATTGAAGATATGATCTACATGTGGTATGCTATTTCCATGCAGGATAACGAACACCTTTATGCATTTGATGCCATAGTCTGAAAACCCACCTCTTCAGACTCCATCTTGGCCCGTATCACTTTTGCTGTATAGCACTTGCCCTAGCCCCAATGACCTTACAGGCGAATGCAAAGGCTCAATTTATGTAACTTAGATAGCATTTTATGTAGACATAGCATATAGTATATAGTTTCATTATATAGATATATTCCACTGTTATGTTCGTAGCTTACGTATAATGATTCATGATAACTATAGTCTTTATGTATATGATGTATCGCCATGTTTTGTTCTTGCTTAATGTAAATCGCTCTGGATTAAGAGCGTCTGCTAAATGCCAAAATTGTAAATTGTAACACCCACAAATGGTTCAAGCTGAATATCACCGGCTTTCAGAGAGAAGCCGGTGCATGCATTGCACTCAGCATGTGTCTTGGGGAAGGTCATGTTTATCTTTGGAGGATACCCCAAACTGTATGGGCTAAAGGCTTGTAAAGAAAGACATCAACAAGTTGGACACTACCACAATGGTCTGGTATTTAATTAATGCCAGAGGTACGTACTCCTTACATATACAGTATGTATCAGGTCACTCTGCCACCATCATTGGGACAAAGATGTTTGAATTTGGGGGCGTGGGGCCCAGGGGTATTGTAAGGCCCATGAAGGACGACATTAGCATTTAGCACAGTGTTTGGCACAGACAGAGAGCAGACCTGCACAGCACGCTTGCATCATTCAGCCTTTGCTTATGTAGCAGAGTGGCTCAGAGCCTCTGCCTGATGGCCTCAAAAGTCTAATATCTCCCCCGGTCCAGAGGGATATCCCTTTGGGCTAGTGGTTAAGATGGTAAGACACTTACAATGGAGAGCTGTACATAACTGGTGGTCGGGGGGCGGTGGGGATTTCAATGATTTGTGGTTTAGTTCAATCCAGAGACCTTCTCCTGGAAGCAGGTTAAGCCCAAGAGGACAGGGCAGGCCCTAGACCTATAATATGAGCTGTTGGCCTGTTGCATGGTGGAAGATCGTATCTCGTTGGAGGATTCGACAACCGTGATGACCTGTGCATTTTAGACCTAAATCCTAGTCTGAAGATGTTATGCAAGCTAGCAGTTATTCAGCATTGCCTGGAGGCTGGAGCTTTCGGAACTCCCACATGACATCAGATGGGAACTGGCAGCCATGAGTCAGTTATAAGAAGTATTCGCCTCTGGCAGGCGCTTTTAATCCAGAGCGACTATAACCAGGGGCGTCAAAATTGGGGGTGGGGACTGGGTAGTAGGACAGGTTGTGCAGTTCAGATCTGCTGAAATCTGTTTAAGAAATAAGTTCTTTCTATAGGCACAACTCAAACTCACCCACAAAAGATTTTCAATCTAATCTAAATGTCAATTTTCCGGAGAACGGCACCAGCTGCCCCCCTTAGAGCTCCAAACATGTATGCAACATATAAGGTGCTTATCCTGATGTCCCAAATGTTAGAGAGGCATACGGGATGCTTGTGAAATGTATTAGTCCTTAGTTTTCAATAAAGAAGTGTTTTAATCCTATTTGTGGCTGAATTCCATCGGGATTCCACCCCCCCCCCCCCTCGTTTACTTCCTGTTTACGTTGAGCGTAATTCCGCGTTTGACCAGAGGCGCCCCCTCACAACCGCCATAAAAGCAGTTAATTTAAAACTACGGGATAATTAAAAAATAACAGTAATTAATAGTAGTAAATTCGGGCGATGCTGTCTTATTTTTATATAATACGTTAACCTTGCAATACAGGTTACACAACACAACCGAAGGTCTGTCGCAGCCTAACCTCGCCTCACCAGGCTTTCCAGTTCCACCACCTCGGAGGAAAAGTCGCAGCCAAAACCAGAACGTTTGTTTCTAGCTATGGTTTCTAGCCGGTGTTTTAGAAGACTGTACCACGCACGGACCATTCCCCCCACCAGAGTACTGCCCCCCACACAAACAAATCCGACTTCCATGGAAAAGGACATGATAGGGAACGAACGTGATTAACGAAACCTTTACCGACACATCGTAACAACCCACCATGATGAGTACGATCCAGTAACGATTCAGATTGCTGCTATTGCTAACGGTGTCTTCAACGCTACTACTACGGTGTCTTCAACGCTACTACTACGGTACAAATTAAAAATATATATAATGGCATCTCGGTCTCCGTCGTCCTCCCCGGATTCAGCGACGGGCTCGGGTACTGACCCGGCTCGGCCCGACACAGGAGAGCCCCTCGGGGGAGCAGGCACGGACTCTGACTCGGATCTGGGTCTTGGGAAGTTTGACTGTGGCGCAGTGGACTTGGGGTCTTGTGGGCTGGAAGGAGAGGAACTGGAGCTGGAGTTTGAGGCTGCGGCGGACCGTCTCCGAGACCTGGTCCAGGCGGCTAGCAGGGACCAGTTGTTGTACCTGTATTCTCGCTACAAACAGGTAACAGTCGCATGAAATGAAATGAAATCTATATTTACCCAGGGTATCTGGGCTAAGCTCAAGAACTTGTTTCCAGCCAGGCCCTGCTCATAGAACACATTTCATCGTAGTGGTTGATGCCTTGTTCAAGGGCATTTCAGCGGTGGTAATTTTAACGTGTCGGACGGCTGGTTCGAACTGGGAACCTTCCGGTATCTAGACCGCGCCGCTATCCGTTCGGCCACCGCTGCCACTTGCATCAGCATAGCAGACAGTGTGTGTGATGTACCTCAACACTGTCAAGTTTGTTTTGTGTTGTAAATTGGATCCATGTGTGTCTTTTGATTGATTGAAATATTTATTAACAGTTTGCAGAATTACAGTACATTTCGAGCACAAACTCAATACAAAGGCTGTTAACTGTGAGTGGACGACCCAATTAAGCATTACACTTGTTTCCAACAGGGTCCACCATGTTCAATTCATCGTCTATAACGCTTTAGTTTATAAACATACACCTTACAGGCGAATGCAAGGGCTCAATTTATGTAATTTAGATAGCATTTTATGTAGACAGCATATAGTATATAGTTTCATTATATAGATATATTCCACTGTTATGTTCGTAGCTTACGTATATGATTCATGATAACTAGTCTTTATGTATATGATGTATCGCCATGTTTTGTTCTTGCTTAATGTAAATTCTCTGGATTAAGAGCGTCTGCTAAATGCCAAAATTGTAAATTGTAACACCCACAAATGGTTCAAGCCGAACCAGAATTCGGTTTGCAGAATTACAGAATTACAGTACATTTCGAGCACAAACTCAATACAAAGGCTGTTAACTGTGAGTGGACGACCCAATTAAGCATTACACTTGTTTCCAACAGGGTCCACCATGTTCAATTCATCGTCTATAACGCTTTAGTTTATAAACATACTCACAATGCATTGTATTATCTGTTTATAACACTATATACTTTATCAGTGACGACGACTACGTGGGGGGTGCGGGGCTCGACCCCCCTTGATGATTTTAGTGGATTTCTAGTTTTTCTACATTCCTAACACCTCCCCCCGCCCCTGGGCATGCTCGGCCGGTCTGGGGGCGGGGGTGGGGGGTTGCCGGTCCTCCCTCAGATCACGCTGTGTTGATTACCAAACTGTAAATAAATAAATGACCCAGCGAAAAGGGTGGGGGTGGGGCGTGGCGTGCCCCCACGACGATTATAAGATAAGATAACATTATAACAACTCATACATTATTATTAGTAGTTGCTTGTGAGAGGACCACAATGGAAATAATTAAAATAAGTATCTATATAATGTAAGATGTATGACATTCAAATCAAATCATTTCCCCCCAAATAATTATTAATAATAAGAATAAGAATAAAGGTCTGCAAGCCAAGCGCCAAGGACCTTTACTGTAATCTAACGTACAGTGTATACATTGTAACTCTGAGAGAACCAATAACACCTTTAACATTTGTACAATCGTAGTTACACATCTGCAAGAGTCTATTTGGTTCAATTTCTTAGAGTTTAATTGGCAAATATGCATGCATTGGAAATAATTATGCCATATGTCTTTTATTGCTGTTAGTCTGAGTTTCAATTGATGATTTTAAGTTCTCTTCACAGGTCAAAGTGGGGAAGTGCAATACACCAAAGCCTGGCTTTTTTGACTTTGAAGGACAGAGAAAATGGTATGTATCCTCAGCCTGTGTACTACTGTACTAGCGATCATACATTATACAGCCTATGCTGTATAATGCGTTGGTACAGGCCTTAAAACATTATTAGATCTACACTGAATGAATACATGTTCCCCCCAGGAAATAACCTTTACATCATTGCTCCAATTAACCATATGCCAGTTTGAAACATGATGAAGGTGCGTGCGTGCGTGCGTGCGTGCGTGCGTGCGTGCGTGGGTGTTTGCGTGCGCACAAGCATGTCTGTTCATGTGTATAGTTTGGGTGTTGCAACCCGTTTAAATGAGAAAGATGTGTTATGCGTACATATCTGTTCTATTTAACACATGTTATTTTTTTATTTACATTTTGGTGGAAATAGCCAATTTTACCTTACTAAATAGTCCTATTATTGTTTATGGTGATGCTGTCGTTTCTTCAGGCAAGCCTGGAAGCAGCTTGGAGACATGGAGAAAGAGCAGTCCATGCACGAGTATATCTCCTGTGTCAATGCATTGGACCCTGAAGGCAGCACCAAGGTAATGACAAGAGCTTGAATTTTAGAAAAAATCAAGAACATGCACAAATGTTATTGTGCAAGCACAGACAAAGATATCTGTGTCCACACACAAATGCAGAAACGCATTGAATTTGAAACACAGGAGAAAATCACTGCAGTAGCAGCCATTTCAATTGTAGGCTATATTATATTTGATTTTATATTTTCACTTACCGGTATGAGGTGCCAAATACATAGGCCTAACATATTTTTTAATGAAGGAATAAGTACCGCATTTTAAAAGCCACCTAAATTGTGAGTGGAAGTGGAACATGCTTCTTGCATTGTCTGTCAGCATGTCTATGTGCGTAAATCTCCAAATCCTGACACTCGATCTTCTCTCCATATAATTTAAAAATATTATTCTGATTCATACACCCAATGATAGATACTTTATCATTGCTCTAGGTAAGTCCTGCACAGAAAACAATAGCAGAGTCAGACCTATAGAAGTGTCGTGTCCGCAACCAGTTGTGAGCTTGTAGAGTGGCTATTTTCGAGGTGTATAATAAAATGTAAATGTCCCTTTATAATGTAGGCTAATAAAGGACATATTCGGGAACATCGTTCACGTGCGCACAGGCCCGGTTCTTCCTACAGAACTTCCTACAGACTTCGAGCGCCATGGGGGGAGGGCGCCAAAAAAAAAAATCCTGCTTGGGGCGCCAGATTGCTCAGGACCGGCCCTGCGTGCGCACATGGTCGGCAGGTACAGTGACAACAGAATGCAGTCAAGGGTGCACCCTTTAGGCTATTACCGTGCCATGCGCACGGTGCACTTTGCGACTGGACATGACCCACTGTATACTTTCTTCTCACCAACCATGCGATTGCGTTCACACCTCTGTCTCTCTCTCTCTCCATGACCATGAAACGGAGTGCAAAATATGGCTGCAGGCATGTCTACAGTCTGTTCTTTGACAAAACATTATAATGTCTTATCATAGCCCTGAAACAATATGACCGTCATGTTTCGTCATGTTTCATCGCAATGAACATGTCGTAGGGGATTTCATGAGGAGGTGAGGAAATGCATGATTCTCACATCCATGTGGCATGCGTAGCTGTCAGACGAACTTTACGCACAAGAATAGTTTCACATGGCTATATGGCACAACATGCCACGCATAGACTTGTTGTTGGTGTCCTGCGCAATGGCATTTGATCTGGGTCTTTATTGGTAGGTTAAGAATATCCACAGTTTCTCTGTAGCGGTCCACAATTAACCTATTATTCAAGCTTCACCCTCTGCACCAATACAAATGAAATCATCTGGTGGCCACCGTGGACTGGACTAGTATAAGTAGCTGATATTATTTATTATATTGGATGCAGCATGCATGAGCCTTTGCTCGCTGGTGACGTGGTGCAGTTGATGCAACAATGATAAGTGATAAAACATGAACAATCAGATAGATATCTGTGTAGTTTCCAGGCGTAAGCTGCATTTCTCACCTACTATATTATAGTAAAAATGATATGCGCTAATGAGCGGTGACTTCATCGTTTCTCAAAAGCTCAGTGTCGCATGACTACACAGATCCACTGATCCGGATATTTTGGAAAATTTCACTTGTTTCCAAACATCTCCACTTGAATCGAATCGATTTCTTTGGACACCTTTACATAACATGCTGCCATTTGTTTGTAATATTAGGATGATCTTTGTCAGGTGGTGCATTTGACGCCCCAGTTGTGTGCAATTTATGTTCTTTACTAGTGTGACAATTCAGTGTGTGTGTCAAGTTTGGTGCGCATTAGAGCAACAATGCCTAGTCTAGTTCAGGCCCCTGGCAGCAGTAAGCTGAGTTGTACAACATGGCCCCTGGGGGCCCTCAGATGGGTTGGGATTGTGAAACGTGGCCCCTTGTGTGACTATTGTCATTGTAGTCACATGAACAACAGTGGCACCCAGAGGCCCCTGACCAAGACTATTCTCATGGCAGTCCCCTGAACAGTGTTTGCCCAGATGTTATGTTTGTGACGTCCACGTTCCACGGCCGACCTACCCTATGCAATTTGTATATATAGGATATTGTTATCCTATCCTAGTAGTGTTACTACTGTAGCCTCGGCTGGGAGGCGAACCCGGGACCTCGTATCAACAAGCCACGTACGTACGTTACCAATCAGCTAAAGAGCCATGGTAGGCAATGGGCATAGGCATGATATGTAGTAATGCAGCCACCGATAGCATACACTACTACCCATTTTGTACTTGTTCTGTACCCTTACCCATATCCTTGTTTCATTCTTAGTGCGGTGCTGGTATGTATGACTACTGAATTACCCTCAGCATCAATCCATCCACCCATCAATTCAGTCACCCATCTACCCTTCCTTCCTTCCTTCCTTCCTTCCTTCCTTCCTTCCTTCCTTCCTTCCTTCCTTCCTTCCTTCCTTCCAGACTTTTAGAATGCAGTACAGTATATTGACCAACAGAGGTCAGTGTGAGACAATATATTATCTTGTCTTCATAATGGTTCTTTATGCCAAATGTTTGAGATAGAAAAACAGGATGAGAATCAGTAATCCTCTTCACAGGTTTTCAATAAACATTTATTTGCACATATCCCCGTGTTTGTGTGCATGCCCATCGGGCTGTCAGGGGAGAGGTGTTGCTATGGTACCAACCAAGGGAACCAACGGCTGACTACAACAAGCTGGGAAGAGTCTGTTGTTGTTACATAACACTGGAAACTTCTTCCAGGTCAACATACCTAAATGCTGTTATTATCAGGACACAAAAGACGCAAATTGAGTTTGAATTAGATTTTGATACAGAAATACTCTTCTATCCATTGTTGCTGGAGGGCTTCATGCTTTTCTAAGCACAGATATATATTTTTCCAATGGTTAGATTTACTTTGATAATACTTGTTTATTGATTTCAATACGAACGAGAAATAAAGGCTGATTGTGAAGTGTTTAACCTTTAGTCAGGCTTGCTGTAGACATCTTAACATCTGTGCAAAGATACTTAATTACTTGCCACAGATGCCCAGTAACATAAGCAACTCAAATTACCAACTTAATTAATCAGGTGTAGATAAAGATAAACCAAAAATACATTGCTGCCTTAGTGCCTTTGACTATCACATTTGGAAAGGAAACCTAAAGCAAATAGTAAATAACAAAATAAAGAATGTAACACATGAGATTCTAACCCGAGTCTCCCATGTGGCAAACCAACATCTACTGCTAATTCAAGAGGGAATCAATCAATCAATTATGAGCTTCAGGCAGGGCTACAACCAGTAGGTGACCTAACCAACACCAAGGTTACCTCAATACCTCTTAATGGAAAAGCAGAGAGACCACCTCCAACCACTGCAGATTGTATTAGAGAGAGTAACCCCTCTATACAAAACCTTTCTCTACCGTCCTTTCTCTATTCTGTATTCAGTACCTCTGAATCAAAGGTAATGATAAGGATCATATTTTAATACTAGTAAATAGTTGAGAAACCTTAAGTTACCATGGTTATTTAAGTAGCCATTTGAGTGTGTTGCCTCTAGAGTCTAAACCAGGGGTAGGCAATCTTTGGCACCGGGGCCAACATTGGCACAAAGAAGGGTGATCACTGGTGGTCTGGCATAAGTGTGAGAGAGAGGAGTTTTGGTTTAAAATAAACATTAAAAAAGGTAGGCAAATAAAGGAAGTTCCTCACATTTGTATGTAAATTAAATCCTGACCTGCACATAATTAAAACATTCATTAAAACTCGGAACTCTGACTGAGGAGTGAGTCTGGGAGATAGGTGCGTTATTGCTAGTCTAATGATCATTATAACAATGTGAAAGAAAATATTAAAAAAGAAGGGAAAAGGTTGTATTCGTGGACAATCGATAATATGTTGGAATATTTTATGTGGTGTCATTAAAATGAATGTTGACATGGAACACTGACTATCTATAAAATAAAAACATTTCAAAAAGGTTGCAGACCCCTGTTCTAGACCTAGACAGGAAGACAGACATGTATTATGTGTCTGCAGACCTTCTGGAAAAGAAGATAGACATGCAATGTCACAATGTGTCTAGATGTGTCTGTGTAGACCTTACTAGACAGGAAGATAGATTTGGGGTGATATGCTGGTGTACCAGCACAGACAGAGATTAAATAAAGCTCATACAACTTGTATTGAAGAAGAAGAAGAGAGTGGAGGTCCTTGTCTTAAGCAACAATAGAGCTGTCACCTATCCAGTATGAGCCATGCAGTGCTCCTTGCCTTGCTCCCCTCCATCTCCATTTGGTCTTCTATAATGTATTATTCTGTCTTCCCTTTCCCTCTTGCCCTCATCAGTATTTCTCCCCGTCCTGTACCCCCATTCATTCTTCTTTAACATGTCTTTACTCTTTACTCCCCCCCCCCCCCCCCCCCCTCCCCCTGGCCCCCCTCTCTTCCTCCTCGCACCCTCGATTCAACCCTGCCCCTCCCCCTCCGTT
>NC_136812.1:20891039-20933539 GCF_951216825.1 Electrona antarctica
GGAAATAGCCTTGGGAATGACTGATCCCTCCCTGGGTAGAGAGGTGGTAGTGTGGAGTTTCTGTCAGACAATAGAGCATTAAATTCAATTAATCTGAACGGCCAGCACAGCAAAGCGGAGGGAAGGACATAAAACTCTAAATGAGATTTATCCCATCCACCCCCCCCCCCCCCATACCCCCCCACGCCGCCGCTGCTCATTCACCCCAATACCCCTGCACCCGGCCTCACCCCTCGTGCTCATCCCTGCCCTGCCAGGAATGCCAGGAGGTGATTAGAGAGAGGGATGTAATCAGAGCTGGGGCAGTTGTGTGTGCGCGTGTGTACACGTGTGTAAGGTGTGTGTAAAGTGTGTGTGTGTGTGTGTGTGTGTGTGTGTGTGTGTGTGTGTGTGTGTGTGTGTGTGTGTGTGTGTGTGTGTGTGTGTGTGTGTGTGTGTGTGTGTGTGTGTGTGTGTGTGTGTGTGTGTGTGTGTGTGTGTGTGTGAGAGTGTGAGACTGTGTGTGTGTGTGTGTGAGACTGTGTGTTTGAGGGTGGGGGTTGGGGCTCGTCCACAGGCTGAGTGTGAGAAAGGGAGTGTCTATGTTGTCTTGCATGTTTGTGTATTTTCCTTTCAACTGGTGTGGTGTTCAACAGGGCCTGTTGGCAAACACCTGATGTATACTGTATGCACACATGGAGGCATAAAAACACATTGTATAGGCTAATTCTTTGTCTCTCTTTCACACAGTGAAGAAGATAGGAACATCTTTGACTACTGCAGAGAAAATAATATCGACCACATCAACAAGGCCATCAATTCCCAGAAAGTGGATGTCAACGCTAAAGACGAAGAGGTAACGTTGGGGGGGAATCCAAAACTTCTAATATTTTTGGTGAAATTGTCACAGTGACAACCGGGATGTATATGGCTAATTCTGCTTGAGTAGCTTCTTACCGTAACAACTTCCTTTAATTCACTTTAATTGCCACAACATAATAGCTTTACACAGGTGAGAGAATATAAAAAACAAGGGGGAATTCACCGGGGCTGGTTTGTGGTTTTTCAGTCATTACAAGTCATCATTATATAGCAGTATTATATTATAGTAATAGGCTATACTGGACGTATAATTTGTTTGTCTAAAAACGTTCTAAGCCAGTGGGGCCCGGGGACCTCCAGGGGTCCTTGAGGTGTTCCAGGGGGTCCCCAGCAAAATGTGTAAATACAGCATCAAAATAATTTTAAACTCTTTATCCATGTTATTCGTTGGCTATTCAAAAATAGCAGATATACAAGCTGTGTGTGTCACTTCTATGTGTCAAAATCTTGAAAGTGTTCGTTTTGAAAATTCTTAACACATGTCTGCTCTTCTGGGGCAAAACATTTTCAGAATGGCGGTCCGCAGCCAAATACAATTTTGGGGTCCTTTGGCACGAAAACGTATCTATTCTTTTGAGTCATCCTTCAACGGTGTCTCCTCACAGCCATTTTTTACACAAGGAGCCAGTTGCTGGATGAGTCAAAGGCTAGAGATGGTTTGTCCACTATATACTACTGCCTTGTCAATGTTGTTCTGCTGTGCAGCATGAACACCAGCAGAGGGCAGTGGTGAAGTTCCACATCAGCAAGTAGCATTGTCTAGTTTCACAGTTAAACCCATTTAGGACTGAGACCAGATTCTACAAATGTCTTCTAAAATCATGATAGTTTTCAGAAAAACCTATGTTTCTATGTCAGTGGTTCTCAAAGTTTTTCATGTCAACGACCCTAAAAACTATAATGTTTGGCCACCGACCCCCATCTGAAGATATGTTGTTCCAAGGACCCCCCCCCCCAGAAGCAAAGATTTTAGTTAAACAACTCTGAAAGAATATATATTCAAAGATTTGTGCCACATTTTCACGAATTAAAAAAAATATAGCAGATCTACAAGCTCGTATTTTTCAATAGCTAAAGTATAACATGCTTAAAACACCAAAAGGGATTCCCGTCCTGGTTAACCCATTCTGGGCAGGAACCCCTTTTGTTGTTTTAACCATTATTTTAAACTTTATCTGTAGCAGATCTACAAGCTCATAAGCTCATCTACAAGCTACGAGCTTGTAGATCTGCTATTGTTTTTAAATCGTTAAAATGTGGCGCAAATCTTTGAATATATTCTTTCACAATGAACATTTTAACTCATACCTTTGCTTCTGGGGGGTCCCTGAAACATATTTTCAGATGGGGGTCTGCGGCCAAACTCGGATAAATCTGGGGGTCCTTGACATGAAAAAGGTTGAGCACCACTGACATATAAACACAACGTGTGTGTGTGTGTGTGTGTGTGTGTGTGTGTGTGTGTGTGTGTGTGTGTGTGTGTGTGTGTGTGTGTGTGTGTGTGTGTGTGTGTGTGTGTGTGTGTGTGTGTGTGTGTGTGTGTGTGTGTGTGTGTGTGTGTGTGTGTGTGTGTGTGTGTGTGTGTGTGTGTGTGTGTGTGTGTGTGTGTGTGTGTGTGCAGTGCGTTAGTGTTACTTTGGCCAGCTGCTGGTCGGAGCCTGTCTTTCATGGCTGCTTGTAGCCGCTAATCTCTAAATAAATAAACTTGCAACTTAAGAGACGGGAGCTGCCTCTGTCCAACATAACAGAATGGAACATTTTGGTCTAAAGAGCAGAGCTTAACGTTTGTAACCTGTAGCTTAACATTCCAGAATAGAATAGCTTTTTCAGCCTCTAAATCAAGAGACCGGCTTCCTGCAGAAGCTGAAGTAGTGTCCAAGAACAGAAACTTTCCGTCATAAGCCTCACAGTGCTCGATAATTAGGGATGCACCGAATATTCGGACACCGAAACTATTCGGCTGAAAATGGCAAAAATTCGGTTCTGTTGATTTTAGAGCCGAAACCGAATAGTCAAAGAACCGGGGTTACCTTTCGTAACATACTGTTTCGTTGTGGTGACACTAAATGTACGGCAATGGTACAAAAGCTGGTAAAAAGATAAATGATATATAATATAAATCATATTTGCTATTCGTTTTTCAGCCAATTGTTTCCTATAATCGGTGTTCGGTTTCTGCCAATAATTTCCCATTCGGTTCATCATGTGAAATATTGTTCTTCATCTCAGATAAACCCCCTAATCACTGAAGCAGCCAGATAGGCCTCATTTAAAAGTCAGTGCTAGTGTTTATTTTGTTGACTAAAGCTATGACGAAAAATGTTTGTCGACTACCTTTTTTCACTCACAAAAACTAACACTGAAGCTCTGTTAGATATATTCCAAGTTTGTTCTGGTCTGTGATGAAAATGGCAGCAGCAGCAGCAGCACACCTGGAGTCGAGCAAGTGAGAGAGAGAGAGGGAGAGAGAGATAGAGAGAGAGAACTTACAGAGAAGTGAACCTATTGGTATTCTGGCTTGCCTCATAAATATCCATTCTAACATGCAGCCATGGTGATCAATATGATTTAAGCAACAGAATAGGACTTAGGGAGTTTGCTTTACCTAATTGGCCTCACTGAAAAATGAGCTTGTGTGGTTTTATTAGAAGGAGCTTGGAGCTAAGGCGGGAAGGGAGGTGTGTGTGTGTGTGTGTGTGTGTGTGTGTGTGTGTGTGTGTGTGTGTGTGTGTGTGTGTGTGTGTGTGTGTGTGTGTGTGTGTGTGTGTGCGTGTGCGTGTGCGTGTGCGTGCGCGTGTTGGAGGTGGAGAGAGAGGGAGGGAGGGAAGGTAGGTGGTTTGCTGATCAAGAGGCTAGTACTCTCGTTTTGTCCAGAGTCTCCCATCAATCAAGCCCTAAAGACTGTGTGCCAGTTTCTGCAATTTGTCCTGGAGCTCCTGGTCTACTGTATGCCTGACCACCACCAGCCTTCCCCGGCACACACACACACACACACACACACACACACACACACACACACACACACACACACACACACACACAGAGCTGCTGGCCCCAGCTCATTCTGTCAGCAGCTCGTTATGGAGCTAGAGGTCTGAAGGCTCTGAGTTCTGAATTGTACTGCATAATTTATTTTTTCGGGAGGCTGAGCAACTGATTGAAGTCAAGTGAACTTTGTGGACCAGGAGTTTCCTTTTCTGTGTGATAGGTTGTGTTAGAGGAAGGAGGGTGTTCTTTCTATTATCGGATTCACACACACACACACACACACACACACACACACACACACACACACACACACACACACACACACACACACACACACACACACACACACACACACACACTTCATGTACTGTAGTGTACTCAAAACCGACAAGTGCAATCAATTCATATTCACATTTCAGTTGAAATGTTTGTACGCTTCCCCTGTTAATAATTTGATGTGACCGTTTCCGTTTGCGTATAGGGCCGGGCGCTCCTGCACTGGTCTTGTGACAGAGGACATAAGGAGCTGGTGTCTCTATTGCTGCAGAACAAAGCTGACATCAACAGTCAGGTGAGCAGCATCTCTCCGTTTCTCCCTTTCCACTACACACCTGCTCACTCACCCAGCTGGAGTTACAGACAGACTTGGCCCAGACAGTGGTGCGTTCTACACCATCCCCAGTGCCCGTCTTTACCCCTACGGCACTCTCAGGGGGTCAACTTTAATTCACTTTGAGGCACAGATAAATCCCCCAGAGCTTTAAACCGCAGAGTTAGTAGGTAGCTAGCTAGCCCCTTGTTTAGCCTCCCATGTTCAGCCGCATCCAGGCGACTTTGGCTTTGTCGGTAAGCTGGCTCAGCTGTGCATCGGCGAAATTAATACTGTGTTCGCCCTGTGGCACGGTACTGTGCAGTCACCGGGCAGCAGAGGTTTTATCTGTAGGGCCCAATCAATTGGAAGTAATCAGGCAAATTGTTTTACATTACACAACCCACATAATCAGGACATTTCGCAAATGACTCTCTCTTTTGTGGTCATGTGTGGTCCTTTTGTTGTGTGTGCTGTCAGGAAGGGGGATGCATTTCTGGAAGGATGGCTCATAAAGACCACACAGTGGGCTAGCTAACTGTGAAACACTTTGCAGATGATATACAGCTTTATCAGGCTCGTGACAATAGAGGGGGAATGATGTCGAGGTTCCTTTTGGAAAGCAAGGTCTTTATACAGTCATGTATCTAACATTAAAATATGAATGAGTCTCCCTTTATGTCAGGAGATGTCACTGCCTGGTAAGGAACAATTCATATTTGTCCAGGGCCTCATATACAGTAGGATAGCTGATTGTCACTAGGTTTCCCTTTATGCCTCAAATACGTTTTCTCTTTCTCTTTCTCGTAATTTCTCTCCCCATTCCATGATCAGAGGACATAGAAAGATATGACCCATTGTGTTTTATCTGTCTATCGCTAGTCTTTCCTTATACTTAAATGTCTCTTAGTGGCATCATGGAAAGGATAAAATCATGTTATTTAGGCTATTTGAGTACATTTCCACTTGAATAAATCACAGTTTAATCACCTCTCCACCGGCCTCTTGCCCAGGTGTCTGAGGTGTCTAGCCAGATGCCTGAGGTTAAATCTGAATATTCAGGCACCCAGGCTTGTGCAGCAGAGCTAATATGTAGAAGCAGATTTATGAGGTGGTGTGTGGGTGGCTGAGAAGAAAATATAGCTAACTAAATCACACTGCACTGTCCCACTGCCAAATTATCCCACTATGTTAATCTCCCAGAACGATGTACATTATGCTCATTAGAACCTGTTATTTTTGTTTTGTAGCCATGTTGCACTGATATTGTTTATACTGTGAGGCAACGGCTTGAATAAGAGAAAGAAATATATTTGTTTTGTTGGTTGATTTTGTATCCCATATCATCAGTGATGTTACCCTTCAACAGAATACTGCTTTCCCTGTGTGAGCGCTTTTAGTTTTTGTGAGAAAAAGTATATGGGCTGTTTGCAGGCAGTCAGAGGGCCTCGTAATCTCTCTTGACCTCCACTAACTGCTGAGCGACGGGTAAATAAAGATCAAACATGATTTACGCTTAATTTGTTGATTAAAAAAGGCGGAGGACTTAAGTAAAAAAAAAAAAAAAAAAAAAGTATTATTTGCTCGGCGGTAGAGGAAAATCGTTTGAAATTAATCAACTGATTGTTTTAGAAAATTGTTCCGAACCCCTGGTAACCTGCATTAGCGCTGGTTTGATAGATAATCCTGGCTGAAACAATAGGTAGCTGTGTATTTGAATACCCAGATCAGAACTCCACCACCTGTCAATGGCAGTGGTAGACCAACCCCCCCCCCCCCTCACCACAAGCACTGCTACATGTGGACCCCCACTCACCATATCGCTGCTCCCTCAGCTAATACGGCCAGAGAAAGTGGGGCAAATGAAGCTGGAGCAAGTGCTTTGTAGTGTGTAAATGAAGAGGATGAAGTCAGCCTTGGCAAAACGGACCTACTTTCTGTGTGGTGGAATCTATGTAAGCCCCTTAACTAGACATTAGATTAGGTTTAGGAGGTTTTTGGTACATTCTCTAGAAATCGCATCATATGAAGACCAATAAATGATCTAACCTACGACATTTGGAAATTCAAAATGCACTGAAGCACTGAGAAAACTGTTGCGCCTTTCTTCGTCCTTTTTTTCTTTCCAGACTTGACTACGGTAGCGGTGGTCTCAAAAACATAAGGGAAACTTTGACAGAAAAAGACTCGCTCACCGTATAGAAAATAGAAGTAAAACTCCTTAAACTGAGACTTAAGAAAATATTTTTTCTTCATTTTATCATGCTCATAAAGTGCTCTGTGCAAACGTTTCGGTCCTAGGACCGAAACGTTTGCTTTTTAATTGCACTTTGAGCACAGAGCACTTTATGAGCATGATAAAATAAAGAAAAAATATTTTCTTAAGTCTCAGTTTAAGGAGTTTTACTTCTATTTTCTATACGGTGAGCGAGTCTTTTTCTGTCGAAATTCAAAATGCAGCCATTCAGAATGCGGATCATTTTATTTTTCAAAAGAACGCAAAGGATTAAATTGATAATGGCCGGGTAGCGATTGTGCCAGTACTCTGTGGTACTTTAGGTGTCACAACCTGCCCTAAAGCTTAGTGTTGTGTGTCCTCTCCCCCTGTGGTAATTATGTGTCCAGACTCCAGACACAGTAATCCAACCCCCACAGCTAAGTGGTGCATACACACAAACAACACACAATTTTCCTTTTCAGGTAGAAATCCCTACCCATCCTCTCATCCTTCAGATTACTGTTTAAAACCAACATACCGCTTGGTTACCATAGAAATATGCATTTATAGAAAGCCAGGCCTAGTTCGAGGCAATCGGAGTTGAATTGGGGGGGCTTATGCCAGAGGTGTCTCTAGGCCAGGGCTTCCTGTTGGTGTGAGTGTCAAGGATGGGCTAAGTGGGCTCTTACAATGTCAGCTTCAAACGTGCGATCCCAGAGAAGGTAAATGAACACTGCAAGGCACTGGCCTGATAATGAGGACAGACAGGTTAGCGCGTCACAAGGCCTGATAACGAGGACAGACAGGTTAGCGCGTCACAAGGCCTGATGATGAGGACAGACAGGTTAGCGCGTCACAAGACCAACGAGAGGACAAGAACAACGATGTGTATGGAGTGGAGGGCTCGTGTGCATTCAATGCATGCATCTCCACCAGACGCTTGAGTTTCACTTCGCCCCTTCGTTTCCATCCCCTCTGTCACCCCTCCCTCCGTCCCTGTGATTGTAACTCCTCTCTCTTTCTCTGTATCTCACTCTCCCTCCTCTGTCTCCTCTCCTCTCCTCCCTCCTCTACTTTGTATTAAAACAACATGATCCATGAGGCGGGGTGGGCGACTCACACAGCACCGCTAATTCTAATTAATCCAGCGTGGCAGCGTGGCCACGCCGGGCCCCATGCGCTCCCAGTCTATCAGATAGAAATTCATAACTTAATTGAGGTCAGAGCCTCAAGCCGGCAGAACAAAAGTCTCCAGCCAGGACCAGCTAGATCAATAGTAATAAATATCTGACTGGGCGGCATGGACCCGAGGAGGCTAGAAAACACACACACACACACACACACACACACACACACACACACACACACACACACACACACACACACACACACACACACACACACACACACACACACTAGTAGGCTACCACACATACACATGTGGACCACAGAGCTCACAAATGTCTGCTTTGTGTGTCGCCGTGTGTGTGTGTGTGTGTGTGTGTGTGTGTGTGTGTGTGTGTGTGTGTGTGTGTGTGTGTGTGTGTGTGTGTGTGTGTGTGTGTGTGTGTGTGTGTGTGTGTGTGTGTGTGTGTGTGTGTGTGTGTGTGTGTGTGTGTGTGTGTGTGTGTGTGTGTGTGTGACTGTGACTGTGTGTGAGAGAGACTGAATGAACTCGAAGGTGGAGTGGATTTGTGATTTTGTGATGCTGTAGTATCCTACTTTTTCTATCCCAGGACACACAACACTCAATGATTTGTTATTGATGCGAGGTGGGATTCTGGGAGACGTAGGCTCAGTGCCATCTGTCTGTAGTTGTTTTTGGACCTGGACAGTGAAGGTGAGGTCGTATGACAGACTTGAACTTCTTGCGTTCAGTGTGTGCACTGTGCAGGGAAGTGAAACCTCAGAGTTTGTAGGATTTATTGTTTACTTTAGTAGTGTTGAACATTTGGCGTGTCTGCTTGGTGGCACTGACTACATGTTCCTTCTGAATCATGATGAGGTGAGTTATCCTTAGAGGTGCTCTGATCAGGTTTTTTTGGGACTATCCCTATCACCGATTGTTTTTCTCACGATCGGCCGATACTGATCTTGTCTAAAATTTGAATATTTCCAAAATTATTATATGTAAAAAACTACCACTTAAATGGTATTAAAGATCGGTTTTATCCAGATCGGGTAAATTGCCGATCACAGATCGAGTCATTTTGAGTGATCAAGATTTGAGTGAAAATCGGCAGATCACCGATTGGTGGCCAATCAATCAGAGAACCTCTAATCCTGTCTCTCTGAACCTTGTATAAAACCTGTATAGGTTTCCCCCCCCCCTACCATCTTCAAAATGAGAACATCCACATCAGTGGATGTTTGCAACACCCTCTATTGTTCTTATAATCATGATTCAACTATTAATGTTTTTTTAAACTAGAGCGGTGCCCGTTGGGCACTGGCCTACTTGGAACGATACAAGTTGGAGTATATGCAGATGTCAGAACATTATTGTGATGTCAGAACAGGCCAGCTCCATATATGGAGATGTCGAGAGCCTGGGCAGGGGCCCTGTACAGAGCCCGGTCAAGAGGCTTTTGTGCTGGTTCTGGACAACCGACGATCCGACAGACTTGACATGTGGTGGTGTGGAACGCGTGTGTCAAATTTGAAGTCGGTGGGGCGAACGGTTCTTGAGTTATGTGGATTACAGACGCAGGTACACACATACGTACACACAGAGACCTGGTGCATTTATATTAGGATGTTACGTTTCAGCGATTGCATAATTGTGATTTCACAATTTTAAATTGTTCTTTTAATTGTACACTACAGCCCTATTGTGTCGAGTTATCTACCTATTAACCAATTTAGACCTGGGAACGATTCTAATGCTTTCAAAATCCTGACAGTTTTCTGAAAAACCCTATGTAGTCGTTCTCAAACTATTTCATGTCAAGGACCCCCAAAATTAAATGTATTTGGCCGCCGACCCCCATCTGAAAATATGTTGTTCCACGGACCCCCCCAGAAGCAAAGATTTGAGTTGAAAACGTTCGCTCTGAAAGAATATATATTCAATGATTTGCGCCACATTTTCACGATTTTTGAAAAATAGCAGACCTACAAGCTCGTAGATCTGCTATTTCTCAATAGCTAAAGTATAACATAAAGCTTAAAACACTAAAAGGGGTTCCCGCCCAAAATCTATCGCGCTCTCTCTGTATCACAGTCACAATACTTCAATATAATGTTTTTAGTTTCTGTGTTTGGCTTTTCTTTCTTCCTGGGTTGACCTCCCTGTGATCCACCAGCACTCATGGCTTTCTCGTCTTTGTCCTCTACCTTGGTGTCAACTACTAGTGTGATTAAACGGGTAAACAGGCATTCATACACACACGTGCACACACGTGCACAGACACACGCACGCACGCACGCACGCACGCACGCACGCACGCACACACACACACACACACACACACACACACACACACACAGGCAACAACAGTGGCTGATTGAAATTCTATGGTGGAGGCATTATTACACGTTTGTATCCCGCCCCTTTCCCAGCACTGCCTCCTATAACTAATGGATCAGTCACCCAAGTCATAACAAATATCCAATGGGATTCGTCATAATGGGGTGTGTGTGTGTGTGTGTGTGTGTGTGTGTGTGTGTGTGTGTGTGTGTGTGTGTGTGTGTGTGTGTGTGTGTGTGTGTGTGTGTGTGTGTGTGTGTGTGTGTGTGTGTGTGTGTGTGTGTGTGTGTGTGTGTGTGTGTGTGTGTGTGTGTGTGTGTGTGTGTGCGGTTTTGTACTGAAATGTATGTACTGAGGTGTAGGCCTAAGAGAGAGAAGGAAGCAGGATAGGACGTGTAAAATGAGGGATGCTGGGAGGAGAAGGTATCCAAATACTAAAACATTCTCAGTGTAAAAATGTAACCTTACGGTTTAGAGATACATTTTGTAAACTCTCTGAGTTAAGGGCCATCCACATCAAGCACTACAATTAGAGCATTCTCTCTCTCCCTCCCTCCCCCCCACATACTGTAAATATCGTTCACCACTGACTTTATTATAGACAAGCTCTGAACTCTGCCTCCCACTTAGAATAGAGTTCTCAAATTATGCCCATGAGGGACCAAAATGTATGCTAATTAGTCAGGCCGAGCCTCTGGTTCAATGAAAAAATAAAAATGTCAAGATATTTTGACAATTATCTCTGGAACAGAAGGTCCAATCTGCCCAGTTCAAAGCTTGTTAGATGCGTGACTTTGAGGGCATTAAGCGCACAATGACACCTTTTTGGGTTTTCGGGCCTAAAAGTATGGTAATTGTTCGTGCCTGCCCCATTAGGGCCAGGCCTTAGCACAATGACACCTTTTTGCGTTTTCGGGCCTAAAAGTATGATAATTGTTCGGGCTGGCCCAGTTAGGGCCAGGCCTTAATATTCAGACCCGTTGAGAACTCTAACTAAAGGTGGCCTTACACTAGCCGATAATCGGGCATTGTTGACGCTCGGGGGGTGCCCGACCGCTCAAATCGCGATCGGGATTGGCCCGATCAACATCAAGAATGTTTGATATTTGCTCTGCCCTGCTCCGATTATCCTGTAGTGTGTGGTGCTATCAGATTTCAGATTGAAAAAAATCGGCTAGTGTAAGGCCACCTTTTAGAATGTTTTTTTTTTATATCTTTATCTTATGCTGGTGGGAACGGCCCTAGTGTATATACGTATAGTGTGTGTGTGCATCTGTATATACGTACATATAGTGCGTGCTTGTGTACGTGCGCGTGCACGTCTGCAGCAGGCAGCTGGGCATAAATGCAGGCAGGGTGATAACAGCTACAGCAGCTGGGGTCACAGTCTCTCGGCTGCCTGCCACATATTAATACTGGTCTCTAAGACACTCCCACACCTCAGTGCTCGCATTAATACAGATATTTAAGAAGGCCAGCCCCGGCTTCCTCTTTTTAATAGGCCCAGTGACGGCCCAGCTGTAATTTATTGCTCTCCTGCATTTTCAAGCTTGAGGATGTGTCTCCGCCTGCCTGCCTGCCCTCCTCTCTGCCAGTATGTGTGTGTGCACTTAATGGCTTTGCATGCATCCTTTCCTGTGCATGTGCAGAGGTGGCACTATTTTCCTTTTCTTTTACACACAGTAAAATACTGTGTTAGTATAACTCTTCAGAGTGCTCAAATGTAATCAAATTGTAAGTGGATAAATGGACACTGAGGATTTTACTTAGCCCTTTGCAGGACAATTATTTACCAAATTCACAGATACCTATATAGGATATAGGATACCTATACTCGCTTTCTGGATGGTTCCACAAAAACACGTTTGTGTTTGGTTCATGTCTTTTTGAAGTTCACAGATGAAAATCCTGGAAGTTTCTTGCACTCTACATTAAATCAAATTTTATTATAATGTTAATTCCCAAGTTGTCTCTCAAGACACTTAATGGTAACATAGAGCAGAGATCCGACATTGTCCTACCCTGAGCAAGCATACATATCGCCAAAGAATTCATATAAAATCATCTTTTGCCTTTATTTATAGTACAGTGGACTGGAGAGAGCCACAGGGAATTGAACCGGGGACTCTCGATGCTGTCAGGCATGTGTCATCGTACCCCAACTACTCTGCTACAGGCACAGATACTACGAAAGATAGAGTAAAGATAACATACTGAAAATGTCGTTTAGGGACGTTTGGGGGAGAAGAATACTTAACATGTACATTTATTGAACATAGGAGGATTTAAACCACACCAGGGGACACGTGGAAAAAGACTTTAAAGTCAACCAACTAAGCTTCCAAATTTTCAACACTTTATGCAGCGCACATGGCCAACTCACACAGGTTATGCGGTACGTTATGTGCAGCTCGATGGAAGCTGTCGCCGTGTAGTGTTAAAAGGCCCTTCCGGACCTCCATATAGTTATGAATCTGTAATACGAGCACTCAGAAAGGAGCCAATGACTTGACAGTAATAGTCGGGCGTAAAGAGCCATTCGAGCAGGTAACGGTCCTCTTAGCCATCATCAGCTGTTGTTTTGTTCTTATTGGGCACTCAGTGTGCGTTTGCCTACACTCAACTATTTGATTTCCATCGTTCTTAACCGTCCACATAAATTGTCGGAAGCATTAAAGCTGTCCTCGACCGCTTGCAGACGGACAGGGAGGAGGGGAAATAGAGAGAGTGAGCGTGGTGGATACAGACAGAGAAAGAGAGAGAGAGAGAGAGAGAAAGATGAGGAGAGAGAATAAACAAAGTAAGTGTTTTTCCTTCCATCAGTCTTTGGCGGTACTCAGCTTTATGAGTCCCTCACTCCAAATGCCTCAGCCCCACAGGCTCTGCCTGCCTGCCTTGGGCCATTGATTTTCATATTACACTCTTTTATGTATTTATTTATTTAATATATTTCTTTTTAAACATCATCGATGAGCCACGGGAGGACAGGCTGGACTCCGGGCGATGTTAATTTTCCCGTCTAACCCTCTCCCACTCTCCTCACTGATGACTTAATGGAGGCTAAGGTGTCCCATGGGAAAAAGCAAAGCCTGCATGGCGGGGGGAGGAGGGTTGGAGGGATGGGGGAGGGAGGGAGCTGCATGGGAAGCGGATAAAGTGAGACAATGAATGAGTGAATAGGAAGGAGACAGAAGTGAGAAAAATAAACAGGAGACCAGATACATTTAGAAAGAAATAGATTTTTAGAAAGATATTGATGAAGAAGTGTAGCTCGATTGGTAATGGTGATTTGGACTAGAGTGCTTAAGGTGCTTCTCCAATAATGTTTGCTCGTGCTGTCACTGGCCTGTCCCACACAGTAATATTCTCACTGTTCATTTGTCATTGTGTCACAAAGAGGAATGTAACCAAATGGACCCTTATGGGAGTTGACTGTGCACTGCACAAGGTGCTGTAAGACGAGGGTTTTGGGACAGGACGACCTGTGCTGTAGCACTATACAGCCAGGCAAGGCAAGGGGGGTCGGCCCGGGCACCTGAAGGACGCTTCCTGTGTGCAGAGGGGTGCAGGGCGGTGAGTGTGGCGTCAGGCTAATTTGCCCGTGGGTGGCGCGGCTCACACACGCTGAGTGGCAGGCAAGGTTAACTCTCCCTGCTCAGAGAGGGGACCCCAGATTCAATTAGGGCTGGCCCCAGTCTGCTGATCCTTTTAACACTGGGACCTCCCCAGCACACGCACGCACGCACGCACGCACGCACGCACGCACGCACGCACGCACGCACGCGCTTGCATGAGAGAGAGAGGTACACATAAACAACATTCACAAACGCATGAACGCAAACCTAGATAGGGTAGAAAAACACAAAAAAGCACAACGCAGCACAGAAAGAAAACGTACATATCCCAGGTTAAACCTACACACACACACACACACACACACACACACACACACACACACACACACACACACACACACACACACATACACACATACACACATACACCAATGCAAACTTAATCACAAACGCACAGTTACACGCAGGCAAGTAAGTGTGAAGATTGTTAGGCAATGATTGCGAATGCAATGAGCCCTAACTATGGTAGCCAGGCAGAACATGTCTGTCTGTCTGTGTATCACGGTGTGACACCACCCGCCACCAGAGGGCGCAGTTACTATGGAAGCTAGGCAGAACAGCGCAGTTAGCTGTCTAACGTGTGCACAGTTACAGTAGCTGTCTAACGTGTGTGTTATTGCAATTAACGAGCTGTGTTCCCTTCCCGCGTTCGCGCGTCTTACTTGTATAGTTGAGTACATGTCTCTCCAGTGTGGTATGGTATACCGTTACTGTACCCTAACCCTAAACAGTGTTCAACCCCTGAGAGCGTAAAAAATGATCCGTAAGGGTCCAAATTAACGCTCCTTTTTCACTGTGTGTACAGTAAATGTTTGGCTATACAGTGTACAGTGTACAGTACATGTTTGGCTATACAGTGTACAGTGTACAGTACATGTTTGGCTATACAGTGTACAGTGTACAGTACATGTTTGGCTATACAGCCGGGCCGGGGGACACAGTGTACAGTGTACAGTACATGTTTGGCTATACAGCCGGGGCGGGGGACAGTACATGTTTGGCTATACAGCCGGGGCGGGGGACACAGTGTAGGAGAGTCTCCCTAATCTTCATGCTGCTGTCTGATTAATGGCACCTGCTCATCATAATGCTATCTCTCGTGATCTGCATATGAATGGTCCCAGTCAGCTATCGATTACTCCCCTTCACCAGGCCCTTCATCCCAACATACACACTCCCTGGAGATCTCTCTCTCTCTCTCTCTCTGGTTCTGTCTGTCGCTGGCTTTTCCTTCTCTTCACTGACTTGTTCTAATTTTCTGCCCCGCCCCTCTCACCTACCCCCTCTCCCCTCCCCTACCTCATCCACTGTCATTATAAAAGTCAGCAGCATTGATCATAAATCATAATTGCTTATCCATTTCTACCACTTGTTTAATGTTGCTGTCAAGGACGGATAGGAGGGGGGGTGGGGTGTGTGTGGCGGGGGGGGGGAGGCAGGTTGATAGATGGATAACAGAGACGGATAGACAGACAGAGAGAGAGAGACAATGGAACAGAGAGGCAACAGAGAGAGAAGTGGGTGAAAAGAGAGTGTGTGTTATTTTTAGAAGGATGGGTGGGAGGGGGGTAAATTAAGTTGGGGTGGAGAGAATGGTGTTCAAGGGAGAGAAATCCCCAAATGGCTTTCAGAACACCTACTGTACCATATGCCCAGAGCTTTTGGCAGTTGGACTGGATTGATGTGATTTGAAAACAAGAAAGCTTTTAGTGTCCATGGGCAGCACACACACACACACACACACACACACACACACACACACACACACACACACACACACACACACACACACACACACAGACAGACACAGACCTCTTAGGTTTCCTATTTTGCAGTAGGCTCTACAGATGGTGACAGATTTGACAGAGCTTTACCCTCAAGCCACAGTGTCTTATCTGTCAGAGAGAGACGGAGTAAAATCCTCAGCATAAATTGAGTGTACAAATTAGTTTGTAGAGTTACACATTGATAAATTAACACTGCGGTCTTCACTGTGCATACTGTATCGGTATCGGCCCTTTTTGGTCATATCGGGTTATATCGGTATCGGCAAATATACCAGTCTAACCACCGATCCGAAACAGGGGTAAGGGGTTGACACTATGGCAGGTAAATAAAATGTTGGGGCATGTGTTTGCTTTCGAGTTGCCCAAACTGCAAGTGCACATTTGAGTGAGGAGTCTGCTATAAACACAACACGAGATATATAGTTAGATAGCTATAAACACTATTCCCGGTCGGTGGACTTCAAAATAAGATATCCTTTTCTTTTTTTATTATTATATATATTATTCTCTGGTATCGGTATTCGGTATCGGTATCGGCTAACAGAAATTGTGGTATCGGGATCGGATCGGAAATGAAAAAAGTGTATCGGGACATCCCTAATATATATACTGTATATATATACACATACACACACACACACACACACACACACACACACACACACACACACACACACATAATTTCACGCATACCGATCATACCTGTGCACGCAACAGGAGATGAAGCCAATCAGACCGTGTTGCTTGGCCCAGTAAATGGGAAATGTAGATTCACTCGTATACCAAAATCTGTTTTAATGATTTAAAAAAGCTTCTCAGGTCAAATATTGATATGCATTTCATTTCGATTAATTAATTACAATGCTTCAATTTAGCTGAAAAGGGTAAGAATTGTGTATAGTGGAAAATATGCGCGGGCTCTGAAAGGCGGCGGAATGGTAAGGTGGTGGGACCTCATCTCGGAGCTACAGTAGCAGAGGGAGAGGTTCCATATGGGGCTATCACATCAGATGTGGTTGAAAACAGCATGGTGCAAACCTGATAGGACTCGCTCATCATGGCCACTTATGTTATCTGAGAGATGCAAGGAGGCCAGTGCCTTCTCCTTCTGTCGTATATGTCCTTAGACCTTCAGCTCCGTTGCAGCAAGCCAGTTCAGTGTGTCAGTGGCTGCAGTTACATGAGGGCTTTTTCATTCAGAATGAAAACTTCAGAATGAATTAATTCAGAAGTAATGTTTTTTGCTGCGTGTTTACATGGGAAATGGTCATTCCGAATGAGTGTTTACATGGACGATACTTTTAAATCCCATTATTTCATTCCACATCAGGTTTGGGGCTGGGAAAGCTTCTGATTGGATATGGGGCGGGGCGGATATGTTTACGTCCAGTGGTGGAAAGTAAATAAGTACATTTACTTTAGTACTCTACTAAAGTACAATTTTAAGGTATTTCTACTTTACTTCAGTATTTCCGATTTCCAATACTTTTACTTCTACTCCACTACATTTCAGGTAAAACAAAATAATAATAAAAAAAACACTTTGCCATTTTACTTTATATTTGATGTATCCTGTAGCCTATATGAGAGGTTGCTCTCAGAGATGTGAAATTAAACATGTCTAGTTATAATTAATCGCGAAACAAGTAAAGAGCATAATATATGCTATACCAATTACATGGAAACAAGCATGCACAGAAAGACCAGAATGAACCTAAGTGTTTACATGAGTCCAAAATTGTTTCAATAGGATTTAAAAATGGAATAAACCGGTCAGTTACATCAGATTTAAGTTTAAATCAGATTGGCCATTTTCATTCCAATTTAAGTTTTTGTAGGTGTTTACATGACAACTTTTAATAGGATTTAACTTTTATTCTGAATGAAAAGGGGGTTTAACTGTCCATGTAAACGTAGCCATTGTCAGCAGGTGTTCCACCGTCTGTAGTGGATCCCCACATTAGGGGGAGAAGAAGACAGCCTCCACGCAGCCTCCACGCG
This sequence comes from Electrona antarctica, assembly GCF_951216825.1. Classification (NCBI taxonomy): domain Eukaryota; kingdom Metazoa; phylum Chordata; class Actinopteri; order Myctophiformes; family Myctophidae; genus Electrona; species Electrona antarctica. Next base: position 20,908,588 of record NC_136812.1, read on the forward strand.
GCCTCCCCCGCAAGTAGCTAAAGAGTAGTTGCAAGGTTGCATGCCCTTTAAGCGAAACAAATGTCTTCACAACGTCCACCGAGACCACAGCCCCAGCACTAGCGCTTCTCCAGCTCAACGTCGAAGCAAGGTCTCACCACTGCCAAGATCGACATCCTTGACAGTGATCACCCTGCAGAAGATCTCCTGAACAGAAGTTTCCAGGACATTTTTTGTTTGTTTTTGTCTTAGTGATTCTGTGTTCATCTGAGCAGAGCTACATACTGTATATGGTCATAAAAGGGAGACACACAGACAGACAGATATAGAGACATATTCATATTTGGGAACAGAAAGACAGACATAAATATAGACTAAATATATTGGCTCACTCCTTTAGTGTGCTACACGCAGTGGTGGAAAAAGTACTCACATGTTTTACTTAAGTAAGAGTACCAATACTGCACTATAGAAATACTCTTAAGTAAAAGTCCAGAATTCAAAATGTACTTGAGTAAAAGTACAAAAGTATCGGCATTCAGCATGTACTTAAAGTAGCACAAGTACTCAATATGCAGAATGTTCCATTTCAAGTTTTTAAATGTATCAAAATCATCTGAAAATAGCCGAAATGTATATAGGGTTTTCTAATAATAATCAAAATCTACAGAGTAACTAGTAACTAAAGTTTTCAAATAGGCTAAATGTAGTGGAGTAGTACAATATTTGGACTTGAGATGTAGTGGAATAGAAGTAAAAGCATTGGAAATTGGAAACAAAATACCTCAAAATTTTACAGTACTTAAGTAAATGTACTTTCCACCACTGGCTACACGGCGCTGGATCTCTCCTAGCTATGGTGCAGTACCGTGCGTTATTGAGCCTTACACACTGACATCCCAGTACCGTGCTTTATTGAGCCTTACACACTGACATCCCAGTACCGTGCGTTATTGAGCCTTACACACTGACATCCCAGTACCGTGCGTTATTGAGCCTTACACACTGACATCCCAGTACCGTGCTTTATTGAGCCTTACACACTGACATCCCAGTACCGTGCTTTATTGAGCCTTACACACTGACATCCCAGTACCGTGCTTTATTGAGCCTTACACACTGACATCCCAGTACCGTGCTTTATTGAGCCTTACACACTGACATCCCAGTACTGCTTTATTGAGCCTTACACACTGACATCCCAGTACCGTGCTTTATTGAGCCTTACACACTGACATCCCAGTACCGTGCTTTATTGAGCCTTACACACTGACATCCCAGCCCAGCGTTTCTGCAACGCAAGGGAAACTTTGGATGACATGTAGAAAGCAGAGGTTTGGTTTGACATGCCTCCATAATGGGATAGGAGACAGAAAGATGCACACAAGTGAAAAATGCTATGATAGCTGACTCTAAGTATGTACATACATACAGAGAAACTCTCTCTCTCTCTCTCTCTCTCTCTCTCTCTCTCTCTCTCTCTCTCTCTCTCTCTCTCTCTGTGCTTCCAAAGCAAATGGGAGACAATCCAATTTCTTGTGATTCCATCAAGCCCCCTCCTGGATCTCAGAGCATTAGGGAAGGCTGAGAGGAACGGCATGCTGACCCTTCACATGCACTCACGCAGGAGGCATGCACTCCCGCACATGCATTCAGATGCACATACATACACACACATTATACTGTATTGGAACCCATATACTTCTACATGCTTCAAAATCCATATTAGTTGACAATGGCTTTTTGTGAACAATGTGCATCTTGTGCATCTTTGCTTTTTCTTTGGTGTTATACAGTGTGTGTGTGCGTGCGTGCGTGCGTGCGTGCGTGCGTGCGTGCGTGCGTGCGCGCGTGCGTGCGTGCGTGCGTGCGTGCGTGCGTGCGTGCGTTTCTGAGTCTGTCCAGTGTCCACTGGTGTCTAAATGCGCTCTGTGTGTGTGTCTAACGTCTGGGGGCTAACGGCAGATTAGCGCTAGCTGCAGATTAGGGCTTAAACCCCTTACACTTTAATTATAACTGTATATGTTTGTGTGCATAAAGGTCTCTCACTTGGCCTCAGCTGTAAACATCTGTCACACTGTGTGTGTGTGTGTGTGTGTGTGTGTGTGTGTGTGTGTGTGCGTGTGTTTGGGGGGGATTTCAGTATAGCCCGATAAATCTGACTGATATATCCCGAGAGGCATCCTAACCAGATGCCCGAACCACCTAAACTGGCTCCTTTACTCCGAGTCTCTCTCATGTGACTGAACTTCTCACCCTATCTCTAAGGGAGATGCCAGCCATATTTGCTCCTAAATGGTAAATACTGTAAATGGTAAATGGGGCATTTATATAGCGTCTTTATCCAAGGCGCTTTACATAGATTATGCATTACATTCACCCATTCCACACACATTCATACACCAATGGCGGAGGAAACCATGCAAGACACCAACCTACTCATCGGGAGCAATTAGGGGTTCAGAGACTTGCTCAAGGACACTTTAACACGAACTCATCGGGAGCCCGGTATCGAACTGGGAACCTTCCAGTTCCCAACCGGCAACTCTACCCCTGAGCCACTGCCGCCCCTAACTAATGCTAGTTAGTTTGCTGTGGACAGTCCAGAAACCCGGCTACCAGTGACATCATCGGTAGGCAGGTTTGGTCATTTCAAACAATATTTGTCTCCGCCAGGCCGAAGGCGTGGCCAACACTATGTTTTGAACAGAAAGCCTCTAATGATGAACACAGCGCCCGATTGCCTTGAAACTTTGTACGAACATTCTCGCTAGGCCAAGAAGGAAATGCCATCCTACAGTTATCTAATCTGCCACATGGTGGTGCTATAGACAAATGCAGGGTGATTACTGAGGTGTAATCAGCACTGATTCGGTACACCTGGCCAATTGGGCACTGCATCCATGGAGCAGTGCCCTGTTGGCCAGATGTAGCTAATAATCCGTGTTCTAGTTTAAACTTAAACTTTTTGAGTGGTGCAACCACTCCAAGGAACAGCAATGTCCGGGACTATGTGACTATGTTTAGAGTACCAGTAGGGGCAAAAGTGGCGCTGTTGTGCCAGAAACAGAGAGAGAGAGAGAGAGAGATAGTGTTGCACTGTTGCCTGCTAATTACAGATAGAGAGAGAGAGAGGCAGGGGGAGAGGGGAGTTGCACCACTCAGTTCACAGCATACAAATATTTCAAGGAAGAGAAATGCTGTATATTCTATTAGCTTGCAATCCCAATTGAAGATGTCACTGGTTGACAGGTTTCTGAACTGTCCATAGCCCTCCTCTGAGTAGATATTATATTGTATATTTAAGTTAAATGTTTTTGCATGTAAAAAACATCAAGAGGTTATTTGCGTTTATTATTATTTTGGTCATTTGGCTTACAAAATAGACATAGCAAAAATTATACTTCAAATCAAAAGTTTTGTCCAGATATACAAGCTCAACAAAGTGACGCATTGCGACGTGTTGTGAGCTTGCAGATATTCCCCAATTGTTTATGTTTTGAAAAAGGCGCTATAATAACATTCCCAAAATAGGGATGCAATTTTGAGAGTGGTTAATAAAAGGCAGAAGTGATGTGTGTACACATTGCTACACGTACGTAAGTGACTATAGGTTGCAATTTGGCCGGCAACACTGTTGTCAGTGAGTGTTTTTGTCCTGAGCAAACTATGGCACGCGTTTCCTTTCCAGCCGTGCTTGATCTGCATCGGTGCTCTGTGATGCACCCAGAGGGAATAGCAGGCTCTAATCCAATCAGTAGGTCTCTCAAGTGCTGCCCCTCAGAGAGAGAGAGAGAAACGCAACAATAGGACCATTCTACACTCGGTCCTGCCAGGGAGGAGAGGAGAGCCCAATGTCCTTAAGGCTACATAGAAAAGAGTTAGCATTTAACTATGTTAAGTTACAGGTCTATTTTTACACCCGAGTTAAATTAACACTCAACTTTACTGTGTAGCGACAGAGGAAAGAGGGATGAAGATGGTGAGGGGAGCTATTGGAAAGACAGAAGCGAGGAGGCATAGGTATGGGCAGAAGAGGAGAGTACTAAAGGAGGGCTGGGAAGGAGAAAGGGAAGGAATATGTAGGAGACGAGGAGGAACTGGAAGGAAATAGAAGAGGAGGATAAAAGACGGGAATGGGAGAGGAGGAAATGGAGGGGAAGAGGAGGAGGAGGAGGGGGAGGTGCTGCTGCCTCACACAGAAACATCATGTGAGGATATGATATTAAATGGGGCAAAGGTGCAAAGACTAATGAATAATTTTGCTATAACAAAGATATTAACTCCTGTACAGTACTGTAGCCACGGTGACATTTTACTGCATAGGAAGAAAATGCTGCTCGCTGGTTAGGTTTTAATCTGTCTCTGAGCATTGGAAACTCCTGTGCAGTAGGGGGTCTTATACTCTTAGATTACAGGCAACTACGTGAGCATTTATCATCATTATGGGAGGACGGGACAGGCCTGAGTGGTGATTAAGAACTGAATTTCGTGTTGACGATGTATGTCATCCATTGTGTACGAGACACACATATACACAAATATATTATACGTGTATCTGTCACCCCGTGGCCTTGAATATCAATGCTGTTCAAAAGGCGCACACACACACACAGCATCATAGTCGCTCAACTCAGCTGCCTAAACTGTGGCTTCTCTGTGCTTTGTCCCTGAGCTATTGTGCGTCGAGGTCACATAGCATCCATGGTTAATTAATTTAGTATGTTATAAGACCCCCACCCAGCCAGCCAGCCACAGGTCAGGGCCTCTCACCATGGCCCAGTAAACAGAAACTATTCTGCCAGCTGATAACCAAGATGTTTGTGGTGAAAACGCTTGGAGCAATGCAAGAGTAGGTTGGAGACCCCAGACCCGCCTCTACAGTGTCAGCCCTGTGTCGATGGAGAAGCCCTATGACAGCAGCCTGGAACTGCAGATGCAGGATTTGGTAATGGATTTGGTAATGGCTCCACATGATGCCCTAATGTTCCAGTTCCAACTCGCAGTCAGAACTGGACGTCAACTACAAATTGAATGGTTTTGATCATGGGTCGCATTGGTTGTGAGATCAATATCTAATATTTTCACATACAGTAATCTTCCATTTGGTTCAGTGAAATCATTTTTTCTCTTGTCGGCAACAAAGACCATTCTTTTGTATTTACATTAATTGTAATTCTAATAGTTTAATATTTCTGCAATTGACACCCAGGACATAAACTAATTTGCTGTTTCTTTACCCTCTGGATACTCTACATTTTGTTTGTTACAAGAATAGTTTGAATCTGTTGAAGACAATTCTGTGTTTTCTATTTTCTTTACAGGATGATGAAGGACAGACAGCACTACATTATGGTAAGAAGGCTTTTATTACCTTATTCTCTGTCAAAGGTCCTTAATACCTAAATGGGTTTCACGACAAAAACTTTACGTTGAAAGGGAAAATTATGCCAAAGTTATTTATTCAGTCTAGTCAGATAGAAGTATCATCAATTCGTCAACTATGGACTTAAACTTAAATACTACTTGTTGCATGCCTTCAAAATTGTGAATTATGCTTTGTTTCAAGTTTGTACTAAACATTTTATTAAAAGGATCCCTGGCTAACAAGCCAAATATGCCTTACATTCTAATTGTCTTCTACAACAAATAATAAAAACACCTTAACTATTGTATATTTAAACTGTTTAAGTGCCAGGGGGTGGACACCAGTTTTGGTCCTCGGTGCCACCGAAGCCCATTATAAATAAAAGAAAGAAAATGTAATTCTATTGTGCATGTCATGTGCATGTCATCACCTGCACACCAGATTAGAGGGAAAAAAAGAATATATATATATATTATATTTAACTCGTCTTAACGCCCCTGGCAATCAGTGCATAATTAGATTCAGCTCGTCTTAACGTCCCTGGCACTTAAACAGTTTTAAGGTGACACCCAGGGGTCATTGATGGGGTTCCAGGGGGTCCCCATCTGATTGATAGTTAGGAACCAAACATACCCTTATGATTATGTAAATCCGTAAAAGCAACCAAATGAAAACCAGAGATGAAAAAAATAAATGAATTTATCAAATAGAGGTCTGTGGTCTTGGAAGAAAAGGTTGAGAATCACTTTTTCATCGTGCTTGTGTTTCTGTAAATAGCTGAATTATTCACTTTCTCTCTATTGGTCCTCTTCTCTATTGTTGTCTCTCTTTGTCCTCTTTCTATTTATAGTTATATCTGTCTCTATTGTTCTCTCCCTCTCTCTGTCCTCTGTCTCTCTGTCGTTCTCTCTTTCTCTCTCTCTGTCCTCTGTCTCTCTATCGTTCTCTCTCTCTCTGTTCTCTTTTTCTCTATCGTTCTCTTTCCCTCTCTGTCTCTCTATCCTCTCTCCCTCTCTCTCTCTCTCTCTCTCTCTCTCTCTCTCTCTCTCTCTCTCTCTCTCTCTCCCCCCTACAGTTGCTATTTCAGGTGCATTTCATCCATCAGAGTCTCTCCCATTCCTTCCCGTTTCCATCTCTCTGTGTCAGTTTGTGCACGTGTGTGCGTGTGCGTCTGTGTGCGTCTGTGTGTGTGTGTGTGTGTGTGTGTGTGTGTGTGTGTGTGTGTGTGTGTGTGTGTGTGTGTGCGTAATAATCACCAGGCCTCCCAGAGGAAATCAACAGTGCTCCTCAGACTCCCCTGACCCCCTCATGCCCCACTACACACAACTCCCTGAGGGGCGGTACCTGTGTGTGTGTGTGTGTGTGTGTGTGTGTGTGTGTGTGTGTGTGTGTGTGTGTGTGTGTGTGTGTGTGTGTGTGTGTGTGTGTGTGTGTGTGTGTGTGGACCATCTGTCCCCCAGCTTGGTGACCTCACGGTGGGCACGCGTCATATCGCCCACTTGTCTCAAGATACACAGATACTCACATACAGTACGATCACAGCATATATCACGAACACACACACATCACGTCATAAACACACGCATGGTCGCATGCGCATAATTTATGCCTACAAAAAATAAATAAATAAAGAACACACAAACACGCGTACACACACACACACATCGCTCACACACAAAGCTGAGGAAACCCTAAGGATGGGGCATAAAAAGATGACTAATAAACATAAGCGATGAACTCCAGGAGACAAATAGCAGAGAATGAAAATTCATTCCCACCTCTCTTTGCACAGGGCCACAGTCACGGGGAAGTGATTAATCGAGGGTTTACTGCTCACCATAAATTGTTCTCCTCCTCTATCGCTCCCCCGAGGGCCACACGCTTTTTACAGCCCAAGGCCTTGGCGAGACGCGAGACACTCGTGCACACACACACACACACACACACACACACACACACACACACACACACACACGCCTATACTTGTGAGGACAATCGTCATTTTAGGAGGCCGATTTTATTCAACGCCATCTTTACAATTTGTTTTCCATTTTTAACCCTGAATTTGAAAATAGCAGATCAACAAAGCTCACAGTGCATGGATGTGTTCAGAGCTATTTTCAGTGCATGACACTGGCGTGCAACCAAGTTTAAATCAGACATAACTGCATTCATTGCCCCTGAACCTAACCTCTAAATTGTCTAATCCTAATCCTAAACATAACCTGAATCGGTTCTTAATTTTAAAATCAACTCATCAATCAACCATTGTGAGGACCAAGAAAATGTTCCTCTCAATGTCTATTTCTCAAAGTCTGCTATTCTGCCAGGGACATTTGGCTCTCACAAGTGTAGTAACACAAGTAATGGAAGGAATAAGATGACAAGGATAGCTGGAAGAATAAGCCTGGGTTTTATTAGCTGATGTAGAAGAAAGACAACTAGATATGGGTGTCTACCGCATATAAATATGTAGTTGTGTATGCATTATATTTACACGCACGCACGCACGCACGCACGCACGCACGCACGCACGCACGCACGCACGCACGCACACACACACTAAACTGTGTAGTCACATCACACATTCAAATGTATCATCTCTCTCTCTCTCTCTCTGCCAGCCACCTCTGGGCATGAGGTTAAAAGGCCTGGCTGTCAATCAGTGTGGCTGCTGACATCAGCGATCATGGCGGAGCACAGAGACTGCTCTTTAAGAGGAGTGAGCGATTGACACAGTTAGAGGAGAGCACTCAGAGAGCGAGAGAGAGAGAGAGAGAGAGAGAGAGAGGAGGGGTGCATCGAGGGCTAGAGGTGCATCAGCAAAGCAAGGACCCGCTAACTGGGTTAAGAAAGTGCAAGCCCCTCTTCTCCACTGTTATATCCAGATAAGAGAGGCCCCTTTTAGCGGTGCACAAATTGCCAATGGGGCAGAAGTAAAGTGTTTGAGGCAACCGCAGGTCCCGGGCCATGTCACTGCCGGGCCTGCAGATGGGCTTTTCATTAAGTGCTGGACTATACATACTGTATAGTGTATTAAACTACGATAGTGATAATAAACTAATGAAGCAACTTCATTCAACTCTATTGAAACAATCAGTCTATCCCAGAACCATCAGACTGAATACTTAAGGAAACCTTGCAAGATATATATCTTATACGATATAGAAGTATATCGTAGGGTTGCAAGACTTTTGAGTTATATTCATCCATGAGTGGGTTGGGTTCTGCTGAACCCTTTTTCCAACACCGCGCTCAGATCGGTGAACCAATACCATCCACCAGCTGATCCATCCGGCACCCGCCCCTCTATGGCAGAAATCACGCTGGCTGTGCCAGGCTACCAGCCTACCACTGAGCTCGCCAGGCTACCAGCCTACCACTGAGCTCGCCAGGCTACCAGCCTACCACTGAGCTCGCCAGGCTACCTGAGCTCATTTTGGATTAGGCGTCTTGCCCTATAGGGAAATATATATTGCCATGTTTTGACGTTTGCCCCCCTAATTTGTTCTCTATTCTTTCCTTTGTTCCTCCCCATCCCTTCTCTCTTGTACCTCACTCTCCCGACCTCTCTCTCCTGTAGCATCAGCATGTGAATTCGCAGACATTGTGGAGCTCCTGTTGAAAGCCGAAGCCGACCCGTCCATCAAAGATCTGGAGGGCTCCCTCCCCGAGGAGGTCACCGAATCCAGTGCCATCTCCTCTCTCCTGCGCCAGTACACCGCTCCTAAAAGCTAGGCACCTTCCCCATCCAGCCTGCCCTTTGTTCCAGTCCTATATAGCCCTAACCGCTGCCATATTCAAAACCAAACCCCCGAAACCCTCTTTTAGCCCTCGAGAGACTCTTCAGCCCCACCGGCTATAGACCTGGGTTCAAGTGTTTTAGATAAAGTGATTTGATTCCACTTCCACATTTTTATTTATCTCATTGGAAACGTGTGTGTGAACATTGACTCCCCCCCCCCCCCAAAAAATCTATCAGTTACTGTACATGGAAATCATGCACATTATTGTTTAAGATTTAAATGTATTATAATACATAAACGCCTTACCCAGGTCCTAAACATCCACCCAAATCTTCAGTCTTGGTCAGCCCTCTGACCTTTAAAATTATGTCATTGCTCTGATACATTCCATTACAAGGAGTTCATGGATTTTCTTTTGTCATTTATCGCAATTAAAGTCTAAAACAAAGAGCAAACCCTGCTTCCATCTGGTTTCTTTTTTTGCTTTCTTTACTGGTGCATTTCCCTTGTAAAGTGTTGATAGATCGCTCATGCAGGTTTCAGATTATTCCTGTGAAATTGGTATCAAAAGGTGTTGTTATACACGCAAATGTTTTCCATGTTTCTGCAAGATAATTCACCAATTTTATCAAATGAGCCTAAACTGTATCCTGCAAAATGTATTGATTGCAAATAATTATTTACGGTATAAACTACTACTGGCCAACCAGCCACCCCACACTCACACGTCTATTGTGGTTCATACTGTCAACACAACCGCATTGCCCTCCATAACCTGACCTGGCTCTAGTATGTCACTTAAGAAAGATCTGGATGTTCTCCAAATAACCAACGCATAGGATGCCCCCAAATCTACTTTACTTGCCCTAAAGCCCCTCTCAGCACATTCTCGCTGTACCGACTCCTCTTCAGTGTGTGTGCGTGAGCGAGCGCGCAAGCACAGGGGTGCATACGTTGGTTAGCCATACTAACAGTCCGACAGGCATAAGTCTGACAACACCGTCGCTCCCGACATACGTGGCCGGTTACAACTAACCCGTGGCTGGTTAGAACTCGCTCGTGGCTCCTGACATGCGTGGCAGGTTAAAACTAACCCGTGGCAGGGAAATATATATTGCCATGTTTTGACGTTTGCCCCCCTAATTTGTTCTCTATTCTTTCCTTTGTTCCTCCCCATCCCTTCTCTCTTGTACCTCACTCTCCCGACCTCTCTCTCCTGTAGCATCAGCATGTGAATTCGCAGACATTGTGGAGCTCCTGTTGAAAGCCGAAGCCGACCCGTCCATCAAAGATCTGGAGGGCTCCCTCCCCGAGGAGGTCACCGAATCCAGTGCCATCTCCTCTCTCCTGCGCCAGTACACCGCTCCTAAAAGCTAGGCACCTTCCCCATCCAGCCTGCCCTTTGTTCCAGTCCTATATAGCCCTAACCGCTGCCATATTCAAAACCAAACCCCCGAAACCCTCTTTTAGCCCTCGAGAGACTCTTCAGCCCCACCGGCTATAGACCTGGGTTCAAGTGTTTTAGATAAAGTGATTTGATTCCACTTCCACATTTTTATTTATCTCATTGGAAACGTGTGTGTGAACATTGACTCCCCCCCCCCCCCAAAAAATCTATCAGTTACTGTACATGGAAATCATGCACATTATTGTTTAAGATTTAAATGTATTATAATACATAAACGCCTTACCCAGGTCCTAAACATCCACCCAAATCTTCAGTCTTGGTCAGCCCTCTGACCTTTAAAATTATGTCATTGCTCTGATACATTCCATTACAAGGAGTTCATGGATTTTCTTTTGTCATTTATCGCAATTAAAGTCTAAAACAAAGAGCAAACCCTGCTTCCATCTGGTTTCTTTTTTTGCTTTCTTTACTGGTGCATTTCCCTTGTAAAGTGTTGATAGATCGCTCATGCAGGTTTCAGATTATTCCTGTGAAATTGGTATCAAAAGGTGTTGTTATACACGCAAATGTTTTCCATGTTTCTGCAAGATAATTCACCAATTTTATCAAATGAGCCTAAACTGTATCCTGCAAAATGTATTGATTGCAAATAATTATTTACGGTATAAACTACTACTGGCCAACCAGCCACCCCACACTCACACGTCTATTGTGGTTCATACTGTCAACACAACCGCATTGCCCTCCATAACCTGACCTGGCTCTAGTATGTCACTTAAGAAAGATCTGGATGTTCTCCAAATAACCATAATCCATGTCAGTTAGCAGTAGATAGACTGCAATGCATGGGTAGTCTGTAGCATCAATTCAAATTACATTTGTATCTGTTCTTCTAAAGTGCCTGACGTGAACTGACACGTAATTGAGCTGTGCTTTTGTTTCTTGTTTTTTTTTCCCCCAAGATATTTTTGGGACATTTGCCTTTATTGACAGTGACAGTGCAGGGAGACAGGAAATGTAGATAAAGTAAGGGATGGTCCATCCGGCTGGGAATCGAACCAGGGACTCACTCATAGCATGTGGTACTATGCTCTAACCATTCGGCTATCAGGTCACCCTATTGAGCTGGGCCTCACCTGAAGTGAATTAAAACAGGACAGGAAACACTTTCTATCCAGGCCATGTCCTTTGCCAATTTAATAACCCATATTAGGAGAAGAGGCCCTTGAAAATTAAAAACAATCATGACATTTGGGCAGTTCTTTGCCTAAGTGCCCTCTCCATAGGAAAGATCTCCACCTTCCCCACACCATTTCCAGACTAGTCTAGTAAAGCAGTCTCCAGGAGTTGACAGGAGCCCTTTTGATTATTCAACCAAATCTGAGACATGATGATCCATGATGCCATAAAGAAGGAACCCCCCCCCCCCAACCTGTATCCATCCCCCTTCCATTGTTATGCATTCTATACACAGGCAGCCATTAGCCAGTTACCGTATTTCCAAAGCCTGTTTGGGACCCATGTGTTGTCTCCCTGTTGCTTCCTAAACCCTGTTATGCTGCCTTGAGGTAAGGGAGGGTGACGGCAGTTGTGTCTCTCCTGTGCTCGTCTGCGAGACTCTGACACTAAGCCCATTATGCTTCCATTATGGGGCCTCGATTCTCCTCTGAGCTTTTCGCTTTTGACACCGTCATCTCCCTCTCTAAACCGCAGACCCCCACCCCCCCAATACAGCTCAATGTGTAGTTATACTTTGTTAAAAGACAGTGTTGCACAAGGGAAACAACCAATCTACGAGCTCACAAAGTGCAGTGAACATGTAGATCGGCTATTGTCGGCATCAACATCGTACACAACAGAACATAAATTAAGCATCAACCATTCTATACTTAACGTTTATGCGTTTTACAAGTCGTCTGTCCCTCAGCCTCACTCATCTCTCTCTTTGTCTGTCTTTCATTCTCTCATTCTGTGTGAGTCTCTCTCTCCCTAACAGCATTAAGGACAGATGGCCCGTTTTGGGACACAGATGAATCCAGAGCACTCTCCTCCATCTCTTCTCTTTGCCAATCTCAGCACACTTTTTTTGTCTTAACCCTCATCATCGCTCTAAACACTCACTCTCTCTATTCTTTAATATCTTTTCCCTCTTGTCTCTCCCCATCACTCTTTCGGTATAGCCTTTTTCACCCTTTCTTAAGCCTAATTCATACTCTGTCACACGCATTGTGCATCGTGGCGCATTGTTAGCTTGTTGGCGTCACCTCTTCCATCTCTTTCTTTTTGCAGTACTTTTGTCTGTCTGTCTTCTGCCCATGGCAGGGACTAAAAGCAATAGCATGTCTTTTTAGCCAACGCTTAATGCTGCCAACCCCCCCCCCCCCCCCCCCGCTGCACCGCCCTCACACCGCCCTCACACCCACGAGGTCTGTGGCTGTGAATTCAACAGTAAGCAGAAATCCCCTTTGCTGCTGAAATGCATCCCACTAATATCAGAGCTAGAGAGTAGAGAGAGGTGCTCATTCATTGGTGTGTGTGTGTGTGTGTGTGTGTGTGTGTGTGTGTGTGTGTGTGTGTGTGTGCGCTACACGTGAATGTTAAGGCTACGTTCCAAAGCCCTACACTCAGTTTATAGTGATGAGCAAGCATTTCTGGACAGTCAATCAGGACCGCAGAAAGCAGCCATCAAATAAACCACAAGACAGTAGTTTGGCCTAGAGGCCAGAATAATTCAGCACAAACATATTTGTGCCCCTTGTTGTTAATACCGGACTTTACAGATTGTTTTGCTCTTCATTAGTTGACAATGACATGTGAAGCAAACTATTGTAATGAGACTCTGTCCCCCCATGTCATAGCTGGCTCATGCTATGACAAAACATCAGGAGCAGGAGACAGTCGAAAAGTTGAACAACATATTTTTATTAAATAATAGGCCTGTAACAGGAGGAACTAAAGAGGAACTGCAGTACTGAACAAAACTATACGGATCCTATGGAGTGTGTAGTCAGTAAGTCAGTGGTGTAAGTGTAGTGTATGGATGTGTGATACATGGTGTGGTGCATGTGTGGATGGAAAGAATAATCAAACATAACTGAAAGAAGGCATGGAGACTAAAGCAGGTCTGCCTCCTCTGGATCTCTCGTCTCAAGTGGCAGGAGCATTGTATTTATAGCCTTTGGGAGGCACCGGGCCCAGGTGCTCTCCCATTAGCCATCAGGCCAATTGGGGAGTAAAAGGGGCACAAATGATTGGCCACTGTTTAAAATAATCAAGGACACACATGGCAATGAACCACGGCTCAACTGCACACCTGTAGGTTGTCTTGTCCCTGTTTTACTTGATTTCATCGTTGGAATAACTGGAGGACAGAAAGTGGTTCACTAAAATCAGGGAAAATGAGAAGCTCCTCTCCAGCTCTTGAAAGACTGGATAATCCCTAGGCCCAGCTGGGAGCAAGGCCAAAGTGCAGATTCAGAACTCAAAAAGAAGAATAGAGTCTGCACAAAACGCTCCTCTAAATTTTATTGCTGCTCGTCAACGTTTTGATCTTAATAGATTTTCATCAGGACATATAGATGCACTTACCTCAACAAAACCCACTCCAGCTCCTCCATGGCTATCCCAGATGTCTGGGATAGATGGCCCCTGCAGCAACAGGTCCTCCAAGGCAAGCCTTGCTTTTGCATGTTCAACCTCTTGGCCAATGGCCATGAATGTCATAAGATGCAGCTTCACTATAGATGAAAAAAGGAAAACATAACTTGAAATGACTTTACTTCAAGAAGACATTTGTAGCACATGTCGGCATACAAACTTTATTCCTTATTCTATCCAAGCTTTTATTTAGAGTAGTCTATTCCTGTACCAATTCCAAGAATACATAAGTCATTTCAAAGGTTCTTACTTAGCCTCCACATTTCTCCAGTTGGAATACAGCAAGCATAAAGCATGTTTTATTGACATTTATTGACGAATTTAAATTCTTCTGGGAGTTTTTCTTTATTGCTTAAAAAAAGAAAAACTAGCTTCTTGCATCCTAGTCGGCTGGGAGTGCACATAATATTGACTGATAACTTGCTCCACAATAGGCTACTCCTCACCCTATCCCCCACATAATTAGGCTTATAGTCACGTTGACAATGCACTCCATGGATGTTCTCTCCTCAGCCTCCTTCACCTATAGCTTTCCATCACCTGTTGTCTAGATATTAACATTCCTTAACAGACCTTTTTCATGGCAGCCATAGTGACATAAATAGGTGTTTAATGTTAGGCTACTTCCTTCCCGTCTTACCTTCTTATTTCCACAGTTAACACTTTCCAGTGAGTCAATAAAGGCTATACACGTAGAGGGTACAGTATGTGCATGCATGCATAAAGTGAGTGGCAAAGTGAGTTTAACGTTGTTTAATGCAATCAGATAGGCCTTTTCTGTTTGGATGTTTGGGCTGTCAAGGCCAGAAACTAGAAAGTAGTATTTCGCCACTTAGTATGCGTTCCCACATAACTTCCGGGTATGATGATGATGTCACGCGTGCATAGGCTATAGCGTGGCAAGTGTGCTACCCGACTGCTTGAATGGAACATAAACTTATTTTTAAATTATATATATACACATACTTTATTTAGATTTTTGTTAAATACAAGACACAACACAACAATACAAGACATCAAATGACAGAAAAGTACCATAAGCTTAATGTAACATAAACTTAATTGGTAAGTGGTAACACCTGTGAGGGAAGTCAAAATAAAAACCTACTTGGCCTACTTTGTGGAATGAACAGAAAGTCATGTGAACATAAAGTTTCACTCAGTGTGTGCCACTGCTTCCAGTTGATGTGGTAGCTCTCAAGAGAGACTGTCCTGCACAAGCTCTGGTACCCTCTCTTGGCAATGATTAACTCAACCGGCCTCAAGGTGGCGCTATACCAGTCTGCTCTGCTTTACGTTTTGACCTATAAATAACTCTTGAAACATATAGTACCACAATGAACAATGATTTATTTTTCTCCGTAATTCATTTTCTCCGTATTTTCTTTCATCGCATGCATACTTTCATGCGTGGGTACTTTCATCGCGTATTTTTTCATCGCGTATTCTTTGATCACGACGTACTTTCATCGCATACTTTTTCATCACGTACTTTCATCGCGGACTATCATCGCGGACTTTCATCCACGTATTTTTTCATCGCGCGTGTACTTTCATCGCGCGCGTATACTTTCATCATTTTTCATCCGCATACTTTCATCCGCGCACTTTCATCGTGTGCGTACTTTCATCGTGCACGTACTTTCATCGTGCGCGTACTTTCATCATGCATGTACTTTCATCGTGCATGTACTTTCATCATGCATGTACTTTCATCATGCACGTACTTTCATCATGCATGTACTTTCATCATGCATGTACTTTCATCGTGCATGTACTTTCATCATGCATGTACTTTCATCGTGCACGTACTTTCATCGTGCACGTACTTTCATCGTGCACGTACTTTCATCATGCATGTACTTTCATCGTGCACGTACTTTCATCGTGCACGTACTTTCATCATGCATGTACTTTCATCATGCATGTACTTTCATCATGCATGTACTTTCATCGTGCATGTACTTTCATCATGCATGTACTTTCATCATGCATGTACTTTCATCATGCACGTACTTTCATCATGCATGTACTTTCATCATGCATGTACTTTCATCATGCATGTACTTTCATCGTGCACGTACTTTCATCGTGCGCGTACTTTCATCGTGCATGTACTTTCATCATGCATGTACTTTCATCGTGCATGTACTTTCATCATGCACGTACTTTCATCATGCATGTACTTTCATCATGCATGTACTTTCATCATGCATGTACTTTCATCGTGCATGTACTTTCATCGTGCATGTACTTTCATCATGCACGTACTTTCATCATGTGCGTACTTTCATCGCGTGCGTACTTTCATCGTGCACATACTTTCATCATGCATGTACTTTCATCGTGCGTGTACTTTCATCATGCATGTACTTTCATCGTGCGTGTACTTTCATCGTGCATGTACTTTCATCGTGCATGTACTTTCATCATGCATGTACTTTCATCGCGTATTTTTTCATCCTGTACTGCACAAACACTCAAAGCTGGACATAGGAGGGGCTAGGGCCCCTCAAAAATAAAATCAGCAAGCAAATTGTATATTTTGGCTCCTACAATGGTTATACTGTAATTGCCTTCCAAAGTTTGTGGGAGGGACCTCTAAACAATGCTGAGCAAGATGAGATTTCACATTTATACACACCCTAGTCTCTCGAGATGCTCTTGTTTTGCAGATGGGTTCCCAGATTGCATACACCCATACAGGGACCTAGAAATCAATGCTACAAAACAATGAATCGTGATTTTTGTCAATTCTTTTGCAAATTAGAGGAGCTATAAGACGAAGGAATGTCAATGCTATTTTACCATACAGTTTCCTTTGGGTCCTGACTCCTGGCGGCTGCATCCCACCGCGACATACACTGGGTAGGCCACTCACTGGCATGACGAAGATGTGTGCTCCGTGGAGTGCCCTTTTCTAGTTATTCCTGGATTCACTCTCTCTTCTGTCTGCCTTTGCGCTCTCTCTCTCTCTCTCTCTCTCTCTCTCTCTCTCTCTCTCTCTCTCTCTCTCATTACTTTTGTGAAGGACATATAAAACATATTATTATTATTATAATGAAGTATTATTATTAGTAGTAGTATATTAGTATTACATAGTGGGAAAGGCTTGGATTTACATTAATCCAACCTTAAGTGTACAACCTTGAGGGTGTCATTGGGAGGCCTCCATTTGACTCAGGCACCACTCTAAGATCCACTCTGTCATCCTGCAGATCATTGTTCACTGCAGGCGGGAGGGGATCATTTGGGAGAGAAAAATGCCCTGTCCTGATGCAACAAGATTGAGTTTTGGGCCAAACAAAATAGTATCTGTTTTGCATGTATAATTTATTCCCTTTAGCATCAGAAGGAAAATAAGAACTGTTTCCTTCAGGAAGTTTGTAATAAAAGCTTCCCGATCGATGATAATGGCATTTGCGCTTGTGTTTGTCATCTTCGCAAAAGCAACAGTGGCGGAGTTTCCACAGATTTATTTGTATACTAGTGCTGTAAGTGGCGTGTAAATTATCCTAACTGTCTGTGTGGCTCTTTATCTTTGTAAGGCAGCACTATTAGAGCCTATCCATTAATGCCCATAGCCTGCGCAATCAATGCCTGAATAAAAATCAGCTCGATTTGTGGCGTTTTATGCAAACGTGCAGCAAACTCTAGCCGGGCTGACTCTTTGCTTTTTGTTTTTATAATGCAACAGGAATAGCTAAAACACAAGAGAATCGATATCACTTAAGTTTGGGGTAGGTTGTCCTGGCCTAGACAAATGCTGTGCATTGTTGCATACTAATGAGATACATTTGGAGCCATATAGTGTTGTACATTATCCAGGTTGTCTGTGCTGTAATTCTAGTATAATAGTATGCAGAGTTATGTCACACAGTATGTTTAATGCCTCGGATGCCAGCCTCTAACTCCAACCTTTACACTATGCACACTATAGCACATATACAACATAGCTTGACATAATCATTGAACCTAATGAGTATTTGTGCCATATTCTCTATTTTGTCTGACCACAAAGCATATTTCTCTAGACTATATTCCACGAACACAAAGCAGTTGAGAATTAGTTAACTGTACACAGATTACGGAGAGATTTGACTGTACAAAACTGCAATCTGGTGCTGTGAGAGGATCAGTCGGTGCAGCCAACCTATCGGGTGTACTGTTTTTCTCTCTCCCTCTTTGGCCTGTCTGGGAGTCAGTTTGTTTGTATTCCCTCCACCCCCATCCCCAGAGAGAGAGAGAGAGAGAGAGAGAGAGAGAGGAGAGGGATCAGAAAAGCAGCATCCATCACTGTTAACTGACTGACCACTGTCTGTTGGAGGTTCCAAATGGACCTCCACAATTGAATAGAGGCCTAAGTGTGTGGTAAATGCTCTCAATGGGTAAATGAATTTGCGGGTTAGCTGTCTTTAGGAGCATTTAGATAAAGGAATAATAATAAAAACACCAGCTATGGATATATTTCTTTGACATATTGATTACAGAGTTCAGCTGCAAATCGTTCATAAATTGCAGATTCATCACCAGAGATGACAATGCTTTTGATGGAACGCCACACATTAAAGAGTGATACACGCACGGGTAACCCAAAGACAATTCAGCTTTATTTTCCTCATATAGATTTGACTGTACACAGTTCATACCATTGCACAGAAGGCATAAATGGATAAATTCAGTGCTCTCTTTTACATCTTTTTCAAAGACACATGGCAATAATAATAAATAGCGCTCATGAAACAAGACGATCAACACGTTTTCAAACTGTACAAAATTTACAACAATTAAGACGCAAAATTCTGAGGCAATAGAGACTAACAAAAAAGTTGTGATGTGGTTGAATATCATACTCTGAGTGTAGTCTCTTTTTTTGTTGATTTGCTTTCTGGCTGGCGAGTTGGATGCTCTTTTCAGCTGGTACATCAGGATTTGGCAATAAATGTTGAACAAAAATCAATAAATATAGTAAAAAAAAAGAAGAAAAGAAAAAAAAAGAATATGGCTTGTATTTGAATACTTTTTTCTTTTCTTTTTTAAATAGGAAGAGCTTTGTTGTCACAATTTCTCAGACAAAACCAGAATAGCATCACTCTGAATAAGATCTTGTGTATTGTATAATGGTTTCCTTTTCTTATGTCATCTTGCATTATCCACTGAGTTGACACAATTGAACGGGCCTAATTAAATCAAGCAAGCCATTCTTCTCATATCTCACCTGGAGATTGCATTTATAAAGAATTTGAACTGTTGGCCCTAGATTATGTTAAACCTTTCACTCAACAGGAAGTCCACTAAGATGTGTACCAGAAAACATACGCCAGCACATCGGCCGTGTCAATAACCATGCTAGCCACAGTGTCAACCGCTGTAGTGTGTGGCTCTGAGCTACAGTAAGTCTGCTAATCCCTCTGACGTGGACAATGGGAGGACAAGCCGATGCCACAGCTGGTGCATTTCAGCAAGAAGAGAAGCTAAGAATGACCTGTCAGTCAGTATAAAGGGACATTTTCCACCACCTTCATAACACTAAGAAGGGTGTGTTTGTTTTTTACTTTAAGATGCATGTTTTGTAATTATTGTGTAACAGTTTACTTTTTCCTCACAATTATTCGTAATTAAATCCGTAGGCAATTTCCAAGCATTATAAATGGATATCACCTTGCAGATAACTGTGCATTCAAAAGAAGACATTAATTATTGTAATGATCTGCATATCATTAAAATGGCCATGTTGCCCTTGCATTTCTCCACATCATGAATGTGTTACAATAGAAAGCTTGCATCCTGGCAAGGTTGGAATTAACATGAATACTGACAGTAGTCAACCCATGAGTCTGGACCAGACCCCATTACATGAACAAGAACAAGTCAAGCACCTGTGAATGAAGTAGAGAGACCAGCTATGTAGTATGTTTTTTCCCCTCCAGCCGAACAGAGGACACCTCAGCTTCTACAAACAGATGGGTAGACAAACGAACAGACAGACCCAATGGCCATCTACTGTACGTCCTAATAACTTAGTAATGTAAGCTCCAGCAACACATTTAAAAAACGTTAGCATGGTTCAAAAGTCACACTTGTGCCACTGCTCTTATATAAATTTCTCTACCAATGAAACACTGTTTTTGCCTTGTGCATACATCTCTCTTCCTCTCTTTCTCTCTGTATTCCTGTCCTTACCCGCAGAAAAAGAAGAGAAAGAGTAAAGTGCGTTGCCAATGTAAAGGCTTTATTATGGCCGGACAGAGATCCTACTCATTCTGAATCAGGAGCATGCAGGAGCATCCTCCTCTGTCAAGGGTTTAACATGGAGGCTGATGGATAGGAATGGTGTGGCTCATTTTGAGAGGGATGTGATGATCTGTCCTGTGAGCATAATCCACCATTCATATGATGGAAAACTTCATATCCAATTTATTTTCAGAGTGAAAGAACACAAAGTCAACCGATAACAAAAATCCTATGATACAGTGTTAAGTTTGAACATTCAGTAGCGTTTCATCCAGTCGCTTTATCGAGTGGGGAGCTGTTCTTCTTCTGTGAGTAGTAGCTGTTTTCACAGCTCCACCCAACTGTTATGACTGCCGAGGAGCTGAGAGGAATACCTCTTCTCTACACCTCTTTTCCAACATCACATAAACAAACCGTAGCAGAGTCTTGGAGGGTGATAGAAATGTAAAAAGCTGCGTTGAGTCTGTTCTCTGTCCTTGTCACTGGTGCTGCCTCACAAGTGTCCCTATACCAATGGTTGAGTCCTCTGTGTCTCAGAACTGGGAATGGTCCATCTCATCGAGCCAGGAGGCAGGGCTGGTGGGGAAGTCCGGGTATCCCGTACTACTGCCCGTTGACAGGTCTGAGGTGGGGCCCCCGGCCATGGCCCTCAGAGCCTGCCCTACCCCTCCAGCACCTCCCTGGGCCACTAGACTGTCCATGCTGAAGCCAAGGTTATTGAGGAGAGGGGTGTGACCAGGCAAGGAGGCAATTGAGGAGGGCGACTGCGGGAGACCGTAGGGACTTCCTGCTCGGATGTCATGATAGGGCTGTCCTGCAGCGTCGAGAGAGAAACTGCCATTCAGCACACCGCCGTTTGCCACGTCCCCGACACTCCCGTATAGCCCGTTGGTATGGCCCAGGTCTGACAGGATCTGGTCCTCTGTGGTGGGAGAGGAGAGATGTCATTATATATATTATATAGCATTATATATGCTGTCAACAACGTGAACATTACATTGTTTAAATACAATGTATTATATTTTATAGTTCCATATGCATAAGTGCTTCTATGAATGGGATTTTCAGGGGCAATATTATGTAGAATTTAACAGAGGCTGCTGGAGGCTGGGTGCTGGAGTAGCCACTTCACTAGTGAATTCGTTTTTCTTAGTAAGGCAAAGAATGGGAGAGAGGTTATGATTTGCCAATTCAGCCTGAACAAAGGAAGCCTGTATACAATTACAAAGTATTTGTCTCAGTCACATCCCCTCCTCTGAGCAGTTTCAATAACAACCCCCCGTGCCTTCCTCCCAGAGCACTTTCTCTCTAATTGACTAAAAGCTTCACCTGCTTTATAGAGTTTCTGCCACCGTGTTTTCATTTCTCGTAAAAGAAAAATGGCCTCCTTTTTAAAAGTGGCTGGGGGACTTTTATGACTACCCAAAATGGGGGTTTGCAAACATTAAATAACTATAAAAAAAGAAAGAAACATGGGGATGTCTAAAATGACATTTGTACAACTGCAGGTGACTGCAAGCCCTCTGTTTTCTAATAAGCTCTGTCATAGTGACAAGAAGAGGTGGAATCAGCGAATATACTGTATAGCGATGTGAGGGGAATGGGGCAGATTTTTCGATTTGCATATGCATTAATTACTGTTCAACAGGAGATGCCAGGATGCCATGTCAATGCAAATATTTTGGCTCCCATATACTGTATAGTACCCACAGGCATTAAAACCCTTTTGGGAAATTTCAATAAAGAATGCATCAATTACTTTACATAGTAAAGGGCATTATCTACAGAGCAAAATCTGGAGTGTCAATTTAACTCTGAAACGGTAGAAATTGGACCTGTAAATGTTTATTGTTCAGCATTATTGTATCACTTTCGTTATGTCTGCAATATAATACAAACCTCTGAAGCTGAGTTCACTGTCACTGAGTCCTGCATCGTCAGCTGAGCTTTCCTTTTCTATCTTGGTTCCTCCCCGGTTACGTTTGACGCTCTTATAGAACTGACCCCAGCGATGCCGACCAGCATCCTTCTTCAGACGCTTTTCCTTTGCCCGCCGGTTCTGGAACCAAACCTGACAGGGAGGAACAGTCGTGAAAGAGAAAAAGAGTTGGACCAATCAGTACCAACCATTGAACCAATCAGTACAACTTTTTCTATCCACCCAGAACAGTAGTTCTCAACCAGTGGACCGGGGTTTGGTCCACCTGTGGTCCTTTAGAGGGTTCCAGGTGGTCCCTGGAGGGTTGGTAAACAAATGGACCCTTGTAGATCTTTAACTCTTGAGAGCATAAAATGAAACCAAATGGGCCCTTCATTTTATGCTTTCAAGAGTTCAATTATTGTTAAACATCTGCATTACTTAATTCACAAGAAGTCTACACAATTAGAGAATTTAGAAGAATTGTTATTTTGATCAATGTTTGCCTGTTATCTCTCCAATGCACAATGCATCAATGCAGCATGGAATATTTGATTAAATCAAATATTCTACATTTTTGGTCAGAGAGGCTAAATCTCATCAAATGGTGGTCTGTGGCTAAAATGCCAAATAAATAATGAACCTTAATACGAAAAAGGTTGAAAAACACTGAGCTAGAACAATGGGAATGAAACCAGTAGAACCTGGTATGAGATATAAGGACCATACCTGCACAACTCTCATGTCCAGCCCGGTCTCAGACGACAGCTGCTCTCTGACATGGCGCGCTGGCTTCGGAGAATTCTTATACGCACTTTTGAGGGTCTCCAGCTGTTTGGCTGTGATAGTGGTTCTTGGTCTCTTGGCCCCAGCCTCCGAATCATCTGAAGAAAAGGTCAAGTGTTACATTGTGTGTGTTGCTAATTTTTATAGTATGGTGATTTTTTTCCCCAGAATATATACCTTTTCTCAATACATAGTGTATGACATATCTTTGTAGACATACTGTACTGTACTGTATGACAGTTTTAAGATGTATTTTTGAAGTCCTAATGTACAGTAAGTAGTATATGACATACTGTATTTCTGAAGACACAATATAGTAAGGTATAAGTATGTTTATATACACATTTCTTGATTAATATTGTAGTACTAGTATGGTATATGTATGACGTATTTCAGAATGGTAAAATAAGCTCAGAAAGTGGAAGGATGTTATGTAGCAGTTAACAGGCCCAAATGCAGTTGGATGAAGTTGCTAACAACAAGAACGTCATGCAACAAGATGGAACTCCTCCATAATTTTTAAAGCATGACACATCTTGACATTTACGCTAAAACCTCAGCCAGGCAATATTTTCGCTCAGCTCTTCCATTATTGTTTTTGGTTTACTTTAAAAGCATTGTGGCTTATAAAACAGGCCTTCACGTCTGAGGACAGGTGAAGCCCTTGCCCTTGTATAGCATAGATGTGTGTTAAATGGAGTGAATGGTCATGTGTGGAGCTGTATTATTGTCCTCCTGCAACTGTCCCATGCACTTCCACAGCAGAGGACATAAATCTGTCCAGCTCAGGGTGCCAGAGTAGTGGAGTTACTGGGGCGCTGCCATAAAACAGCATTGCTTCACTTTACATAATCAATCAGAGACACACGGAAATCTCCATGATACGCAGAGAGACCGAGAGAGAGAACGAGAGAATAAGAGGGAGAAGATAAAGTGACAAAGACCGCACAGACAGAGAAACACTGCATGCAAGAAAACAGTTGTGAGTGTTTAAAATGGAACCAAATGGAACTTCACGGTTCCATTTGGTGTTATGTCTCTACACTCTCAGAGTTAAACGAACACTGAGAGGATTTCACACCGCAGAGAGAAAGACCTACCATTTTGTTTGGCTGTCTCATAGTCCTCCTTGCAGACGAGCCTCCCATCCTCCATGAGGTAGAACTCGTCCCCGGTGGCCAGCTGTCGACTGCACATGACACAGGCGAAGCAGTGCAGGTGATACACAAAGTCCTGCGCCTTCCGCACCACCTGCGTCGGAGGGATCCCCTGTTGGCACGACGCACATTTTGTCCCAAAACGTCTGCAGGGAAAACGAGCGAGACAGAGAGAAAGAGAAAGAGAAAGAGAAAGAGAAAGAGAAAGAGAAAGAGAAAGAGAAAGAGAAAGAGAAAGAGAAAGAGAAAGAGAAAGAGAAAGAGAAAGAGAAAGAGAAAGACATACAGAGATGGAGACGCTTGTCAACATAGGTTGCATATTCGGGACATAGAAAAACGAATCCGTCATCAGCATATACACAGTAAACTCCTGAGTGTTAATGTAATACGTACTAATGGAACCAAATGGATGTTTATGGTTGTGTAACTCAGAGTGTACACTCTCAGAGTTCAATGAACACTGAGGCCTCTGCTGCGTGCACTGCATGCCGTCTAAAATCACCTGTGGTATCCTTCTGCTATTTGCATCACTTCACAGGCTGATGAAGAGAGTGAGACCAAACGTGATTAAAATGACATGCATGATGCCTGCTCTTTCCACACCAGCTAAGAATGATGGCACAGTGTCTTTATTAATAGTTGTGCCAGCTGTGGTATGGGGGGGGGGGGGGGGGGGGGGGGGGGGGGGGGGGGGTCTGC
>NC_136812.1:20936039-20946039 GCF_951216825.1 Electrona antarctica
TCAGTCACTGACTGTTGCCGTAAAAACGTGATGAAATGGGACCGTTTTCCAAGCAGCAGCTATATAAGCACACACTCTTTTTTGACAAGCCTATTGATTTAGAGATTTTTGTTTATCGATTAGGCTACCTCTCATATATGACTCTCTCTTTTTCTGTATACATTGATGGCACCAGTCTCAGACAATCAGAGAGACAGACAGACAAACAGAGAGACAGACAGACAGACAGACAGACAGACAGACAGACAGACAGACAGACAGACATTTTACACACAAAATGGGATATTATCCTTATTTTCTCAGCACGGGGCTTTCTCAATAACACAAGTACTTTATTCTATTTTATTTTCATTATAGGCTATGTTTCATCTAAAAACTGTCCTTAATATTACAAACTATTTTATAGTTTATTATATTACCATTTTATTGGATAAACGGTTGAAATGTTGAAATGCTCGTGCTATCTACAGCCTATAACAGACTATCAGTTTTCTTAATTTGCAAAATAATAATAATAATCATCATAATAATAATAATAACAATTCTGTCAAGTCGTGTTAATTTATTATTATTATTATTATTATCATTATTATTATTTATTAAATAGAAATATAGCCTAGCGGGTTTCTTTATGAATCATTTGAACGCATAACGAAGTGAATGTCAACATTATAATCTATATTCAAAATTTCCATTGGCTAGGAAACGTGATGAAGGTGACAGGCCTGCCATATAGGCCAGATCCTGAAAATCACATCGCAAACGGGGAATTAAAAAAACAAGTGCTATATACACCAATAGTTCTTGTGTAGAGAAGATATTAGGCTTGTAGTCAGTAGGACTGTGTGTGTATATATAGGCCTGTATATGTTCAAACTCAGAGGAAGTTCTTTCATTATACAGAGAGCATGGCTCAACGAGCACACGGAAATGCATGAAATCCTGCACGCTTGCGTCTAAACGTCAGGTCAGTTTAAAAAACACAACTGTTGGCATATTTGAATATATGAAGTATTCTCATAATGAGAGAATGAATCGCCATCTGTCTGAGAAAAAGAGACACCTAGAAAACGCAGAATATACCATTAATGCATGCAAGAACGTGTCAAATCAGTCACTGATTTGGGGTTATTTAGTGCAACTTTGCCTGTTAATAGATTGGTTGATTGAATGATTGATTGATTGATTGATTGAATGTTTTATTTCACAGTATGCAGAATGGGTAGCCTACATCAGTGGTTCCCAAAGTGGGGTCCGGGGACCCCCAGGGGTACCTGAAGGAGTTCCAGGCCCTAAGGGTCCATTCAGAGTTACAGACCCTAAGGGTCCATTTGGTTCCAAACTATCATTTAGCTGGAAATTATAGTTTGGAACCAAATGGACCCTTAGGGTCTGTAACTCTGAGAGTGTACAAATGGAACCAAACGGACCCGTTGTACACTCTCAGAGTTAAATTAACATTGATTTAACAATATAAATTGGGGTCTCAGAGATAGAAATGCCAATAAATGGGGGGTCCGTAGACTAATGCATGTAAAATTGGAGGGGTCCTTGAAATTAAGAATCACTGCTAGAGCCGTTACAAATCTTCTCTTGTGGGGGTCCCTGGCATATCTCTTCAAATGGGGTCCGCGGGGCTAATTAGTGTCTATTTGGGGGTCATTGACATGAAAAAGTTTGGGAACCAATGGCCTACATTTCAAACGAAAGCACAAGTCACTTGTTTACAACAGGGTCCACCATTTTCAATTCATCAGAACATTCAAGAGACGTACAAATATATACACTTGTATAAAACAAACAGGAAATCATCTTCATGATCTTCGGATACACCGATTGTCAGTGTTGTCTGAACAGGCAAAGTTGCATTAATAACCCCGTCTTTGTATCACTCTCCAATATAAGAAGCTATAGAACTAACAGGTGAAATGAAATGAAATGAAATCTATATTTACCCAGGGTATCTGGGCTAAGCTCAAGAACTTGTTTCCAGCCAGGCCCTGCTCATAGAACACATTTCATCGTAGTGGTTGATGCCTTGTTCAAGGGCATTTCAGCGGTGGTAATTTTAACGTGTCGGACGGCTGGTTCGAACTGGGAACCTTCCGGTATCTAGACCGCGCCGCTATCCGTTCGGCCACCGCTGCCACAAAGGTTAAGAGGTATACATGCAGTCCAGTGGTTGCAGGGGTTGTATAATGCCTAATGTACCTGATGTGACTTTTCAAATGTAGCCTATAAAATGTAGGCTAGTTGAGGAGCCTGAGTGGAATAATGTGGAGGGACCGTGCAGTGAACGGAGAGGTGGTGCTGAAAGGAAAGCACGACGATCTTGGCAACGTGCACCGAGCACGCTATAGAGGTCTAATGGCGAGGTCCCACATTCTCTCTTCAGTTCACACACACACACACACACACACACACACACACACACACACACACACACACACACACACACACACACACACACACACACACACACACACACACACACACACACACACACACACACACACACACACACACAGTATACGAGCGCGCACGCAGCACACGCAGTGTGTGACGCACGCGCGCGTGCACACACACACACACACACACACACACACACACACACACACACACACACACACACACACACACACACACACACCTTGTAAATCTCGCTACCCTTTGGACCTCTTGCAGAGAGGCTCAAGTGGCCTGCAGCCTGCATATCTTGGCGGATCTCGGCTGTCCAGCAGCACCTTGCACTGCATGGCCAGGAAGCAGCCAGCAGTCTCATCGCTTCCATCAGTGAGCCACCCACACACATTCTCACAGATTATGAGGCTCAAGTGTTTAGCACTCAATTGTTTTTTTTTGCAGGATTTTAGAAGGAAAACAGTTCAATGCGGCCGGGCGACAGACATGTCGCGCGATTTTCACTTGTGTTAATTTGAACGTTATATGAGAAAAGGCTGCTCTGTTTTTTATCAAACTGAAGACAACATTGTATAATGTGCAGCTATAGAGGCTTGACGTCTGTGGTTGTAATGCAATTACCCTGATTAAAATGAGAATAGCATAACATATTGGCCATCATAAAACGGTTAGATGTATCCTACTTTTATTCAGAATAATCCGGTTTTAAATCCAGGATGAAAACTAGCACCGAGGGGGTTGAGTGGCAGGATATGAACCCAATCTTTTAATCTACCTCCATTTATAAAGTTCAAAAACATTAACCAACTACAGTTTTTTCTTCTTCTCTTGATAAGGGGTAAATAGCTAAGTCCTTCCGATTGTAACTTCAATTGGCAAAATAACGTTATGGTTAATAATGTTCCGCCAATACTTTGTTATTTTAGTTGAAATACGTTCTTTAACTCATTTAGCACAAGGTAACATATATGCATGTTTGGTGTATTTTCATTTTTCAAAGCCAAGTTGTAAATATAGCATGCATTCGGTTTGCAATGTATAGGAAAATTAGGCCCAAAACATTTAATTATTAGTTTAATTATGAATGTATCATGTCACATTAGCTATTAGGGCATGTGCTGTACAGTGTGGATTAAAACAAATAAAATATAGGCCCATCTGTATTATACTGGTTCTCCTTTGAATAATTAAAAGAATATCTTCTTTTTTTAATCCAATTCCACTTCCATCTTGATTACACGATCAGATTATGAAGGGCTCGGTCGATATTAACACATGATGACAAAGAATCCTATATATGCAAAAAAAAAAGTATAGGCAATTCTCCTCTTTGGTGCTGAGAATTAGAACATGGTTGTGAATGATTGATAACTGGAGGTAAAACATTATCGCATCCTTTTAAATCGATGGGGAAAACGAATGTACTATTAAGTTATAATTTAATAGTGGTTAAAAGCTCCAATTGACTAATTTGGCTTCCCGAAAAAGACGCAAAAAATGATGAGGTATATCCGTTTGACCCAGTAATACGCGTCAATCAAAGTCAGAGGGTATTTTGTCTGATGGGTGATGACAACTATAGCGTCTGATCTCTTGACCAGGCTCGTTTACAAATTAACGGCTGTCCGGCATGCATATAACTAAGCAGTAAGCATGGATGCAGATGAACCCGAAAAGTTTGTTTCAAATAATTGTAAAATAAGTAAATAAAACGTCATTTTGTTCTGAGGAGGACGGGCACATGACCAAACTATCCTTTCGTAGTATAGTAGCATGCATAAGTCTGGCAGAATTCTGCCAGTTCTATCCGTTTTTGTGCAGAATGGAGTCAAGCCTGCAAAGATAAGTGAGCCTGCAAAGATGAATAAATTGGCCCGGTGTTTTATTGCAATTAAATATAGAGCTACTTTGAATTCGAAACATTCAAAGTGCCCAACATATAAGCCTTCTTACCCATTATAATTGTAGCCTATAAGTAGGCTATATCATACCATTGCCATATCACATCAGTGGCCTAGCCATATGTGATAGCTTAGCCCTCTCTTGGAACTCGGATATTTGATAGCGTCTCCTCCTTGTCCATTTATAGCGTCAGTCTCTTCGGCCGACTTTTAATTAAACCCCTCTCTCTCTCTCCTCCTCGGCCATATTAACCCCGCAGCACGTCATTAATCAATAGGGGGAAAAAATGAGAATAACAGAAAGCCTTACGTTGCATTGGCACTCCAAGAATTTCTGGTAAACCCTTCACAGGACTCTCTGTCGGTAGAACCGCCGTACTTTGCATCATGGTGATCCGAACACACACACATACATACACCCCGCAACAAGGTGGGCGCGAGCTCACGTCCTTTTTTAATCAAGAAAAAAAAAGAAAGAAAGTCTGGTGATGAAAAATAAAAATAATTTCAAGAGGGTCCCCCTCGCCCTGCCGTCCGTTATAAGTCCCGCTGTGATTTTTTTTCCTCTCTCTCTATTCCTATAGGGATGGATGCTGTCCGTGGCGTTCCCGTGCCGTTCCGTGCGTGGATATTGTCCCCTGCTCTTTTGGAGTGGATGAGACAGACAGGCTGCTCGCTCCATTCAGCGCTGCAGGGGCGGCGGGCCGTGACGTCACCGCGGCAGTCTCCACCCGGGGGCCAATGGAAACGGAGGACGGGCTCCATGCCTATGCCTATACTTGCCTTACTTTGCCTTGCAAAGCCCCGAGATATAGTCTAGCCCCGAGAAATAGCAGACCTACAAGCTCACAACGCGTCGCGTGTGAGATTGTAGGTCTGCTATTTTTCGGCCCGTTTCTTGGCGCGCGACACCATCGTGCGACGGACTGAGCATAAATTAGGTTTAAAGGATGAGAAAAGAAGATGGTGTGTAGAGATGTCTCCAGAGAGGCGGTCCCGCAGCTTGTTTATATGGAAGAGCATAAATAGAATATACTAGGCGCCATGCACTAAATTAGGCCCTTATAAGCAATATAGTGATAAGGATCCGCTGAATGGACTGGACTATACTATGGTGATATTATGACTATGGTAGTGCACGGCTAGATTTCAGTTTCGTTTTCGTTTTCGTGCAGGCTCACGTTTGCTGTCAAATAAGTCGGACCAGCAGACCTCGATGATAAATCCAGGTCTATAGCCTGTGCATGTGTGGAAATAGGCCTATATATTCGAAACACAATCCTAGAAATTAAAAATGCTAGGCTATTTCTCACGTGGATGCACACACACACACACACACACACACACACACACACACACACACACACACACACACACACACACACACACACACACACACACACACACACGTATATGTATATGTATAATATATATATATATATATATATATATATATATATATATATATATATATATATATATATATATATATATATGGTGTAATTAATGATCAGAAATACCGTATGCTTAAGCCTACATAGACTAAGGGAAACGAGGAAGCCCCATCCATCCCATGCATATCGTTGAGGGCGGCAGCATGCAGGCAGGCACACAGTGACTGGTGGCATTAGGAGTCTGGGCACAGTCGCCGCTGACACTGTTCATTTCAGTCCCACCGTCTGAGAGTGCTCTCTCCCGAGTAAGATATTCCCCCCGGAGGGTTCGTAGTTCAAGCCAGATGAACTCAATGTTCGCTTCCAATTTACTTCAAGCATGGAAAAGAAACGGCTTTCTTTCTCCCGGCAGGTTTGTTTGGATCAACACAATGAGGCCGTCTTCCTTCTGTCTCAGGTTGGAGCACATCAGTGATTCCCACGTTCTCAAGAGGAGGGGTTTATAAAGAGAACGCTACCTGCTGCCATGCAGGCTGGCTGCATGGCAGCATCTCTGACCCACATCTGTCCAAATACAATCATCACTGTTGATTTAACTCTGAGTCTATACAAAATGTGCAAATGTAACCAAATTTATATATTGGCCTATAGTCTAATGTAACCAAATGGACCCACAAGAGCCCACTTGATTAATTCAGTAACCTATACACCCTCAGAGTTACATTAACAGGATTTTACTCCTAAGGGTATACCTTATTTTGTAATAAATTGGTAAATATTTTAAAGCCGTGTGATTGTGTTCCAAAATATGCCATTACATTAATACACTCCTTATAGATTTAGAACAATAATATAATGTCCATGCATACTACAATTTCTAACAACAGGCCTGTCAGTGTCGCCTGTTATGATAATGATATAAATGGTATAGTTCAGCATGCTGGATGAGAAGCGTGTCTTCCTTGAGATGATGAATTCCGACTATTTCAAGAATATCTATACTTCTATAGCCTATAGGCTACTGCATGCATCAAAACACAGACATGCAGCATTGAGTTGACAAAGAACAATGGTAGCTTGCAAACTACGAACTTCCCATGCGGCTATAGCTATTGGTCAACTCATGGGGTACCAGCAAGGGCCATATAACGCAATGTTCACTTTCACTGTATTAGGCTATATATAGCCAATAGCCATGGAGCATTATCCGATATATCATTTACAATGTTTTTAAATTCTTAACGGTACCATTCTATTGTTTCACCTGCAGCCTCTGGCCAGATATGCCGTCTACACAATCCCATAAGCCATGCGCTTATGTGTTTAATGTTTCAAATGTAATTTAGTAAAATGAAAACCCACATCAAGCTGATTAAAAAGGAGACTGGGATATTACAGGAATTCTATGCGGCCTTATACGAGCCCTAAACCAGTCCGCTTCCACCAAAATATGTCCCCCCCCATTCACACGCCCCCCCCCCCCCACTTCTATACACCAACCATCCATCCATCCATCCATCCATCCATCCATCCATCCATCCATCCATCCATCCATCCATCCATCCATCCGTCCATCCGTCCATCCACCCATCCATCCATCCATCCATCCATCCATCCATCCATCCATCCATCCATCCATCCATCCACCCATCCATCCATCCATCCATCCATCCACCCATCCATCCATCCATCCATCCAGCATGTACATCAGCGGCCGGTGTATAATCGTCTTACTTTCATTTTAATCATACACTTTTCCCTCAAGATTATTCAATTACTCCGATTGTTGATTTCCGAACCATTTAGCTGCTTTTAAATGCAATGCAGATAAAATGCTCTTAACCTGTCAGCAAAGGGTCACACAATTAGAATAATTGACGGATGTGCATGTATGGGAAAGAGAAGCCGTGCACGTGTTGGTTATTGGGACAGTTCTCTTTGGTGAAGGACCTTTAATTCAAACTATATCATTGTCAGCCATGCACCTTTGGTGAACATCAAATACTTGATGATTAATAGTTCCATAATACGCACCCTATAGCATAGTTTTAATTATGTCACAACACAGAAAAAATGCAAAAACTATAATATTTAAAATAAATATATTCAAATAATACTAAATAACGTATTAGATAGCGCTATAGACAAAAACACGCAGTTATATTTTGTAACTGAGTGTACAATGCAACCTATACATTCATACTCTCTCAGAGTGAGATGAAAACTCAGTATTAGCCATTACCGTGTACAGACTTAAATAAGGAAATATTGCTAGATTAATATTTAGACAATAAAATAAATCACAGGATATTGTTTGATCTTTAATAGGCAACCATGCATGCGATGAGAAAACAAAACGGATAACGCGAAGGATCGAGGAGCAACAACAACCAATTATTGCCAAATATATAGGTCGAGTGCAATTTCAATGCCTTTGTCATAATTTTCCAAAATTGCAATAATTACTGAGAAGAACCTGAGCCAGGAGGAGCCATGACTACACATCGTGACAGTGGCGAGGTATAGTGAGGTGACTGATCTTTTGCGTTCAAGGTGCCATTGTAAAAACTCAATGCAGGGCGAGGAAACTGCCGAGCTATAACTCAAGCAGAGGGCGACTCCTTTGCCACCGCTGTTGACCCAGCCACCTCTAATTAGATCTAATATTTCAGTGGATGAGTTCATTGACATCTGCGATTCACGAATCCATCTCATGGGATAGAGAGAGTCCCAAGGACCAGCTATAGAGGCGGTCTCGACTCAAAAATACAACCACCGTGTTGTGTGTGGTGTGGTTGTGATTACAGTGTTGACCAAAGGCAAAGCAACAACAGCAACCATTTAATACAACACATTTCTTTGTGTATACCTATATTGCACTGTGCAGGGCACACACACACACACACACACACACACACACACACACACACACACACACACACACACACACACACACACACACACACACACACACACACACACACACACACACACACACACACACACACACACACACACACACACACACACAATTAAATAAGACATTTAAAGACTGCCTATTAATTTAGTTTACAAACATAAAAATAATTGTCTGCTATGAGGCTACTATGAGACTAACAAACAGTCACGCACGCACCACTATTGTTTTGCAAAATCGGTTCACTGCTTTCTTGTCCTGCTCGAAAAAAATGCCACACAAGTGAGCGAGGCCTGAATGACGCTAAATAACAATTTTGTAAATAAAAGCTAATGACAAAAAAGAAGACAAAACATCAACAACAAACAAATAAATGCCGACCTATAAACAAAGCAAGAGTGCTGAGATGAGACATCTTGCGAACCTACCTAATCATTGCATGTGTGTGGTATTTGCACGCCCGGGACAGCCTATGCGTTTCAGCACCACAGCATCTGGACAGCGCCTCGCTCCTCTCCTCTCCTCTCCTCCCCGGCAGGGCTCTCCTCTCTCCGCCGCTGACATTCATCAAGAGGGGCCGGGTTAGACTGAAATAAACACCTCTGCAGTCAGAGAAGCAGCAGTTGCAATGTTCACTCTGGATATTTCCCCGTTTTGTCTTGACAAAAACAATATGATGTGTCTCCGTGTCACCATGTGTTCTTCGCCATTTCATTCCAAACCAAAAGGGGAAAGAGAGAGCGAGAGAGGAAAAAGGCAAGGGGAACCCGAAGGAGAGAGCACAGAGAAAATTAAATTGCACTTGGGAGCAAATTCTATTAGGGAATAGTTATTGTCTCCTGACAGCTCCTGTCCATTTGGGTAATTAGTAGAGGGGATTGGTTGAACAAACGAAATCTATTCCCGTCTGAAATTATATTTCCCAATTCCCTGATTGAACCTGGCCCTATTGTGGTAAGACTGACTAGTTTGACTGTTGACTCCTGCAAAAAGCGGGCCTTTAATCTCGACGTCTGAGAGAAAACAGAGCCTAATAATAAGCTGCTATAGTATAGCCAATATAGGCCTACTATCATACTTGACCTATATTTCATGGAATAGCCTAGTGTACATTGATTGGTCGCGTGTTAACTAAATTTGCTTTCAGAATCGGAATATGGAATACTTTATTCGACTAATAAAGAAATAATAAATGCATGGTTAGTTGCAGAGTGAGGTTAGTTGCAGAGTGATGGACAATTTTAGTTTGTAAACTCTCATATCCATATAGAAGACATCAATCTGTACATCCAAAGAGGACTGTCAAGGTGACGTAGGCTGCACTGTTAACCTGGACTCACGGATAACTAATTGTTTTCGGCAGCATA